>NC_059103.1:6707539-7007539 GCF_020740685.1 Jaculus jaculus | reverse complement strand
AACTGTGCCATTGTAACAAAAAGTCAATATATTTCTGGGCATGGTGGCACATGCCTTTAGCCCCAGCACTCCTGGAGGCTGAGGCAGGAGGATACCGTGAGTTCAAGGTTGGTCTGGGGCTACAGAGTGAGGTCCAGGTTAACCTGGCTAGAGTGAAATCCTGTTTTGAACAAAAAACAAAAACAAGTCAATGTGAAGGACTGGGGGATTGCTCAGTGGTTAAACACACTTGCTGTACAAACCTGATGACCAGAGTGTGGGTCCCTAGAATCCACATAAAGCCAGATCACACGTAGTGCACACGTCTGCAGTCCCCACGCTTCAGTAGCAATGGGAGAATCCTGAAGCTTGCAGGACAGCTAGTCTGGGGTTCACAGAAGCAAAACGAGAAGAGATCCTGTATCAGATAAGGTAGAAGGTGAGGAGAGACACTTTAAGCATGACCTCTGACCTCCATGTGCGTGTCACAGCATGGTCTCGCTCTCTCACACACACACACACACACACGCACACACTCACACGCACACACCCCACAAGTCAGTATGAAGAACGTGAGATAGCCACATGTAGTAGGTCACACCTATAATCCCAGCACTTTGGAGATGCACTATGAGTTCAAGGCCAGCCTGGATTACAAAGTGAATTCCAGGTCAGTCTGGACTAGAGTAAAACTTTGCTTTAAAACAAACAAACAAACAAACAAAAAATCAGAAACAAACAAAAAACAAAACAACAACAGAAAAAAAAAAAAAAACAAGCGGGGCATGGTAGCACATACCTTTAATCCCAGAACTCGGGAGGCAGAGGTAGGAAGATTGCAGTGAGTTCAAGACCACCCTGAGATTACTAGTTAATTCCTGGTCAGCCTGGAGTAGAGTGAAACCCTACCTCAAAAACAACAACAAAAAAGAAAGAAAGAAAGAAAGGAAGGGAGGGAGGGAGGGAGGGAGGGAGGGAAAGGAAAGGAAAGGAAAGGAAGGGCTGGAGAGATGGTGTATCGGTTAAGGTGCTTGCCTGCAAAGCCTAAGGACTCATGTTTGACTCTCCAGGTCCCACATAACGCAGATGCACAGTGATGCAAACATACAGTGACATATACGCACAAGGGGGCACATGCTTCTGGAGTTCTATCACAGTGGCTGGAGGCTCTGGAGTGCCAATTATCTTCTTCCCCTTTCTCTCTCGCATAAAAATAAAGGTCAGGGCTGGAGAGATGGCTTAGCAGTTAAGTTGCTTACCTGCAAAGTCAAAGGACCCAGGTTTGATTCCCCAGGACCCGTGTGAGCCAGATGCACAAGGTGTGCATGTGTCTGGGGTCAGCTTGTAGCGGCTAGAGGCCCTGGTGCACCCATTCTCTCTCTCTCTCTCTATCTGCCCCCTTCTAATAAATAAACAAACAAACAAATAAATAATTTCCTTTTTTCTCTTTTCAAAAAAATTTTTTTTGTTGTTTTTTTTGTTTTGTTTTTTGAGGTAGGGTCTCACGCTAGCCTAGGCTGACCTGGAATTCACTATGTAGTATCAGGGTGGCCTCAAACTCACAGCGATCCTCCTACCTCTGCCTCCCGAGTGCTGGGATTAAAGGCGTGCGCCACCACGCCCGGCTTCAAAAATTTTTTTTTATTAATAACTTCCATGATTATAAAAAATATCCCATGGTAATGCCCTTCTTCCCCTCACTTTCCCCTTTGAAATTCCATTCTCCATCATATCCCCTCCCCATCTCATTCAGTCTCTCTTTTATTTTGATGTCATGCTCTTTTCCTCCTCTTATGGTGGAGAATAAATAATTTTCTTAAAAGGCCAGTCTGTTGGGCTTGCCTTAAAAAACACAAGATAAAACCAAAACCAAACAGACATACCTACAGAGTATGGAGCTAGGCTTCATTGGTGAAGTGCTTACCACACAAGAGTGAGGACCATATCTCATATTCCCAGCACCCACATAAATGCTGAAATGGCCTGGTGGCCCACCTATGATCCCAGCATTTGAGCAGCAGTGATGGGGACTCCAGGGGCAAGCTGACTAGCTAGGCTAGCTGAATCAGTGATCTCAGGATTCAAGAAAGACTGCCTCGGTGACTAAGGTGGAGCGTGATCTACGATTCACCCCACAGGAACCTCCAGCCTCCACATGCATACATGCACACACATGTACATGCTTACCTGTGCACACACATTCATCCACACAATACACCATGCGCGCGCGCGCACACACACACACACACACACACACACACACAGACGTAATGAGGAAAAGTAAAACATGAGCAGCAAGTTCAAGAAATGGCACCACAGCCGGGCGTGGTGGCGCACGCCTTTAATCCCAGCATCTGGGAGGCAGAGATAGGTGGATCGCTGTGAGTTCGAGGGCACCCTGAGACTACATAGTGAATTCCAGGTCAGCCTGGGCTAGAGTGAGACCCTACCTTGAAAAACCAAAAAAAAAAAAAAAAAAAAAAAGAAAGAAAGAAAGAAAGAAAAAGAAATGGCACCACAAGGGCTGGGAGGATGGCTTAGCGGTTAAGACATTTGCCTGCAAAGCCAAAGGATCCAGGTTTGATTCCCCAGGACCCACGTAAGCCAGATGCACAAGGTGGCACATGTGTTTGGAGTTTCTTTCTAGCGAATAGAGGCCCTGGTGTGCCCAATCTCTCTCTCCCTCCCTCTCTCTCTGCCTCTTTCAAATGGATAAATAAAGAAGAAGAGGAAAAAGAAATGGCAACACAAAAACCAAAGCCAAGCTGGGGGAGATGGCTGGGTGGGTAGAGCCTTTGCCTAACTCACACTGAGCCCTGAGTTTCAGCACCACCTAAACCTGGTGTGGTGGTGCACGCACGTAATTCCAGCGCTTGAGAGGTGGAGGCAGGAGGATCGAGGTCATCCCTGATACGCGGAGTTCAAGGCCAGCCTGGGCTATCCGGAAAACGTCCCCGTGAGATGGTTGTTGCTGTCGCTGGTTCTGCTTTGTGCCTTTCCAGCTGCTCTGGGCAGGGCTTGCAGGCATAGAAGGACTGGCGGTCCCGGGGCCGCCACCCAGTGGTCAGTGTGGGAAGAGCATCTGCCAGCAGACGCAGATGAGACGTCTATCACTCAGTGATAGGACCACCCAGAAAACCGGCCCCTTGGGCTGGAGGGATGGCTCAGCGGTTAAGGCGTTTGCCTGCACAGGCACACTTCAGAAGGTCCTGGGCAGGCGCAGCCTCAGGGTGTGAGAGCCCCACGTTCTCTCTCTGGAGAGTGATTGAGGAATGACCAGTTCCCAGCCTTGAGCAACACTTAGTTTGAAATAAAGACCTAGAAATTCATTCTGGGACTCACCTGCTGCTATACAAGGGTCTCAGGAAGGGTCACCTTCAGGTCTGCCGTTCCTCTGGGGTCCCCCTGAGGGCCACTCACAGGGCTCCTGGGTGGGCTGCCCTCACACTGTGATGGGCCAGTGTCTCCCCAGGCCTTTGGTGGAGGGAGAGCCGTTTATTGTAACAGGCTCACAACGTTGCAGTCCACATTGAAGACATATGGCTCCTTCTCCCCACTGCTGGACAAGCGTGAGATATCAAGCTAGGTGAGTGGTGACGTCCAGCTGGACTGCAGAGGTTCAGGCAGGAGAATCAAAAGTCCCAGGTCAGAGGCTTAGCGGTTAAGGCCCTTGCCTGCGACGCCTAAGGACCCAGGTTCAATTCCGCAGTACCCACATAAACCCAGATACACAAGGGGGCGCGTGCATCTGGAGTTCCTTTGCAGCGACTAGAGGCCCTGATGTGCTCATTCTCTCTCTCTCTGCTTCCCTCTCTCAAATAAATAAAAAATATCTAAAAAACAGTTCCAGGCCAGCCTGAGCTGCCTGGTGAGACCTTGTTCCAAGCCAACAGAAATCCCTAGGCAAGGTGGGGTGTGGGTCAGTATGGTGGGGGCCTCCTCTGTGGGACGCCCCTTACCCCTTCAGACTAGGTGGTGTGACTCTGACCTACTACTCCCCAGCGCCCAGTCCATTCCACCCTTGAGTCAGTGTCACGTTCAGGGCCAGCTGGGCTCCATTCTCTCTGCGAGGCCCCGGGGAGTCCTCAGCAGCTGCGGCTGCTGGGCGACAGTGGCTGGACATGACGTGCGGACTTTGTGTAAAAGCCGGCGCACTTTGGGGCGCAGAGACACCCTCGTGACCCCTTAGCCTAGTTTATCATACTCCCTGCCTCGGGAAGGGCACAAGGTTGCGGGAACGCCTGGAGGCAGACGCAGCCCGCGCGCCCGCGTTTGCTGCGGGCACGTGCGAGGCGCTGCGCCCGGGACAGGACTCCGTCGTGGAGCCGCAGGACTGGGCGCGCGAGGGGCGTGGCGCAGGCGCGGGGCAGGCGCGGGGGCGTGGCTTCGGCTCGCGATGGGGGCGTGGCGCCAGCGCAGGGGCAGGCGAAGGGCGTGGTATGTGGAGGGCGTGGCATCACCCTGCTATGGGGGCGTGGCGCAGGCGCGGGGCAGAGGAGGGGCGTGGCATGTGGAGGGCGTGGCCTCGGCTCGCGATGGGGGCGTGGCGCCGGCGCGGGGCAAGCGAGGAGGTGGTGCTCTGTGGGCGTGGCTTCGTCCTGCGATGGGGGCGTGGCTGCGGCAGGGAGCGAGGGGCTGGGGCGGGTCGCTGACGCGCGCTGACGCGCGATCCCGGAAGCGGTGTCAGCGCTGGGGAGCCGGCGGCGGGCGGGCTGGCGGCGGGGACTTGTTGTTGTTCGCGAAGTCGGAGCCGAGCGCTGGGCAGAGGCGGCGGCTGTGCGGAGCGCGAGGAGGGGAGCGCGCGAGCCGAGCGCGTGCCCGCGAGAAGCCGCCGCGCCTGGGGCCTTGCGCCACGCCGGTGAGTGGGGGGTCTGCGGGCGGACGCGGGGACGGGTCGGCTCCGGCCGCTGAGTCACGGCCGTCGGGACTTCCCCGAGGGGCCGACTCTGGGCTGGGGAACGACATCGGTGGTCCCGCACCTGCCCGGAGCCCTTGGTCTTGCGCGTGCGGGTTCAGAGCCGCCCGGGACCCGGGGCGGGGTGACAGCGCGGGCGCGGCGCCTCCGCCACCCCGAGCGGCACCGCGGCCGCCACGTGCCGGGGCCGAGCGAGCGCCCGGGCCGCGCTCACCGGGACCCGCTGCCGCCCGCCGCGTCCCGGAGGTCTTCGGTCGGATCCTCCCGGAGGCCCGGGCAGCTGGTGTCACTTTCTAATCAGCTGACCCGCCCGGGGTGCCGGAAGGAAAGCCGGTACGTGGAAGCCATGGGTGGGGAAGGAGGCAGGTGACTGTCTTGGCCAGCCTGTGGCTTCACTTTCTGCAGGTGTGGTCGGAGGCCATGGGTCTGTTCAAGTCTTAAGTGTGCTTTTTTTTGCCCCCCCCCCCCATCGGGTTAGCAGATAGGTGTGTGTGTGTGCGCGCGCGCGCGTGTGTGTGCGCGCGCGCTTGTCTTGCCAAGAAATCAGGAGCAATTTACAAAACCCGAGGTGGCAGAAAGTCTCGTGGTGCTTGGCGCCCGGAGTAGGACCTCCTCTTTTGGCATTCTGTCTCACTCTGGGAGACCGCAGTCACTTCAGGCCGCACAAAACTTATTGGGGGCTTGGGGGGCCCCACAGCTTCTTGTCCTCCTGTCTCATGTGAACCGTTTTTGCCTGCCGTGCCTTGTCTCAGGTCTTGTAACAGCTAAAGTAGGAATTGGATGCACCTAGCCGTTCACTCACTGACTGCTTAACCATGAGGCACCCACCTTTCCCTTGTCCGGTCGCCTGCCCACTCCCACCCCCATCCCTGGAAAACAACGTGGCTCTGAAAACCCAGCCCATGCCACACGACACCTAGAGCCAGCTCCGTGGCTCAGCCCCTCCCGCTGATTGTCCATAGTAAGCTCTAGGACCCCCCTGATTGGCGCTGATGAAGTCTTGCTGTGACAACTACGTTGTGAAGGGCATTTGGTACAGTGTAGGCAGGTGTTCTGATGCCTTAGATCTGGCCTTTCCAATCCTGATGTTCTCAGGGCTCAAAGAGCTTTCAAAAAGGTGTTCATCTGAAGCTGGTGTGGCACGCGCTTGTATGTAATCCCAGCACTTTGAAGGTGAGGCAAGAAGATCTTGAGTTCAAGGCCAGCCTAAGCTACATAGTGAGACCCTGTTTCAGAAAACTCCAAAGCAAAGCAAAACAAAACAAAATGTATTTATCTAGACAAGAAAGTGGGCCGTGTGGGTAGATGGGATGAACCTAGGGCCTGTTATACTGTGGGCAGCCCATGCTGACAAGAATTTTCCTCCTTAACCAACCCAACAGGAATGTCTTGAGTTTGACCTTGGTGGAGGGAGTCTACAGTTCTAACTTAAAACTAGACCTCTTGCAATTCCAAAATAAAGCGTTCATTTGAGCAGAAGGCCCAGTCAGGCCTCTCCTCCAGAACACATGCGCCTGTTGTACTTGAACCGAGCCCTGGCTTGGAGGGCTGGGTTCCAAGTTCAGTGCTGCGTACTTTCCAGGTGGTGGCTAAAAATGGGAGTTGGACAGAGGGTTCTCGGAGGCCTTTATGTGTCCAGCCCTTTTGCCAGCACCAGCAAGGCTGCTCCACAGCCTTTTAAGATCTTTCCAGCCACTCTGTCCGGGACAAAGTCTGTCCTGCTGGCGGGTTTGTTTATAGCCTTGGGCTGAGCTGCTTGCTGTCTGGAGCTGGAAGCTGTGCCTGCTCCTGCCCCGGCTGTTTCTGAGTCTAAAGGTTTCTTGGAGTGGCCTTTCTGGACGTCGGGTCCAGTCCACAGGGGAAGTGGAAATCCGGCCAGCTGGGAGAATTCTCTGTGTGGCCGATCCCGGGAGCTGTAAACAGTGACTCACTCCCGCCCCACCCTCCCTGTTCTCTGCTCATGGAAGATGCGTTGTTGCTCTTGTATTTACTTTTGCTTTTTATAAGTCACCGAAGCGTTGTATTTCCTCTTTCTTACAGTTGCAGGAAACTGAAAGTGTTATCTGAAAATTATAGAATTTCACGGCAGGTAGACACGAACCTGGGTGATCATGTAGCCCACCGCTCAGCCAGTATAGGGCAGGGAGCTGCAGCTTGAAGGTTCCAAGGTTCAGTGCTGGGTCTGGCCTGAGGTCAGAAAGTTTAGGGTCAGGAGCTAGGGGGACAGGTCTGGTGTGGCACCAGCCTTCTCTTCAAAGAGGCCGTCTGCCAAGCTTTCCTCCCTGCCTAGCCCCATCCCTCTTGTTTATAAAGCAGACCTTTCTCAATACCTTGATGGTACCAAGGAAAGCTGCTGTAGCCACCACAGGTTCCTTGCCTGGCGGGAGTGCGTGGTGCAATGAGGAAGTTGGAGGAAAGTTCTAGAACTAGGTCTAGGTCAAGAGTGGATGCTTACTCCAAAGAGGACATCTAGGAGGGCTTTCTGGAAGAAGCAGGAGTGGGGGGAGAGGTGGAGACCTCTATATCCACTACAGGCAGGGGCTTTCAGGAGCCATAGGAAGGGCCAGAGATGGTAACCAAGCCAGGGAGTGGAGGTCTCAGGAGGGACCACAAGACCCCTGGCGCCTGTGAAGCTGTGTGTTTGAGGCACCAAGGTCAGAGATGAGCCAAAGCTGGGGACTAGAGAGAAGCTGGGCTTGCATGGGGCCTGGCAAGAGACCCTGGGGCCAGAGCAGGACTGGATCGTGAGCTGAGCATGATGTCCCTGCACTTGGAAAACTGAGGCAGGAGGATCTCCAGTCTGAGGCCACCCTGGGCTACATAGTCTAGGTTAGCCTGGACTCTGGGCCCTGTGTTCACAGACAAGTGAATGGGGATGGAGGGGTGAGGACTAGGTCACGGGGCCAAGGAGATGGCTCCGCCGTTACAGACAACAGCAGAGCCTGCTCAGGCAAGTCCCCAGTCACCCACACCCACATGACATGGACTGGCCCTTTGCACACGGACATACACACATTAAATAATAAATAAATAAATTGCTGGGCATGGTGGCACACGCCGTTAATCCCAGCACTTGGGAGGCAGAGGTAAGAGGATGGCTGTGAGTTTGAGACCACCCTGAGACTCCATAGTGAATTCCAGGTCAGCCTGGGCTAGAGTGAAACCCTACCTCGAAAAGAACACAGAACTAGGTCATAGAGCAGATGAGGAAGAGGGATAAGGGGCTGGCGGTGATTCTGTCTGAGTGGTGGGGGCTGTCATCAGAACTGGAAACAGGTTTGGCTATTAGGCTGTTCCCAGGGGACATCTTCAACTAAGTGTTAGGAGCTGGCCGAAGTCCCCACCAGGGACAAAACAGATCCCTACAGGGAGGCTAGTGGCAGAGGGATCACCTAGCCAGCTATGGGCGAGGAGGCCTGGGCAAGGGGCACCCGGCATGGCAGTGGCTGCTCACGGGGTGTGTCATGCAGCCTGTTGTCTGCCTCGCAGCCACTGCCTGAGTCACCACTGAACAGAGCCAGGATGACACAGCTTCCTCAGACTGAAACGCAAGGTGACCAGACGTCCTCTAGTACTGGGCAGACAGTTTCAGCTTATGGGACGGTGGCCAGCCAGGGCTGGACTGGGGGGTGCCCAGCCATGAAGCCTTCTTGGTCGGTAATGAGAGGTTCTGCCATTCACCCAGCCGGGGGAGCAGCTGTGGCTACACTTCACTGACACCTGCCCTCTGGGTGCTTGTCCTGTGTGTGCCCCACAGACCCATGTGGAAAGGGCGCTCCACTCTGAGCCAGGCATGGTGGCTCACACCCATAGTCCTAGCCCTCAGAAGGCTGAGGTGGGAGGATTGCCATGAGTTTGAGGCCAGCCTGGGCTAGAGTGAGACACTGTCTCAAAAAAAACAAAGGCTCCCAAGCAGGCTGAGCATCGCTGATGGCCCCAGCTCTGTAGACTTGTAGCATCAGGGTTTTGTCACGTGACACATTTTGCCGCTTGCTGCCTAGAGTTTGAACCTAGTCCTCTTGGATGGAATGTGTCTCCCATCTTCATCCTCCTCCATCTTCCTGTCTTGCCAGTCTTGGGAGACTAGTGATGAGAAGGACACATCCTCCTTTGTAGGAGACAGGCCATGGGAATGGGAGGCCTGTACCTGGCTCACTCTCTGAAAGAGCCAGTCTAAGCTAGGCCTGGGTTACCTGCTGCCCCAGATGTCTAGGCTGAATTTCTACCCTCTTTAAAAAAAAAATATTATTAGAGAGACAGAGAGAGAAAGCATATGGGAATGCCAGCGCCTCTGCTGCAAACGAACTCCAGGTGCATGAGCCACTTTGTACGTCTGGTTTTATGTGTCTACTGAGGAATTGAACCCTGGGTTGTGAGGCTTTCCAAGCAAGTGCCTTTAACCACTGAGCAATTTCAACAGCCCCTGTTTATCTTTTTGGTTTTTTATTTTAAATTGTTTGGTTTTTTTGAGGTAGGGTCTCACTCTGGCCCAGACTGATCTGGAATTTACTATGTGGTCTCAGGGTGGCCTCAAAGTCATGGCCATCCTCCTATCTCTGCCTCCCAAGTGCTGGGACTAAAGGCGTGTGCCACCATGTCTTGCTTTTTCTTTATTATTTATTTTTGAGAGAGAGATGGGCGTGCTAGGGCCTTTCAGCTGCTGCGAATAAACCCCAGACACATGTGTCCCCTTGTGCGCATGTGTGACATGGCGTGTTTGCATCACTGTGCATCTGGCTACATGGGACTTGGAGATTCGAACACCAATTCTTAGGCTTCACAAGCACGCACTTTAATGGCTAAGCCATCTCTCCAACCTCCTTTTTTTTTTTTTTTAAATTTCAAGGTTATTTTTATCAACCTCCTTTTTTTAATTTGTTTTTTTGTTTGTTTGTTTGTTTGTTTGTTTGTTTGAGGTAAGGTCTCTCTCTAGCCTAGACTAACCTGGAATTCACTATGTAGTGTCAGGGTGGCCTCAAACTCATGGTGATCTTCCTACCTCTACCTGCGGAGTGCAGGTATTAAAGGCAGGCTAAATTATTGTTTTGTTTTCTTTCTTTTGTGAGGTGGGGTTTCACCTTAGCCCAGGCTGACCTGGAATTCACTTTGTACTCTCAGGGTGGCCTTGAACTCACAGAAGTCCTCTGACTTCTACCTCCCAAGTGCTGGGACTAAAGGCGTGTGTCACCACGCCTGGCTCAATTTTTTTTTTTTTTTTTTTTTGAGACATGCCCAACAGACTGGCCTTTCTTTTCTTTTTTGTTTTTTGAGGTTGAGTCTCACTCTGGCTCAGGCTGACCTGGAATTTGCTCTGTAGTCTCAGGGTGGCCTCAAACTCATGGTGATTCTCCTACCTCTGCCTCCTGAGTGCTGGGCTTAAATGCATGCGCCACCATGCCCGGCTGGCCTTTCTTTTTATGAGAGACAGAGAGTGAGTTGGCACGCCTGGGCCTTCAACCACTGTTCATGAAATCCATATATGTGTGCCACCTTGTGTACGTGTGCAGCCTTATGCATGCGTCACCTTGTGCTCTGGCTTGTGTGGGATCTGTGGAGTTGAACCTGGGTCCTTAGGCTTCATAGGCAAGTGCCTTAACAGTTAAGCCATCTCTCCAGCCCCAGTTTATCTAGAGAGAGAGAGAGAGAGAGAGACAGACACAGACAGACAGACAGACAGACAGACACACACACACACACATGGGTGCATGCCACAGCCTATGTATGGAGGTCAGAGGACAACCTGTTGTCATTCTTGCCTTCTATTTTGTTTTAGGCTGGATCTCTCTCTCTCTTTGTTTTTCGAGATAGGGTTTCACTCTAGCCTAGGCTGACCTGGAATTCACTATATGGTCTCAAGGTGGCTTTGAACTCATGGCGATCCTCCAACCTCTGCCTCCTAAGTGCGGAGATTAAAGGCGTGCGCCACTACGTCTGCCTTTTTTTTCCTTTTTAATGAGAGAGAGAATTGGTGCACCAGGGCCTCTAGCCACTGCAGTCAAACTCCAGACATGTGGTCCTCCTTGTGCACACTCATGGTCTTGTGTGTCTGGCTCACGTGGGTTCTGGGAAGTTAAACCTGGGTCCTTAAGGCTTCGCAGGCAAGTGCAGGGCTGGATCTCGTTGATGTGTACCCCAGGCTAGCAAGCTTCCAAAGATCCTGCGATCTCTGCCTCCCATCTTGGCAGTTACAGAGGTTGACTGTTGCACGTGGCTCTGTGTGGGTTGTAGGGATCTGAACTGAGGGTGTACTTTACCCGCTGAGCCACACCTCCATGCCCACGTCCCCACGCTCTGCAGAGTTCCTCCCTGAGCTCATGGGCTACCTCAGTGTGTCCTAGAATACGAGGGCTTGTCTACCTCGGGCCCTGAGTCTGGTGTGGCACTGTCCGAGGCTGCCGCCGCCTCCCTTTCTTCAGAGGAGAGACCGGACAGAGCCTCCTGACCACCTCCCAGTTTGATGCACCTTGCTTGGGTCGGTGCAGCAGTTCACACAGCACCGGCTCAGAGCTCTGCCCCAGGACTCTAGCATTGGCACTGACTGCTGAAACTTCTCCATGATTTTTCTGAACTTCCAGAGGCTTGGGGGGCCACGTGTTCTTTGTTGAGGGCCATTACACCTAAGACCCTTAGTGTCTGGGTCAGAAACTGCCAGAAAGGCATCTTTATAATGCCGACAAGCTGCTAGTGCTGGGCACTGCCTTGGGCCCTGGTGGGAGGGAAGCCAGCTTCTCGGTGTCTTCCTGTGGTATGGTGTGGGGCCTTGGCACACCCTCCGGTGTGGCATGGCCATTGCTTCCGTGTCTCTAAGCCTGGGCTCAGGAAGGAGGCTGCTGGGCTCAGTGGCTTACAGAGCCCTTCAGAGTGACTGACTTCCTTCCCTTTTAAAAATTTATTTGCTTGCCTGTGTGCACGCATGCATGCATGCTGTGCATTTGCCACTGCAAACGAACGCCTGTCTAGCTTTACATGGGTGAGTGGCTGGGGATTCGACCTGAACCTGCAGAGTTTGCAAACAGGTACCCTTAACCACTGAGCCATCTCCCCAGCCCCCTCCCTCCTTTTCTTTCGACAAGGCCTCTAGTCCATGCTGGCCTTGAACTTACTATGTCGTGGGGATGGCCTTGAACTCCTGCCTTCTCTCGTCAGTACTGGGCTTACAAGTGTGTACTCGCACACCCAGCATTTTTTATTTTATTTTATTTTTTGGTTTTTCGAGGTAGGGTCTCAGTCTAGTCCAAGTTGACCTGGAACTCACTGTGTAGTTTCAGGGTGGCCTCAAACTCACGGAAATCCACCTACCTCTGCCTCCCAAGTGCTGGGATTAAAGGTGTGTGCGACCACGCCCAGTTTTTTTTTGTTTTTTTTTTTTAGACAAGATCTTGCTATGTGTAGTCCAGGCTGTCCTTGAATCTCTTGCTTCTGCCTCCCAAGTGTGGGATTATGGAGTCTGATGCCACATTGGTTCCGTTTTTTTTGTTTGTTTGTTTGTTTTTTTGAGGTAGGGTCTCACCCTAGCCCAGGCTGACCTGGAATTCACTATGGAGTCTCAGGGTGGCCTCGAACTCATGGCAGTCTTCCTTCCTCTGCCTCCCGTGTTGGGATTAAAGGTGTGCGCCACCACGCCTGGCGGCTCAGTGTTTTGACATTTCTTGTTTTGCAGACTTTTCACACTTAGCGATCTCTCTGGGGCTGGGGTGTAGCCCAGTTGTAGAGACATAGATAGCAGCGTGAGGTCCTGGTTCCATCTCCAGCACCACAAGAAGGCCTCAAAACAATGAAGCTTCCTTCTGGACCTCCTTCCCAAGGTCTACTGCCATTTCACTTGACTGATTTTGTGCGTGCCCGCACAGTACCCGTGTGCGACGGTCAGAGGTCAACGTCAAGTGCCTTCCTCAGTCACTCTTTACATCTTGAGAGAGTCTCTCGTCAATGCAGCATTCACCCATTCAGCTAGACTGGCTGGCTAGCGAGCCCGAGGGATTCTCCTGTTTCCCCAGTTCTGAAATCACAGGCATGCATTGCCCCACCCAGCATTTCCATGGGTGCTGGGGTCCAAACTCAGGTCCTCATGCTTGCATGGCAAACACTTTACCCACTGAGCCTTCTTCTCTCCAGCCTATGATTTTTTTTTTTTTTTTTTGAGGTCGGGTTTTGCTCTAGCCCAGGGCTGACCTGGAATTCACTATGTAGTCTCAGGGTGGCCTCACACTCACAGTGATCTTCCAGTCTGTGCCTCCCAAATGCTGGGATTAAAGGAGTGGGCCACCACGCCTGGCTGTTTTTTTTTTTAAGGGTACTAGAGGTGGAACCCACGTCCTCCTTGTACATGCTAGGCAAGCGCTGTACCCTGAGTTACCTCCCCAGCCATCTCTTTGTTTATTATCTTGAGACAAAGACTAACTAAATTGCCCAGGCTGGCTTTGGACTCACTCTGTAGCTCAGACTAGCCTTGACTTTGTGCTTCTCTTGAGCAGCTGGGATGACAGGCAAGGTTTGCCTTGGATGTATAAAGTATTTTAAAAAGTCAAGAGGGTACTTGATGTGTGTGGGGGCAGAGGTACATTCTGGCAGCAACCTCTACCACATACTAAGTTGGTGAAAATCACCATGCCCAGGCTGTTTCCGGCGACTGAAAGGCAGGTGCCTGACCCGTGGCCCATGTTGGCCTCGCCTCTCAGCTTTGAAGGTTGCCCCCGTGCTGGCTGTACAGGATGGAGGCTGAACTGTCCTGACATAGGGTTCAGGCCTCCCGCAGAACAGGGACCCTTAGGTTAGAAGCTGAGCTGGGGTAGGTGGTGCTAGGAGGCCCTGTCTTCATTCCACCCGAGGCCTGGCTGAGACTCAGGGCTTTGAGACCTGTTGGAGGTGTGTGCCCAGCTACCAGGTGGGAGCTTGGTAGGCTTGAAGGTGTGGTCTGAGACCCCCCCCACACCCCAAGTGGGTATTTTTCTCTCAGCATCACCTGCAAGGCTCAGCCCTGAGATCTTTTTAAAAATACTTTTTATTTACTTGTAAGCAGAGAGAGACAGAGAATGGGTGGGCCAGGGCCTCTAGCCACTGAAAACAGACTTCAGATGCATGCACCACTTGGTGCATCTGGCTTTACGTGGGTACAGGGGAATCAAACCCTGTCATTAGATGTTGCAGACAAGTGCCTTAACAGCTTAACCATCTCTCCAGTCCCTCCCCTTTTAAAAAATATATATTTGGGCTGGAGAGATGGCTTAGCGGTTAAGCGCTTGCCTGTGAAGCCTAAGGACCCAGGTTTGAGGCTCGGTTCCCCAGGTCCCACGTTAGCCAGATACACAAGGGGCACATGCATCTGGAGTTCGTTTGCAGAGGCTGGAAGCCCTGGCGTGCCCATTCTCTCTCTCTCCCTCTATCTGTCTTTCTCTCTGTGTCTGTTGCTCTCAAATAAATAAATAAAAATTTAAAATATATATATATATATATATATATATTTTTTTTATTTATTTATTTATTTATTTATTTGAGAGAGAGAGAATGGGTGCACCAGAGCCTCTTGCCTATGCACATAAACTCTACCTGAATATGCCACTTTGTGCATCTGGCTTTACCTGAGGACTGGGGAATTGAACCCAGGCTTGTGGGCTTTGAAGCAAGTATCTTTAACTGCTGAGCCATTTTTCTAGCCCCAGCCCTGGGATTTTTGTGAGGAGCTAGGTCCCTGGGGCTCTTTCTTTTTTCCCTAGGCAGTGACCCCCCAGCTGGAAAGCAGAGGGCTTATCCTCGAACAAATCTTGTGTGTGGGGGGGTGGCATTTGCCCATGCCTGCTTGGCTGTCATGTGTCATACCTATGCTAGTTAAGGGCTGAAGGCAGGGCACTGGCGCAACCCTGGCAGGGATTGGTTTTGTCTCCGGTATCCTGGGAGAAGCCCAGATGCCCAGTGAGGTGGGTGTAGAGGGGGAGAGCCTGGGAGGGGCCCATCCTGCTGTCCAGGTGACCTCCTGGAATATAGGATGTATCAGTTGACCTCTGTGGGGTCACCTGGGGGCTAGCTCAGTCCCGTGAGCATCCTGGCCACCTGGATGTCCCAGCACTGACGTCATGGGAGTGGAAAGATTCTTTCTGTGAGCTGAGCTCTGGTGTTTGGTGCCCGGCGCCTCATGGCACCCCTGGGTCTGACCTGAGGCCCCTTCTTCCCAGGAACCTTCCTTTTCCGCTGCTGGCGGCAGCCCCAGGGGCCCATGAGCATGCGGGTAGGAGGGGCGTCCTTGTGTGGGAATGTGAGAGGCTCTGTAAACAGCCAGTGACTCACCACATAGCTATGCCACTCACGCTGCCCAGCCTCCTCCCTCCACGGAAAAGTTTCTCATGGTTCCTGGTCTCCCAGGCGCCTGGTGTGTGGGTCCCTCCCAGGGTGAGGAGCCCCTGGCTTCTTTAGGAGTGGGGTAGGAGGGGTCCGTGGACACCCCTCGGGCCTCCTATGTGTGATCTCCTGCCTCAGTCACACCACCCCACGGCTGCTTTGGTCGGTCTCTGCAAGCGCACTTTGCCCCTTTCCACCTGCCCACCAGAGCTCCCTGCATCAGGGCTGGCCACCACCAGTGTCCACGGGAGTGGCTGACGGTGTCACCAGGGTGCTGACTGTGCAGCCCAGAGCCAAGACTCCGGCACCCTTTGGCGGTAGAGGGTGAGAGGCTGTGGAGACTGTTCCCCATTGGAGCTGTGGCCACAGGCTGGAGAGCTTCAGGCCCGAGGGTCCTTGGTCTGCAGGGAGGGGACAGTGGAGGTCACCCAGGGTCCCGAGGGTCCTTGGTCTGCAGGGAGGGGACAGTGGAGGTCACCCAGGGTCCCCTGCACCATCCTTGGAGTGTTTCCCCTCATACCTTTTGCGTGTGCTCATCTTGTTGGGGTTTGGAATGTAGGAGCTGGGTACCCCCCCCCCCCGCCTCTTCCATAGTGGTGGTGGTGGGGAATGAAGGGGTTTGTTTACTGTCTGACAACCGTGTGATGTCTTTTGCACAGGCCTGACCCGAAGTCCTGATGATTGCTTTTGGGCTTCTCCGTTGCCATGGCGACCATCAGGGCTGGCTACTTCCCAAGGTCGCCATGGCAACTATCAGAGGGGAATCATGCTTTGGATGCTTTGGCTGGGTTTTTCATGAATGATTAGGATGTGTGACACAATGCAGGCTCGCAAATGAGAAGGGCGGGCAAGGGGGCTGGCGGGGGGTGGCGGGGCCAGGTCCAGCCAGGCGGACGATTAGGTCTTGGAGACTGAGGCTCCATGCCCAGGTCTCCGGCCCCAGCCTCTGAACCTGCTGCCCACCTGGGAGCCCCTGCTCACTCTCTTGGGGCCACAGGGTCGCCTGGACAGCCTAGGCGGAGGTGGTGATGTCACAGCTGCAGTGCCCTTGGCTGCGGTAGGTGTCCCACAGGCTGCAAGGAGGGCGGGGCAGGGACACGGTGGTCGGTGCTCTGCACTGGTACGTCTCAGGGGTGAGACCCCTGGCAAGGGCAGGGCTCCCCCAAAAGGACCCTCCTCCTTCGCAGAAGCCAGACCATGGCAGGGATAGTGTCCTGCGGCCCTCTGCGCTCCTCCGGGGCCGTGTACTGTTGTTACTCCCAGAGGTGTGGCTTTGTGAGCCGTCCGTCCGTCTGTCCCTTTGCTCTGTAGGATGCAGCGCCTCTGTGGGGCTAGATATCTTATCTGAGTTCAGGAGGAAAGTGAGGACAGGAAGCAACTGGCAGTTACTCCATAGCACCGGTAGCAGATGCTAGCTTGGGGACAAGGGACTGTGTGTGACTGCTGGGGACGCGGGGTCCTGACAGCCCCGGGGGCTGGTCTCAGAGCTGAGGGTGGGCTTAGGTCTCCCCCGAGGCTGCTGGGAAGATGCAGCAGGTTGGCTGGGACACTCACCCCTGTACCCCGTGCGGACAGTCCCGTCCTGTCACCGTGACTGGGTCGTGTGAACGCAGAGCTGAGCCTCCTCCCTCCTCATGGTGGCGAGGCAGCACTGTCCCCCAGCCTGCCGGGGCCTAACCCACACCGCCGCTGTGCCTCTGCAGCTGCCGTTTCCACGTGGTTCTGTCCTGGTGACCGGGCCCAGGTTATGACGACGAATCCCAAGCCGAACAAGGCATTGAAGGTAAGGTGGGCGGGGCCTTCTTGTCCAGTGCTGCCCTTGGGGAGTGAGAATGGCCTTGTCCTCAGGAAGGGCCCCTCGGCTGGGAAGTATGCGGGAGGACAGATGGGGGGGGGGAGTCAACGAGGAACAGTGAGTTCACGGCCCAGAAGAATAGCCCGGCCTTGGCACCCGGGGGGGCACTCATGGCAAGGGGTGGAAGGGCACATGCAGGCAGCTGAGGCTGCGTCCGGAGGTCTTCTGCCCGCGGTTTCCCCCTCGCGCCGGGTGTGGACATAGTGGTCTCTGGCAAGCGGCTGTTCCAGCCTGCCGCTCCTCCTCAAGCAGCTCTGCTGCCTGCTGGGGCCTTGTCACTTCCGTGCCCACGGGAGCCCGTGGATTGGCTGTCCTGACTCGGGGGCTTCTCAGAGCTGTAGGTAGACTTGGGGTTCCCTCGGTGAGCTGGCCGAGGCCCTGAGTACCCTCCAGAGTTTCCATTCCCTCGAGGTCACCCCGTCCAGCCAGACCCTGGCTTTGCCTCAGTGGGTGGACGGTAGGTGCGGAAGGGTGGGCTGCTGTGCCTCCCTTGGAGGGGCTGGTTGAGCTCCCGTTCATATCGAGCATCTCTGGCCAGACTCCCATCTTGTGCAACCCTGTGGTTGGTGACGTCAGCACTTCCCGAGGGGCATTACCTGTTGAGAGCGAGTCACAGCAGCAGCGTGTCTGAGAGCCCCATGGTGCAAGGGGCACTGCTGGGTCTGTGTACCTGGCTTTTGGTCGCGGGGGTTGGGGACTGACCGCAGCGTGGACGTCTGCATCCCCCGCGGCGCTAAGGAGGACGCTGTTCCCTGCAGGTCAAGAAGGAGGCGGGCGAGAACGCCCCGGTGCTCGGCGACGATGAGCTGGTGTCCATGTCAGTGCGGGAGCTGAACCAGCACCTGCGGGGGCTCACCAAAGAGGAGGTCACCCGGCTCAAGCAGCGCAGGCGCACGCTCAAGAACCGCGGGTACGCCGCCAGCTGCCGCATCAAGCGCGTGACGCAGAAGGAGGAGCTGGAGCGGCAGCGCGTGGAGCTGCAGCAGGAGGTGGAGAAGCTGGCCCGGGAGAACAGCAGCATGCGCCTGGAGCTCGATGCCCTGCGCTCCAAGTACGAGGCCCTGCAGACCTTCGCACGCACTGTGGCTCGCGGGCCTGTCACGCCCACCAAGGTGGCCACCACCAGCGTCATCACCATCGTGAAGTCCGCCGAGCTCTCCTCCACCTCCGTGCCCTTCTCAGCTGCCTCCTAGTGCCCGCCGGGGCCGGGCGGGGGGGTGGGCATCCGCACGGCCCTCGTGCCTGTCTTGGGCTCCCTGGCACTGACTCCTCACGTCCATCTGCCCACTGAGAACTTTGTGGGGCCAAGGGCAGGGCCAGCAGGGAGAGGTGGTAGCTGCAAGGTGAAGGGAAGGCTCCCACGAGCCGGTGCCATACACTGCCTCATGCACACACTCACACCCCTTCCCTTCCTACATGTGCGTTTTCAGGAGCTGGTGGGAGCCACATGAGCCGCCAAGAGGAGCGACTTCAGGAGCCAGGTCTCTGTGGCAGTGTATGGGGACACATCTTCCACTCCGCCCATGACCTGGGCCCCAGCCAGGACAGACACCATGTTGCCCTTGCTGACCTCTGGCCTGGGCATACGGGTGGTGGAAAAGGCCTGTTGGCAGCTCTGGCTCTCTCGTTGTCTGCCAAAGGGCACTAACCTGCTTTAGGTCCCGGGAGGCAGTTATTGGTGGGGGTCGCCTGCAATGACCATCATGGCCCCTGTGGACTAGGAGGAGCTGGCCAGATGGTCACATGGGAGGGCCTGTCCAGTACACGTGCACAGGGTTGCACTGTCATGTAGTGTCCCTGCAGAGGAAGCTGCCCCCAGCATGGTGCCAGAGCAAGCAGCCATCCCAGGTCTTGGTGAGGCGGGCTCAGGAGTGGACCATGGGAGTCCAGTTACTGGGGTTGCCTCTTGTTTGCTGTTGTCTGGGGAGGAGCAGGTGAGGTCAGAGGGATGTGGAGGTGGCAGTTGAGGGTATTGTGTGGAGTGGACTGGCTTGAGGAAGATGGGTCGGTGAGGTAGGTGAGGGTGGGCTGGGAGTGTAGGGTGCCTAGGTCCCGGGACACGGGCGCTGACCGGAGGGTAGGTGTGGGCCACAGGGCCTTGCAGGCAGGTCAGTGCGAGGCTAACGGTGCAGGGATACTCGTAACCTTGGTGCTTGTCACCTAAACCCCTGCCTGTTCCTCCTCTGTGGAGTTCTAGACCACTGGCCATCTTGGGGACCCTTCCCGTGAAGGGCGGTAGCCGGGCGAGTGGATAGTATCCCTGAGACACTGCCTGGAGTGAGCTAGTCAATGCAGGCACTGCCACTTGCCCGGAGCCAACATGTGTGACAAGAGGGGCCGGTCCCCCTCGGCCTGCCCCCTCACCCACACCCCCAAGCCTGTGTTGTAGGGTGTGGCCAGGTCCGAAGGGGGCTGGAGGACAAACAGCCCCAAGGGCTGTGACTTAGTTCTGGTCTACTGTTCGAAACGAACAGAAGGAGTTGGGGGTCCCCTGTGGTGCTGCTGTGTGGCTGACTGTTCCTCAGGCCCTGGGGAGCGGTGAGGAGAGGGTGCAGGCCACATCACACCACAGCCAGGCACTTAGAGGGCGCTGTAGAAACCATAGCCATGGTAGGTAATCCATATTGGATATCAATAAGGACCATGGGAATATTTAAAGAAAGAGAGAAGGTATATATATGAGATATATATATATATATATATATAAAATTCTATACACATTTTATCGTACAGATTTTTTCATAGCAATTTTCTTTCCCAGTTTGATACTGTAGATCTTTATTAGCAGAGTGGATTGGACAGGAGTAGGGGGCTTTCTTCACTCCCTGCTTTCCACAAGCTGACCACTTGCCATGGACAGAGGCCCAGGGGGTGCTGGTGGCCTCTTCTGGGTTTTCCCACTGTGGTGCTGGGCGGTTGGGGGTCACCTGTCGGTTCCAGCAGGCACCATGTATGATCTTTGGGCCCCCAAGGCAAGCTGCAGTAGTGGTAGCCTTTTCTCGTCCATTCCTGGGTCCCCAGTGTCCCCCTCCGTGGGGCGCAAAGGCAGGTAACTCCTACCAATGGGTTGCTGCCCGCTCCTTGCCTGGTGTGCACGGCTGGGACTGGGGCTGGAGGGGCTCCCTATCCTGGGCCGTCAGGCTGGGCGGAGCTGCCACTGCAGTCTGAGCTGCCCTCCTCCAGGGCGCCCGGCAGAGCAGGGCAGGAAGGGTGCGGGGTTGCTCTGTTCCTCCCTCCATATCACTGAAATTTCACTGTCACAATTTAATATATGGAATTTTTTTTTATTTAAGAAAAAAAAAAAGACAAGGACCCCTGTCACATGGGTTTGTTTTCTGTCATGCCTCCTACTTCCCAAAGAAGGCAAGCGTTGCTTTTTCAAAGGTAGCGGGGACACATGCCGGCCACGCCAAGGCCTAGCGTCCCTAGCCGCCTGCTCCTCAGCAGTTTCATTTCAATATTTATTTTTTTTTTTTGTGCTACTTTTCCCCATGTTATAAATTATTGAGATCATCTACTGTGGATCCCCATCTGTGCCCTACCCTGATCATGGCCACCACCTAATTTATTGCTGTACATGTCGCTGCTGTGACTGCTTTTGTATCTTTGCAATAAAGAACTTGTTTTGAGATGCCCCAGGTGTGTGGAGGGTGACGGAGCCGGGAACCCTGCATACTGGGCTGCCCTGACGGGCACCGGGCCTCACCGCCGCCTCCTCCCACTGCCTTCTGGGGGGTTGCCTGGGCCTGCCTCCTGGGACACGAGGACTGCCACAAGGTGGTGCCTCCCCCTCTCCCTCTCCCTCGCCGTGCTCCCAGATCACCTGCATGTAGGTTGGTCCCTGCCCTAGCCCGCTCTGGTCAGGCACCTCTGACAGCTGATAGGACCTACGCTTCGCTGCTGGAGCAGTGGGTCCTCTCCCAGGGTTGGGGACCAGCCCCTCACCTGGCCTGTGGCCTGCCAGGCCTCTAGCTCTGAGTGACATCTGGTGGGGCTCTGAGATGAGTCTGCAGTGTACTACAAGAGGGATGGGCAGAGAGCATAGCCCAGGCTTAGGGTGTCAACAGGAATGTTCCAAGAAGCCAAGGGCTTCAGGACCCTGGCCACCCGGCTGTATGAGGAGTGCTGTCCCCCCATCCTCAGCGGGACTGACGGGCAGAGTCGCCAGCCTGCCTGTCCCTCCCCATCTGCACAGACTGTGGAGCAAGGCACCAGTGGTCCTTGCCGCTGTGGAGTTCTGACACCAGGTCTCTGCAGCCGACCCCAGGACCCCCTGACTGTGGCCTGCTCCTCCAGCCGGAGTGGTGGCCAGCCTCACAGGGCAGACAGGCTGTGGAAGGAGAGCTGGTGGCACCCTACCCCACCAGGGCCCTCAGGACTCCCTTCCGCGTGAGCCGCTGCAGGCTTTGCCCGAGTCATCTCACATGGGGACAGAGACCAGGACAAGAGCCAGGCCTCGTGGCTCACATGTATGTTCCCAGAACTTGAGAAGGCTGAGGCAGGAGGATTGTCACAAGTTCAAAGCCAACCTGAGCTAGAGTGAGACTGAAAAAATGGGCTGGGGCTGAGGGGATAGCTCAGTTGTTAAAAGTGCTTGCCTCAATCCCAGGAAAATACTGGGCATGGTGGTGCATGCCTGTAATCCTAGTACCAAGGAGGCAGAGATGAAGGATTCGTGGAGCTTAGTGGCCAACAAATTTAACCTAATTGATGAGCTCCAGGCCAGTGGGAGATCTTGTCTCTCCAAAATAAAAGGCGGGGGGAGGTTGGAGGGATGGCTTAGTGGTTAAGGGGCTTGCCTGCAAAGCCAAAAGACCAAATTTAATTCCCCAGGATCCATGTAAGCCAAGTGCACAAGGTGGCACATGTTTCTCAAGTTATTTGTAGCGGTTGAAGGTCCTGGTGCGCCCATTCTCTATCTGCCTCTTTCTCTCAAATAAATAAATTTTAAAAAATAGGAAGGGGGTTGCTGGAGAGATGTTTTAACAGGTAAGGTGCTTGCCTGCTAAACCTAAGGGCCCAGGTTCGATTCCCCAGTACCCACACAGGCCAGATGCACAGGGTGGTGCATGTGCCTGGAATTCATTTACAGTGGCTGGAGGCCCTTGGACGCCCATTTTTCTCTGTCAAATAAATAATTTAAAAAGGGCATTCCCAAGGATGCCACCCAAAGTTGTCTTCTGTTCTACACACACACACTCTACGTGAACACATGAACACCCACATACACACATTTGCAAAATGGGCCACAGGCTGGGCAAAGGTGAGTATGGCCCTCGCTGGGCCAAGCAGTCTTTCCTTGGGCCCCATGGGCTAGAGCTGGATTTGGGGGGAACCCCTCCCTTATTGGTGGCAATGACACTGAACCCATCCCTTCTCTACCCCTCCTGTATGTCCGTGTACCCGGATTGGCTCGTCCTGGGGTTGTATTCCAACCATATACGCTGAGTGCCCTGGGCAGTGTTCTCCCTGTGGCTTGGCTTTGTGTTGTGTAGGAAACAGGTCCGACCCCAGGTCGAGGTGTTTCCAGAAACAGGTGGCAGGGGCCGGTGGATGGCAGTGTGGTCAGCCCTTGGCACCTCTGCCTCCTCAGGCAACTAACTTGCTGGACCTTTCTGGGCTGAACTTCCCAGTGTTACTGTGTAGTATCAGCTTCGTTTCCTTCCTAAAGTGCAGACCTCAGACGCTGTCCAGTCTTGGCCCCTGTGTGCTTGCTGTCCGAGCTTGTAGGACGGGACCCTCCCCAGCTTGTCCTTTACACTTGGCTTTGGGGACCTCAGACCCCAAGGTGGCCTCTTCAAGGTAGAGGTGGCAGCTCACTACTGGCAGGGCCCCAGGCCTCCCCGCTCATCCGCTGGATGGCACAGAGCCTGTCTTGGCCTCCACCGTGCCGGTCTCAAGAAAATGCTGAGTGCCTCCTGGCTCTGCTGCCTGTGGACTGTGGGGCCGCCTTGTGGACCTGCTGGTTGTGGAGGGCATGATAAGGCGCTGGGGGAGGCTCTTTCCAGCCGGGCACAGGGAGGAACACAGCCTATCTTATCAGTCCAGCAGGGCCTGGGAGAAGCCACTGGCCTCGACTCCCTCCGTCCGTGGGCCCCAGGAACAAGGAGATGGGGGAGTGTCCCCACTCTCGCTGACCTGGTGGCTCAGTTGCTGCCTGGCTGTCTCTGAGATCCGGAGCACATCTCCCTCTGCCTCTGGCGGACATGAGAGTGGGTAGCTGGGCAGTGCTGCCATCCCTGGGTGGTGCCCACTGGTCCTTCCTGTTTGGGTGCCTGCCTGCCCAGCCAGGCTTTGGCTTCCCACCCCCAACTGCCTTTGTGTCTTCCATGTTTTCAAGGCCACCGGTCCTCCAAGCTGCCTGAGGCCATATCTGTCTCAGGACCCCTGGGCACTTGGACCTTGCCCGCCACACAGGGAGATGAGAAGAAGGAGGGCTCCCAGGTCTGAGCCCCTGTGCCCAGGCATGCTTGGCTGTGCCACAGGTTGCGTGCACGCACTTCACAGTGGGGCCTGAGGCTCAGAGGGAGGTGAGCACTCTGGCTCCCTGGGTGGCACCGAGCTGCTTACATGATGACTAAGTGCACTAAGTGCCCTGAGTAACTGAGCCACACCACGGCGGCTGTTCAGGGCAAGGAGGGCTAGGGGTGTGCCCGACACTCACAGAAATGGGCCTGCTGAGACCACCTCACTGTGGGCCCATCACTGTAGGGTCATGGTCGTGAAAGAAGAAAAGCCCAACAAGTTCTAGAAAATGCAAAGTGTTTATCTATAAATAAGTAGCAAGTTGCAGGTGAGCTCGGTGACACTGTCAATGGGCCGGGTAGCCCTGAGGGGGCCTCCCGGTTGTCTCCTCTAGAATACCGGGCAGGGAGCCTGTCCCACGCCTGCGCACCTGGACCTGCTCTGCCCTAGCCTGGGCTGCCCACTCTTTCTGACCTGCCCAGCCTGGGATATGACCATCTGTGGAAGGAGTGGCCAGCTCGCAGCTCTACCTGCAGGCAGGCCACAGCCAGTCACCCCGCTGGGAGCTCAGGCATGTGCCAGTGACCCAAGCATCTTCCCTGGGCTATGCATGGGGTAGAGAGGCTCTGTGGGCCTTGCAATAGGGGTCTTGGGAGAGGGCCCGGACCCTGTGGCAAGTGGGTTGGTTGGGGACCCAGTCACCTCCCCGGATGCCTGGGTAGTCTGGGTCCCCAGCTAAGATCCATGGATCCCAAACCATTACAGGTCCTCTGAGGAGATCAGCATCCGCTTCTCCACACTGCGGCTCTTCTTACCCCCACCCGAGCCCCCGGCGGGACTGGGAGGGGCGCCCAGCGATGGGCGCCCACCCTGGCCAGGCCCCGGGGCCTCGTGGGTGGCTTGCTGTGTGTACTGCTGGTAGGCTGGAGAGAAGTTGTGGATGGCATCCTGTACTATGTCCTGCGGGCTGATGGTCTCCTTGAGGCCACTGGAGATACTCTGCATGGGTGCTGGGGGGGCTGGGGAACACAGGCTGTCAGCGCCCTGCGTCATCACGTGCACCCCATGCTGGGGACGTGGCCTCTCGGGCCCCATCTCCCCTGGCCGCTGGTCTGCGCGGGCCTGGGCGCCGGTACGATACCGGTCTCTGTTGGTTAGTAGCTGATCCCAGCCCTCATCCTTCCCTTCAGCCTCTCCCGCACACACTGCTGCCTAGGCTGCCACAGCGGGAGCGCTTCATGCTCCTGGTCATTTCACTCACCAGGAAGAGCCGGTCACCGCTGGCCATGTGGCCTACGTGGCTCACTAGGGTCACCTGCCCCCTCCCTTCCCAACACCCTCCCTGAACCCCGAGGGGCCCTCACAGGATGGATCTAGTCTCATCTCCTTTAGAGCTCATAGCCCCCTTCCTGCCCAGCTCTGATGCCCCACAGGGCTGTCCCCTTGACCAGCTGTGGGCACCCCAAGCTGAGCTTCTTCAGGTACCTCAAATGGCAGACTTGGCTCACCTGGTGAGTTTTGCTGCTTCTCTGCATACACTTGGCAGGGGAAGGCGCAGCGCAGGGCGAGGGAAGCGAACACCATTTCGATACAGATGAGAAAGTTCTGGTATCCAGCGGCCAATGTGCCGGCCTCCACCCTGCTGCCGTCGACGGCCTGGACCTCGGGGATGACCCCACACTTCTCCAGGATAGCCAAAAGCATCCCTAGGGATGGTGATGACCACTCAGGGCCCCACTCTGGACGGTAGGGTGACCCCTGCTAAGGCTTCCATTGAGGCTGGCCTGGGGTGAGCAGGAGTCAGCTGGAGGAAAGAGCCCGGCTTCCTCCAGGGCTCCTCTGACCAGGGCACCCCACCCATGGTAAGAGACTGAGGTTCAGAGGGGCTGAGTGCCTCCAAAGCTGCAGTCCCTAGGCGTTCTTCCGGCCATGTCTAGCCCAGGTCCAGGCATGCCCACTTCCCGCTTTCCCCCACCCAAGCTTTGTCACTTGACTTGCTATGGTGGGATGGAAGTACCCTCAGGACCTGGGCTTGCAGGGTCACACCCACACCCACCCAGCCCACACACCCTGCCAGAAGGAGAGGAAGATGATGGCTTTGATGGTGAGAAACTTGAGCACTGGCTCGAAGGGTCGCAGGAGATCTCTGGTGGCGAAGTAGAAGAGGAACAGGGCATAGAGGGCCAGGCTGACCGAGGCATTGTAGACGAGGGTCACGTACAAGTAGCCACTGTGGACACTGGGCAGGAAGAGCTTGGTCAGAGAGGCCCCTGCTCATAGAGATGCTTTTAGCTTATCCCCTCCTGGGCCAGGCAACAGGGCAAGGGGGCAGCCCCACCTGGGTCCACTCCACAGGGTACCAGATAGCCCTGAGGGGAGTGGACCTTAGGGGCCCCCTGAATCACCTTCAGGAGCAAGCTATGGTATCGGGCCTTTCCCCAGAAGTGTCTTCCTACCACCAAGTCATCCACAAGACTTTCCGAGTTTCCCTTGTGTATGTGTCTGGTGTGTGTGCATGTATATATGCATGCTAGTATGTGTGAACAAGTGTGTGTGCATGTGTCTGTGTGCCTGTGGAGGCTCAGATTGACGTTGGGTATCTTCCTCAATCATTCTTTTATCTCGTTATTTTTTTCTTTTTGAGATAGGTTCTCGCTCTAGCCCAGGCTGACTTGGAACTCACTCTGTAGTCTCAGGCTGGCCTTGAACTCACGGCGATCCTCCTACCTCTGTCTCCCGAGTGCTGGGACTAAAGGTGTGTGCCCCCATGCCAACTATGTGTTTTTAAGAATAAGGTCTTTGAACCCAGAGCTCACTCAGTTGGCTAGAGTAGCGAGCCAGCCAATTCCAGGGAAGCCTCCTGCGTGCCTCCCCGAGGCTGGGGTTTCAGGTGGGCACCCCCATGCTTGCCTTTTACTTTGGGTACCAGAGAGCCAAACTCAGGTCCTCATGCTTGCTGGGCAAGCACTTCAACGTAGCCCATTTCCCCAGCCCCTTGGTTGTTGTTTGTTTTTTGATACAAGATCTCACGTTGCCTAGGATGGCCTCCAACTTGCTATGTAGCCAAGGATGACCCTGACTTTCTGATCCTCCTGCTTCTACCTCCCAAGTGCTGGGTTTCCAGGAGTGCTGGCAATGAAACCCAGGACTTCATGCATGCTAGACACACACTCTTCCCACAGAGCTACAGTCCTCACAGGAAAGAAGACCCCCCTGAGTAAGGACTTGCAGGGAGCTCTGTCAACAGCTGCCCCCAAGGTCCTGCGTCCCAGAAGGCTCCTTACTTGAAGTCCCCATCGTGGTATTTGTGGAAGGCTTGGAGGATGATGGTGGTCAAGGCCATGCTGGGCTTCACGATGCAGAACTGCAGTGTGGCCTGGGGGACAGAGCGAGCGTGGGCGCAGGAAGAGACGGAGTGGGGCAGGGTGGGCAGGTGGGCTAGGCCATGCTGGGCTTCACAGTAGAGAACTGCAGTGTGGCCTGGGGGACAGAACGAGCGTGGGCGCAGGAAGAGAGGAGTGGGGTGAGCAAGTCCCCCCACCTGCTTGCAGAAGCGCAGGAATGTGATGGAGTACGACATCCCCCGAAGACAGCAGGTCCCATAGAAGCAGCTGGACCTGGGAAGAGGAAGAATGGACAACGGCTCTCCAGTGTACCCTGGCCTGACCTGGACCCAGGCGGTGGAGTGGGGGCGGGGGGGGGGGGGATTGGTTTCTGGGGCGGACTTACTTGATGGGCTTGCCCCGGATCTCAGCCATGATGGCGCTCTCGCCCCCCAGATATTGGAAGCATAAGGTTAGGAAACTGTAGATTACAAAAGCTACAGAGCGGACAGAAGGACGACCGTCAGTGAGACCCCCTCGGAATCCGGCGCGCATGTCGCGCGGGCACACCCTCGGGGCTCGCCAAGGCCGTGCATCCCCGGGGCTCGGGGAGGGGTGCCCTAGGGCTGGCTGGGAGCAGCTGGAGACGGGGGCCCCCACCCTCCCGGGCTCCCCCAGCGCAGCCCCGCCGGCTCACCTTCATAGCAGTCGCGCACAGAGTCGAAGTACAGGTAGTAGGGATGCCCGCCGAGCAGCAGCAGGCTGAGCCAGGAGTCGAAGGCGTAGATGGGCACGATGAACAGCAGGCGGATGACGTAGCGCTGCTCGTGCGGCACGGTGTAGGAGCGCAGGTGAGAGTATATCTGGCGCGGGCGGGAAGAAGGCTCTGTGGGACCCTCTGCCCTCTGCCCAGCCCTGCTGCCCAGGGCACAGGCTTGCCAGGAAGGAGGCGAAGGGCGGCGGGCGCCAGGGGTCCAACACAGCTCACGGGATGCCCCGTGTCCTCCCGCATCCCGGGGAGCGGGATGGGCGCCGGGAGGAAGGACAACTTTCCTAGTGAAATGAGAAGGGTGGCGCACGCCTTTAATCCCAGCACCCGGGAGGCAGAGGTGCCAGCGAGCACAGTGGCGAGAGGCCCTGGTGTGTCTATTTTTTTTTTCCCTCTTTTCTTTATCTGTCGGCTTGTAAATAAATAATAAGTAAAAAAAAAAATATATATATATATATATATATATATATATATATATATATATATATATATTTTTTTTTTTTTTTTTTTTTTTTTGGTTTTTCAAGGTAGGGTCTCACTCTGGCTCAAGCTGACCTGGAATTCACTATGTAGTCTTGGGGTGGCCTTGAACTCGTGGTGATCCTCCTACCTCTGCCTCCTGAGTGCTGGGATTAAAGGTGTGTGCCCCTACACCCGGCAAAATATACATATTTTAAAAGTTATGCATTTATAGCATTTCCCCCAGCATTTTTCTTTTTCTTCTTCTTCTTCTTTTTTTTTTTTTTTTGTTGTTTTTCGAGGTAGAGTCCATGCTGACCTGGAATTCACTACATAGACTTAGGGTGGACTCAAACTCACGGCGATCCTCCTACCTCTGCCTCCCAACTGTGGCATTAAAAGTGTGTGCCACCACGCTCAGCTTCTCCCGGCATTTTTTTTTTAAATTTTTTAAATTTATTTATTTGAGAGTGACAGACACAGAGAGAAAGACAGAGGGAGAGAGAATGGGCGCGCCAGGGCTTCCAGGCTCTGCAAACGAACTCCAGATGCGTGCGCCCCCTTGTGCATCTGGCTAACGTGGGACCTGGGGAACCAAGCCTCGAACCAGGGTCCTTAGGCTTCACAGGCAAGCGCTTAACCGTTAAGCCATCTCTCCAGCCCTCCCCCGGCATTTTTATAGATATGTGCGCTGTAAAGAGACTGACTTCAGCTGACTAATATAATCTCATGTGCTTGACAGTTTGGGTTTCAAAGTAAAAAAAAAACAAAACTTAGATTTTGAGCCAGGCATGGTGGTGCATACCTTTAATTCCAGCACTCAGTGTGAGTTTGAGGCCACGCTGATACTCCATAGTGAATTCCAGGTCAGCCTGGGCTAGAGGGAGACCCTACCTCAAAAAACTAAAGAGCCAGATGTGGCGGCACACACCTTTAATCCCAGCACTCAGGAGGCAGAGGTAGGGGGATCGCCATGAGTTTGAGGCCACCCTGAGACTACACAGTGGATTCCAAGTCAACCTGGGTTACAGTGAGACCCTACCTCAAAAAAAAAAAACAAAAAAATTTTAGAATCTTCTTTTCTTTTTCTTTTTTTTGTTTTGTTATTGTTTTGTGTTTTTTTTGTTTATTTTTATTTATTTATTTTGAGAGTGACAGGCAGAGAGAGAGAGAGAATATGGACGTGCCAGGGCCTCCAGCCACTGGAAATGAACTCCAGACGCGTGCGCCCCCTTGTGCATCTGGCCAACATGGGTCCTGGGGAATTGAGCCTCGAACTGGAGTCCCTAGGCTTCACAGGCAAGCGCTTAACCACTAAGCCATCTCTCCAGCCCATTGTTTTGTGTTTTTGAGATCAGACCTCACTACGTAGCCCAGGTAGGCCTTAAACTCATGATCCTCCTACTGCAGCCTCCTTCTGGGATTACAGGTATGCACCATAATACCCAGGCAAAAATGTACCTTTTAAAAACAACTTTCAAGTGTGTGACACACTGTGATTCACAATGTCCCTGAGGTTACAACATTGTGCTCTTTGCCAACACACTAAGGTGACCCAATACAACCAGTGTGTCACACAAGCCTGATGGAAAGGGAAGGAAATCAAGTGTTTTACCTCAGGTGGTGGGAAATATAGTAATTAAACAGTTTTCACCTTTAAACTTGGTTTTGTTTTGAGGTAGGGTCTCACTCTAGCCCAGGCTGACTTGGATCTCACTCTATAGTCCCAGGCTAGCCTCAGACTCAACAGTGGTTCTCCTACCTTTGCCTCTCAAGTGCTGGCATTAAAGGTGAGCGCCACCATGCCCAGCACAAATGATTTCTTGAACTTACTCTCTATAGCCCAGGTGGGTTTTGAACTTGTGATCCTCCTGCCTTAGCTTTCCAAGCTTGGGGATGACAAGCTTGTGCCACCAAGCCTCAATATACAGTGTCTTACGAGGAAGAGGGTGGGCAGGAGGAACCGGGGAGCTAGGGGCATCCTTCCCTCTCTGGGCAGCCGTGGGAAGGTGCTGTGCACGCGGCGGAGGTCAAGCTGTGGGAGGGAGCAGTGCGTGCAGAGACAGAGGGGGGCAGTGAGGGCCGCTGGCACGAAAGCCAGGTTCTTATCAGGCACCCCTCCCCCCACTGCTGCCTGTGGGAGGACATAGTGTGACCAGCCAGCAGGAGACCTTTCCCAGGCTGGCACTGCTTGGCTGGTGACCTTGGAAAGCTGCTGGCCTCTGTGACCTCAGTTTCCTCACCTGTACACTGAAGCTCCAAGCTCTGGAGGGATGGTGAGTCTGGGAGCCCCAGGAGTGACCACGCGGCCTGGTCCTGAGCCACAGCCACACACACACAGCCAGTCCCCAGGGTTCCCGCTCAGCTCCTGCCCGGTGGGAAGTCCCTCCTGCCTACCCTCAGACACAGGCGTGTCTCCTCTGTGTCCTGGTTATTGAAGCCACTCTTGAATAGGTGCCTTCTAGCTGGTGGCTGTCCCAGACAGGACTATCTGCTCTCACTTCCTGCCCTGTCCTAGGCTCACCTGCTCATTCATGCCCTCACCCCCTGGCCAGTGCCATGAAGGCATTCTAGAGGGTACTGGGATCTTAGTTCCATTGTCCCCAGCTCCGCTCCCCCAACTTCCTGCTCCCCCCATCACGCCACTCCCACCCTTCTCTCTAGCTCCCAGCTGCCTGTTTCTCCTTTAAGGCTCGGCATAGAACAGAGTCCAAATCCTAAGCAGCCTCCTGGGATGGCTACCTGACAGGGAAAGGCCCTCTCTCCCGAGGCAGTGTGAGCTCAGGAAAGCCCCTGGCGCTCTTCCAGCCTTGGTGTTCTTGTCCGTGAACTGGGACAACTGTGCTGATCTCAATGACTGGGAGGCGAGTAGGCGCCGGGCCAGCACTGGGCCCTCTGTCTGCTGGTGGTCTCCCGTCTCAGGTCTAGTCCCTGCATGCACACCTTGGCAAAGGGCCTGGGCCCTGGCTGGACACTGGCTCTGGGGCTCAGGACCCCCATTCCTCTGTTCCCACTAGGCCCGTGTGTCCAGTACCAAGAGCTGTCCCTGGAAGAAGTCCCAAGATCCCAAGCTGCCACCTGTGGGGCCTGGTTAAGCTGTGTCAGGTCCCATGGAGATGGGGGGGCTTACCTGGTGGCAGGTGAGGAGCAGAGCAGTCCATACAAATACGCCAGACACGCCTCGGGCCAGCGCGGTGGTGAGGAAGAGCTGCGAGGTTCCCTGGGAGCCGTTGTCCACGCGATCCACCTGCGGCCCGGCTGCCATGGCGGGCATCGCCGGAGGGGAGCTGGGCCGAAGCCAGGGTGCTGACACCAGGGAGACTCCGGCTGCTCTTGGGAGCCCTGAGGCGTTTTTCATCTGCAGTGGGCAGGCAGAGAGGAGTGAAGGGACCAGCGCAGGCTCCTTGGCAGCATGAGGGCTGGGAGGTGGGCCGTGTGGGTGTTACCCGAGAGCTGGCTCTGCCCGCTGCCCAGTTCCGCCCCAGTGCTGTCTGCCTGGCCGTCATCCCTGGCATCCCACCCAGCATCCTAGGGCTTGCTCAGAAGAGGGTCCCCCTATGGGCGGCCACCTGTCCCCTCTGTGGGAGGCTGGGTCTGACCAACTGTCTCCCCCGACCCTGGGTGGACCCTCAGCACCCTTTAAGCATAAGGGCTCAACTCCCTTCTTGGCTGGGGATCAGCTTCCAGGGTTAGACATCAGTTCCTGTGTTCTGGGAGCAGTCCCCCTGCCACCTCTGATTGCTTGTAAGTCACAGAGTTCCACCTCTGGTGCCCTTGAGCCCTCTGGCAGCCAGGACTGAGTCCACACCAGATGTGGTGACCTGAACCTGTAAACCCAGCGCTTGGAGGATGGAGGCTAGAGAATTTAGAGTTCAAGGCCAGCCTGTGATACTTAGAGAGACCCTGTCTCAAACAAACAACAACAACAACAAAAGCAAACCAAACAAAACAAAGAACCAACAACCAAGCAAACATAAACAAAGACTGCTTTCACTTAGTCTGGGACGTGGGAACCCACCGGTCCTGTCTGCCCAGGGCATGGGAGAAGCCCAGTGGGCTCTGACTCCTGCAGGGAAGGGGCCCACCCGCAATGCCCGTCTCTCCTGCCCTCACTCACCCCTGCCCGACCCCTGCCTGCCCCCTGGCCCTGCCGACTGTTGTTAGGTGTCTCAACAGGCCACAGAGGCGGCCACCATGGCCCTTTGCCTCCCGACGGCCCAGTCAGACCTCCCGGCTGCCCGAGGTTGTCTGATCGCAGCCCACAACCTACCTCTGTGGGCAGGAAGCTCTGTGGCCCGGGCCTCAGAGGCCTGGCCTCTAAGGAAACCTGGCTGGTCATTCACGTGGCCACATGCCCCCCCACTGGTGGCTGCCTGGGGGCGGGGCAAGGCTGGTCTCTGGGAGGCAGACAGGCCAGGCCGCACCTGGCCAGCGGCCCACCTGGACTCCTGACTGGAGGAGAGGCCTGAGGGAGGAGGCCCCGGGGCCTGTCTCCGCCCCTGCGGACACTCTATCTCTCACCGGCTGTTTGCTCAGCGGCAGCTGGCTCCCAGGAACCAGCTGGCTTCCAAATGCCCTCACCTGCCGGCACCAGGTGGACATGCAGTTGTGGTGAGCAGGAGGGGTCTGGTTGGGCTATGCTGGACTGGGGAGGAGGCCATGGGGAGCTACCAAGCACAGGGTCAGTTTTTTAGGTGACCACAAAATTCTGGAACGAGGTGGAAGTAGTGATTATACATTACGGGTATACTTATTGCTCTGATTTGGTCACTTCAAAGGGGTCAATTTGGCCAAACCTGGTGTGGCACTGGCCTGTCATCCCAGCTACCGAAGAGGCTGAAACCAAAGGAACAAAAGTTCAAGGCTTGCTTGGGCTACAGAGTGAGTTCAAGGATAGCCTGGATGACTTCATGAGACCCTATCTCAAAAAAAAATTAAAAAAGAGGACTTCAGAGATGGCTTAGCAGCTAAGGCACTTGCCAAAGGACCCAGGTTCGATTCCCAAGCACCCACGTAAGCCAGATGCACAAGGTGGCGCATGCATCTGGAGTTTGTTTGCAGGGGTTGGAGGCCCTGGAATACTCATCCTCTCTCTCTCTCTCTCTCCTCTGTCTTTTTCTATCTCAAATAAATAAATAAAAATCAAATATTTTTAAGCTGGGAGTGGCAGCGCACACCTTTAATCCCAGCACTTGGGAGGTAGAGGTAAGAGGATTATCATGAGTTTGAGGTCCCCCTGAGATAACATGGTGAATTCCAGATTAGCCTGGGCTACAGTAAGACCCTACCTTGAAAAACTAAAATAAATCAAAAATAAAAATAAAATAAATAATTTTTAAAAATTAAAAATAGCCAGGTCAGCTTGAACTAGAGTGAGACCCTACCTTGAAAAACCAATAAATAAATAAAATAAAATAAAAATGAAAAGAGAGCCAGATATGGCGGCACTTGCCTTTCACCATAGCATAGGCAGAGGTGGGAAGATCACTTTGAGTTTGAGGACAACCTGGGACTGCAGAGTGAGTTCCAGGTCGGCTTGGGTACCATGAGACCCTACCTTGAAAACAAAACAACACAAAAAGTAAAAAGAGGGTTGGGGATGTAGTTCAACAGTAGAGTGCTTGTCTAGAACCCTCCAGTGAAGGGCTGGGGGTATGGCTCAGAGATAGAGCACCTGCCTAGGATCTCCCATGAGAGACTGGGGTGTGGCTCAGTGGTGGAGCTCCTGCCTAGAATCCCCCAGTGAGGGGCTGGGGTGTGGCTCAGTGGTAGAGCTCCTGCCTAGAATCCCCCAATGAGGGGCTGGGGTGTGACTCAGTGGTGGAGCTCCTGCCTAGAATCCCCAGTGAGGGGCTGGGGTGTGGCTCAGTGGTAGAGCTCCTGCCTAGAATCCCCCAGTGAGGGACTGGGGGGCGTGGCTCAGTGGTAGAGCTCCTGCCTAGAATCCCCCAGTGAGGGACTGGGGGGCGTGGCTCAGTGGTAGAGCTCCTGCTAGAATCCCCCAGTGAGGGGCTGAGGGCATGGCTCAGTGGTAGAGCTCCTGCCTAGATTCCCCCAGTGAGGGGCTGTGGTGTGGCTCAGTGGTAGAGCTCCTTCCTAGAATACCCCAGTGAGGGACTGGGGGGCGTGGCTCAGTGGTAGAGCTCCTGCCTAGAATCCCCCAGGGAGGGGCTGGGGTGTGGTGGTGTGGTGGCCTAGCACAATGCCCTGGGTTTCATATTCATCAGTGCATAAAGGGGCTGGAGAGGCCTGGTCCATCCCACCTCTGTGGAAAGAGGCCTGCCTGCCTGGCTCCTTGAGGGCGCTGCGGGGCGTGCGGGGTAGGAGGTATTGGAGGCAAGGGGCGGCCACCTCTCAGTTCAATTCTGGTTACATGTGGGCCATGCTGCTGTGGCTATTGGTATTATGTGCCCAAATGATTCTGTCATTTGTGCCATCTGGTCCTCCTGATGACCTGGCCAGTGGGACTTTAGTGTGCTCCTTTGGGGGATGGGAGCTGGGGTCTGGAGGCTCATTCATGTGCCCAGGGAGCCCCAGAAGTAGTGAGAGCCCTGCTTTCCCCCACCTTTACATCCACACCTACCCACCAGGGAGGCCCGAGGCTGGGACACACTGGGGAAGTCATACCCTGACTCCCTCCATAGCCTCTGACCCTGTCTCACAGGCTCAAGGCCATGGCTCCTGCACCCAGGCCAGCACTCCTCCCAAGCATTGCTGCTCTTGTCTGGGGCCCTCTGTCACCTCCAGCAACAATGTCCCTGCATCTATAATCTGTATGTTCTCCCTGCCTTCCCTTGGCAGAAGCTTCCAGAACCTGGCACTGTGCCCACATCCTTAACTGGCCCTGCCACATAAGTGGCCTTGGATTGTGGGTAGACAGGTCTCTGCGCTCTGCAGCCAAGGCAAGTTGCTACCATCTAATGAAGGTGCTCTCCTGACTTTTACCCTGGTCCAGAGGGCTCTGCAGAGATGTGGCTGATTTAGCATGTGGGGACGGCAGACACCAGCCTTGACAGCATTGCTGTCTTTGTGAACAGTGTTGAAGGGAAGAGACAACACTGCCCACAGTGTTAATAGTTCTGGGGTGTTTTAGGGACCCAGGATTCACCTCACCCTACCCATTTGCTGCAGGAAGGAGACTGAGGCCCGAATTTTGTTTCCAGAACTGAGTACAAGAGATTAGGCTTCAGGTCCTCCCTGGGCTGGTGGTGGGAATGAGAAGACAGCAGGAAACATTGTGGTCTGATGTCAGAAGAACTTCCCTGGCTGGAGTCAAAGGGCCAGGCTTCTGAGGAAAGGACATTGGGCAGCGAGGCCTGGTGGTCTCCTTGGCCCCTGTCTTGCCAGTGGCAGTCTCTGGCATCAACCTGAAGTGGCTCATGCAAAGCCCCTTCAGTTATGGCTGCCTCCTGCCCTGACAGTGGAGGCACCTCTAGTGCCGCCTCTGGGCCGTTCTCACAGCTGTCCTGCCCTGGACTGTTCTTGCTTGGGCACTGTCTCAGGGGAGGCCAGAAATGAGCCTATCTCAGAACTTCTTGTACGGCCTGGGCAATGACTTTGCCTTGTGAAATAGCCTTGGCTGCATCCCACTTCCCAGCATTGGACCTTTCAGGAGTGAGAAATGCAGGGCTCTGCAAGGTGGCAGACCTCCTGCTATCTCTGCCCACTCCATCCTGCCCATGGCCTTGGACACCTCTGCCACTCTGGTCCTCTGTTTTCTCACTTGTGAAGTGGGCTTGGTCAAAGATTCAGTCAAGGCAGGAACTGGGTCACCCACCCAACCAGGGTCTGTTTCCTTCAGCAAACCCTCTGTGCTGTCCCCACATCCAGACTGGCAAACACTCCAGAATTCTGGGTGTGACCAGCTCTGCTACTCCCTAGTGTGTCTGAACCTCAGTGTCCCTACCTGTACGAGAGGGCAGCAACAACTGCCTCCCAGGGCTGCTGGGAGGATTCAGCAAGATACAGACCAGGGCACATCACAGTCTGATCCACTTTCCTGGCAAGGAACAGAAGTTCCTCTCATTCTTTGGTCCCTAAACCTGTCTCAACCATATTGGGCTTTCTGAGTTAGCTCCATCCCCTGCTGGGAATTTATGGTCACTGCAGCATCTTCCCAGTGGGCTTCTGGGCTCTCTATGGCCTGGGCTCGGTCCCCCATCTTCCCTACAGTCAGGGTCTACACTTGGGGTAGACAGAATCGAGGTGTCTAGACTGTCTCCATTCACTTGGGGGGGGGGCGTTGTGTGGAAGCCTGGCTGGTCCCCTGCAGATGTCCACTTTGTAATGGGCACCACACAGGGTCTTGTTCAGGGGAAGGCTTGTTAGCTTCCTGTCACAGACAAAAGGATGGCTATAGGTAGGATTCCTTATCACACAGCTCACTGGTGGGGATGAATGGGGAGGGACCCTCAGAATCCAGGCCTGTGGCTCCTATACCTCCCCGAGTCATCTTCCTATGTGTGGTCACAAGGTATATGACCTGCCCAGTGGGCATCCTAGGCCCAGCACAAGCAAGGGAGCAGTCTATCCTCAGACACGGCCAAGCCAGACTCCCCAGTGGCCAGGGCTATAGGGCTAGAGACTTCACCCTGCTGACGTTTGCCTGGGGTCTGGAGAGATGGGTAGCCGGTCTCCTCCTTCACGTCGGTCAGGGCCCCAGGACGGAAGTCCTCACCCCAGCTCCTATTTCACTGCCACGAGGTGGTCAGAGCTGAGTGCTCGCCCTCTGCTCTTGCAGGAGTTGGTCATAATGGGCTTCAAGAGGCTTTTGGGTTTGTTTTTGCGTGCTAGGTATATGTACTAGTATGTGTGCACGTGTGTGTAGGCCAGATATTACCTCAGGTGTTTTCTTCAATCACCCTCTACCTTTCCTTTTGATTTTTGAGACAGTCTATTACTCAACCTAGTCATTGATTCGGCAAGTTTAGTTAGCTGGCTTGCCCTGGAGAGCCAACAGTCTCTGCCTCCTCAGGGCTGGGACTATAGGCACATATCACCACACCCGGCTCTTAATCCCTTCTGGGGATCTGAAACCACCTTCCTGTTTGCACAGAAAACGCTTTACCCACTGAGCTGAGGCCAATGGCCCTGGAGTCTTGCGGGCTCCAGGATGGTGGGTGCTCTGGAAGGGGCAAGATGACCCCAGGGTCCTGAGTCTCAGCTCCCAGCATGATTTCCCCAAGATAAAATCAGGTCCCAGTCTCCCCTGACACCCCGTCCTCTGTGCAAAGACAAAGGCAGGACATGAACCAAAAATCCAATCACAAGCCCAGAAACAGCCTGAGAACAGAGCTTGTACCCCTGAGGACTGATCCATGGACAAGGGAGGAAATGGCACATTCCAGTAATAAAAACTCACTCTTCTGCAACCATGTGGACCCTCCCTATGTCTGAGAAAGATTCCTGTCGGTAAACTCTCACTCTGCCTTGCTACACTTGTCTGCCCTTACCCTGATTCTGTATCGGATGGAGAAGGGAAACCCTTCTAGCTGCTGATATCAGGCCCATGCCCCCAGCCCTACAGCGGGCTTCAACATAGGGGCTGGCATCCTTCTGGCTGGTGGAGAGCACTGCTGTGCTGAGGGAAGCTGGGGGTAAGACTGGACTGAGGCTTTTCTCCGATTTATGGTTTGGGGGTAAAGGTCCCTGTCTTTGCTGGGAGCCTGGGACAATGTCTTGTTTGCCTGGCCCTGCAGCTGGGGCAGGGGGTGTTTGTCACATGGCTGTCCTAGGGGAGAGAGTCCAGGCACCCAACACAGGACCACATGCTAGGAATGATGGGAGGCAAGCTCAGATAGCACAGGTCCCCCAGCAGGACAGCAAGAGAGAGGCTGGTCACTTGCCATGCTCTCACAGGCTCTGCTGAGGGAGACCTTGCCTGGAGACTGGCACCATGGCCGATACCCACTTAAGGCAGGACCTAGACCACACCCATAGCAAGACAGACTTGCCTCATCAGATGGGACAGCAGGACCTCTGACCACTGTTCACTGTGACCAGGCCAGAGTACTGGCCCATCCAGCATGGCCGGTGCTGGGAAGCTGGGGAAGAGAGGAGTAAGGGAAGCTGCCGAGCCGTCCCCTCTCTCCACACCTGTCCCTCAGCCTCAGCCCTACTTTTGCTACTTGCCATGACTCCTGCACCGGGCTGCCGGCCAGCCTATGACATGTCCCTAGTTGGCCATCTAGTCACTCCTCAGGGCAGAGTTGAGCTCCTGTCCCCAGAGCTGCAAGACCACTTCCAAGTCCACGAGCTCCTTCCAGCCAAGTGGCACCACTGGCTGGGATGACAAGTCCCACCCTGGTCTGCAGAGGGGCCGGGGCAGCCCAACCCTGGCACCTGCCGCCCCAGGCTGGCTCCAGGCCTTCCACTCCCCTGCTGGTGTCCACTAAATGGCAGAGAGCACTTGCCACTGAGGTTTCGTTCCTGCCAACTCCATTGCCCTGATGCAACCGGCACCCACACCCTGGGGTGTGGCAAAGTAGGAAGAGCTGCCTGTGGGTCAAGGTGCTCAGGACACACACACACACACACACACACGGGCATGGGGGTGTGAGAGGCCCAGGCTGGCTGTGGCTTCCCCTACCCCAGCACCACCTTTGCAGCTTTGGGAGAAGCTGGGTGAAAATCCCAGCAGGCAGCCTTCTACCCTGGCGATCCCACAACTACCTCTTTCCTCCCTCTGTGTCTTCCAGGGGGCTCCCCAGTATGAGGCACCATCGCCTCCTAGTGGCGGGGATGCCACTCCTCACCCAGATTGGGAGCCCCGCACCCCCTGGCCCACGCCAGGAGGCGGGCACTGCCTCCAGCCCTGGACCAGGCCTCTCTTGTTGTACAGGCGTCTGCGAGAACTCTTGCCTGTTTCCTCAGGCGATTGGGATCTCCGTGTATGGGCTGCACATGAGGTGGCCCCGTGAGCTGTGGGTGGCCTCCTGGCTTCCGGTTCTGGGGCTGACTGGACTCTGGGCCTGCTGGCTCTGGGCTCCAGGATGCCCCCCCCCCAACAACAAGGGAACACTGGCCGTCATCACGAGTCTCCATCCTGCCAGCTGCACCCCTACCTGCCCCTGTGCCACCTCTCCCCAGGCCTGTAGTCTTAGCCCCCAGAGAACTTGCTAGGGCATGTCCATGCCTGCCTCTGCCAGAGGCAACTGTCAGAGTTGGGTGTGCACCGACAAGGGGCGGTGGGGGGGGGGGCTTCCTGCCCACAGCTGGGCACAGACCTATCCTGGGCCCAAGACCCTGTGTGGCGAGCAGGAAGCCTGGACTTGGGTGGAGATGGGTGGGGGTGGAGGGAGTGATGCTCCCGGCCTTGGGAGCAGGTGTTTTCTCTCTGCTGGGGTCACAGCCCTCAGCCTGGAAACTACTCTGACTCCGTGCCCATACACCCACACCCACAGCTCACCTCTCTGGTGACTGGGCGGCTGCCCGGGCCCACCGGGCAGATGGACGTCTTTGGTTTTCCAGACAAGGACACGATGTGTTGTTTCCAGGCCTGAGGAGGTGGTCACGGGGGGGGGGGGGTTGTCCCACGGTAGTGTGGTCTCTAGCTCTTTGCCATCCCACTTCGCAGTGGCTGAGGGAGCCAAGGTCCCTCAGACGCTACTGCTGCTACCCAAGCATGGCCTCTCTCAAGCCCAGAAACTCCTCCCAAGCCTACCTGGCCTGCCCTGCCTGCCTGGTAAGCCTCGCCAGGCCACACCCTCTGCTGGGCTACACCCCGTTGGCCATGCCCTCTGACACCCAGATCCTAGTACAAGGCTCTCCTTCCCCGCCTGTCCACTGGCGCCTGCAGGCCTGCTGACATTGGACGGACAGGCTTCTGGCCACGAACCCACTGGAGGCTGACCTCCGCATCCATCCTGGGGGCACACTGTTTGAGGGACGTATGCATTGAGGGGTCAGAGGTCTGTCTGTCTGTCTTCTTCCAGCCCTTCCCTCTGTGTACACTGATGCCTCTTGCTTCCTTTGGTCCTGCCATCCTTGAAGTGCTTGAGGGAGATGGGGACGCACCTCGTCGGAATCTGTCATCACAGCCATCTTGGCAGAGCACCAAGATGGGTGACCCATGCCAAGGGCCTTCCGTGCCCCCCCCACCCCAGGTTGAGGTCTGCTGCCATTAGGGTCGAGTGTCCCACATCTCTAAGGCACAGCCTCGGGAAGTCACAGCTGGGCCTTCCCTGTCCCCCAGTGAATGTGTCCCTGAGCTTGTGGGCACCATGGAGGTCAGGAGAAGCTAGGCAGGGAAGCCGTTCACCATGGTCATTCCGAGTGTATCCAGGCGCTGGACTGAGCCCTGGCCCTCTGTAGCCAGCTACGACGGCTCTTTCCATCTGCGGTGGTCCTCAGGCCGCTCACACTCTGGGCAGCGGCCTGTCCTCGCTGGGTGGCACCTGCACAGGACGTGTGGATGAGCTCTTCCTTCAGAAACGTCTCTCCTCTTCTTCCCCTTCCAGCCAACCTGCATGCCTTAGTGCCGCCCCCCCCGCCCCCTGTCCTACCTCGTGATCCTTCTCAGGCCGGCGCGAGGGAGACGGCCCTTCACGACCCCCCACCCCCGGCCATTGCGTCTGAGCGGGAGCCGCGAGGCTCGGGCCCCGCGCAGCCCTCCCACGGCCTCGTGTACCATGGTCAGCTTGCCCGGTGCACCGGGACCCCGGAGCTCAGACCTTCCACAACCCTCCCTCAACTTGGATGTGTTCCTTCCCCAGGGCGCAGGGCCCTGTGATCTCAGTGAATTCTCATTTCTGGGCTGAGGCACTGCTCGGCCCACACAGGGGCCTTTGCCGTCGCGTGAAATCGGAAGCCACAGTGACGGTGCCACCGCAGCCACCCGCGGGCTCTGGCCTCGTCACCCCATCCTCCCTGCTCCAGCGGCTCACTTGGGGCTCTCCTGCTTTCCCATCGCACTCCGGGCTCACCCTGCAGGCTGTCGTAGCTGGCTACAGAGGGCCAGGGCTCAGTCCAGCGCCTGGAAACACTCGGAACGACCATGGTGAACGGCTTCCCTGCCGAGCTTCTCCTGACCTCCATGGTGCCCACAAGCTCAGGGACACATTCACTGGGGGACAGGGAAGGACGAGGGGAGCGGTGACTCGGCACAGTACCAGTGCACGACCCTGTGGTAGTCAGAGACGTGGCCTTCATGAGGTAGTCTGTCGCAGGGCAGCCAAAGCACGTTTGACAGTCGCAATTCCAGCTCGGTCGCTGTGGGGGCAATGCCACATGCAGCCCCTCCATAACTTCCATCCAGCTGGCAGCCCCGTCCCCCGAAAATGCCGGCATCGTAGCTATAGTTCTTGCTGGTGTGGCAGGACTCTGAGATACGGCGGCCAGGGGCTTCCTCTCGGAGCTGGGCCTGGCCTGAAGCACACGGCAGAGCCTGGCGCGGCTGCTGCCTTTGGTCGGGATTCCTACAGCCTCCAGAGAGCTCCGAGCAGCTGTAAGCGCTGCACAGCGGGGGGGGGGGGGGGGGGGGAGGAGTGCTGCGGGAAGCCTGCTCAATTCCGGGTCAGTTTCCGTCCCACCTGCGGGCAGGTGGTCAGTCTCTGCTTCTGCAAATGACCTGGGCCAAGCTGTCTTTAATCCCCAGCAGCTGCTTGCTTACCATTGTCTCTGAGCCACGCTCTGACCTTCCTGAACATTAATTGTCCCTGTCTTGGTCATGGGGATCCTGTGAGATAGCTTCGAAATGGAGAGCTTGAGCCAGAACCAGAAGCCTGGAGGTAAAAACCCAGCTTGACACGTCAGAAGCTTGTTATTTTCTGATGGAGCTATGGCTTAGAACAAAATTTTTAAAAAGAAAAAAGAAATCTAAGGTCTGGAGAGATGGCTTAGCTGTCAAGGCACTGGCCTGTGAAGCCTAAGGGCCCAAGTTCAATTTTCCAGGTCCCACGTAAGCCAGATGCACAAGGGGGCACACGCATCTGAAGTTCGTTTGCAGTGGCTAGAGGTCCTGGCATGCCTGTTCTCTCTCTCTCAACCTCTCCCTCCCTTCCTCTAATAAATAAATTTAAAAAAATTAAAACAGTAAAAACAGGGCACGGGAATCTGGGGAAAGAACTCAGTGGGTCAAGTGCTCGTATTGCAGGCACGAGGGTCTGAGTTCGATCCTGAGAACCCACATCCAAGCTGGGTGTGGTGGCATGTGCCTGTCTGGGAAGCACTGGGAAGGCAGGTGTGAGGATTCCTGGGGTTCACGGGCCAGCTAGACTCGCTGAATCGAGAGCTCCAGGCTAATGAGAGCCTGTCTCAATAAAGGTGGATGGCTCCTGGAGAATGACACCCAAGGCTGTCCTCTGGCATCCACACACACATATGCCACACTTAAAAACAAAACCAAACAGAATAACCCAGAGGCACTGAAGGGCCCAGTGGCTGAAGTGCCTCAGCTCTCCACTCAGGAGCAGATGGGCTTCTCTGGGCTCCAGAGGAAAGGAGCTAGGGGTGTCATGATGGACAAATGGGTCACCAGAATGGGCTGTGTGAGCTGGTTTCCTCTCTACTCACTTAAGAGACCAAACCAGAAAACTAAAGCTACAGAGCTGAACTTGGACCTGGCCTTCAGCCCCACCCAGGCTGCTCCCAAAGGGCATCTGTGGCTCCCGTCATCTGATTAGACAGCAAGTGGGAATAATGGGTCTGGTGCCCAACCTTTGCTCAGCACCATTGTAAGGGCTCGTCTGAGTGTGTCCCACCCTCAGGGTCATCCCCCACCCCAGCCCCAGCCAGTCTTGTGCGATATGTACCTGAGCTGGTCCTTCTGTCCTTTGTTGCCTGTGAGACTTGAGCTGTCCCAGGCCTTCCAGTGGCGGTGGCAAACAGGATGGTGTGAGAAGTTCTGTAGGGTTTCAGGTGTGAGACAAATGTGTGCGTGTGTGCATGCACGTGCCAGGCAGGCCACGGGAACGGCCAGACCCTGAAACCAGTCTCCGGCCCACTCAGGGGACGTAAAGATGGGTAAAGCAGGGATCCAGGCAAGGATGGACCAGGAGCCATCTGGAAGTCCTGCCTGTCAGGGATGGGGGTTTGCAGGGCTGGGTCATGGACCCTGGGGTCCTCTTGCTTCTGACAGCAGACACCTTCTGGAAGTCTGACTCAATGTTCAAGTAGCTCCTTAGCTCTGAGCTGGTTTCTGCTTAAAGGTCTCCCCAACTGTCCCCTGGAGCTCCAGAAGGGCAGGGGAACATGGCACACCAGTACACACCTGACCAGGAGGAGTAAGCTTCGAGGCCAGCCCATCTTCAGCAGATTCACCTGTAAATGCACCAGGAGCCCTGGACTGCGGGCTCACTCACTACTGGTTCAAAGAAGGTAAAAATCCCTTCCTCAGGACTGGGGACAAGGCCCAGTGGATGAAGTACTTGCCATGCAAATGTGAGGACCCGAGTTTGATCCACAACACCTATATAAAAAGCAGGACATTTAGTCTTAGCACTTGGGAGGCTCAGGTAGGAGGATCACCATGAATTCAAGGCCAGCCTGGGTTTACAGGGTGAGTTCCAGGTCAGTGTGGACTAGAGTGAGAACCTACCTTGAAAAATAATGAATGAATGAATGTCACTTTTACATGAACAGAAAGCTACATTACTGTATATGACCAGCCTTTTCAAGTTTATAATATACTTTCATATGTATTAATTTTATATTACCTTTTTTGTAAAGTAGAAACCACTTACTTTTATTTATTTATTTATTTTTTTGGAGACAGGATTTTGCTTTGTAGTCCAGGCAGTGTTCAAACTCAGCAATTCTACCTCAGCTTCCTGAGCATGGGGTACATAAGCATGTATTATCATGGTATGCTCAAAAACTACATTTTGGGGGCTGAAGACATGACTTAGCAGTTAATGGACTTGCCTGTAAAGCCTAAGAACCTAGGTTCAATTCCCCATACCCACATATGCACAAGATGGCACATGCATCTGGAATTCATTTGCAGTGACTGGAGGCCCTGGCATGTCCATTCTCTCTGTCTCTTCCTCTCCAAAATAAATAATAATAATAATATATATATATGTATATGTATATATATATTTTAAAGCAGGACATGGCTTGCAAGCTTAAAATCCTAGTGCTGAGCAGGCTGGAGACAGGATGGCTGGGGCTCACTGGTCAGCCAGAGTAGCTGAAAAGTGGTAAGTTTCAGGTTCAGCAAGACTCTGTTTCAAGGAAATATGGTGGGAAAGTGATAGAGGACTCCCAGGGTTTCCTCTGTGCCCATGCACAGGGGATGTATACATCTGCATGTGCGCACACGCACACACACGTGCACAAGAAAAGAAAAAAATTTAAAAGGCTAGCCAAGTATTTTAGGATATTCACTTTTAATTAAAAAACTCTCCCACAAGTCCTGCTTGCTGAGGGCTGTGGGTCCCACTGGCTGGCTGTGCCTTTCACTCTGAGACGCCGGCTGAGGCCCAGAGGGAGCCATTCTCAGCGTCCCCAGCATGCTTCCTGCCTCCCCCGTCACACCGGGGAGTCTCCTGACAGGATGCTGGCATGTCCAAAGCCAGAGAAAGTTCCTCCACCAAGCAGCAATGGAAGGAGGGGTCTCCGAGGCCCTGAGTGGACTGAGTGTCCCTGGTCTCCACTCCGCTGACTGTGGGTCACCACACCTGGCACATCCGGATTACTTCCTTCAAGGCCTTCAGCCCCTCCACGCTCTTGTCCTTCACAGCCATGGCTAGCAAGACTGCTTTGTTTCCTGCTTCTTGAGACACAAATGCTACCAGGTTCTTTGCAAAGACGTGGATGAGAGGCTGGGGAATGGGAAACAAGATAAAACTAAGACTGCAGAAATCTCATAATTTTTTTTTTTGGGGGGGGGTCTGACCTGGGACTCATTCTGTAGCCTAGGCTGGTCTTGAATTCATGGCGATCCTCTTACCTATCTCCTCAGTGCTGGGATGAAAGGTGTGTGCCACCACACCTGGCCACTTTAAAAAAAAAAAAAACTGTCTGTGGGCTAGAGAGATGGCTTAGCAGTGAAGGCATTTGCTTGCAGAGCCAAAGGATCCCGGTTCAATTCTCCAGGACCCATGTTAAGCCAGATGCACAAGGGGCTGCGTGCAGCTCAAGGTCATTCGCAATGGCTGAAGTTCCCTGGTGCACCCATTCTCTCTCTCTCTGCCTCTTTCTCTCTCTCAAATAAATAAATAAAATTAAAAAAAAAAAACCTGTCTGAAGCTTGGTGTGGTGGCACACGCCTTTAATCCCAGCACTTGGGAGGCAGAGGTAGGAGGATCGCCGTGAGTTCAAGGCCACCCTGAGATGACAAGAGTTAATTCCAGGTCAGCCTGGACCAGAGTGAGACCCTACCTCGAAAAACCAAAAACAACAACAACAAAAACCTGTCTGTGTATACATGTATGTGTGTATGGGCGCATGTTTGCTACGACACAGGTGTAGAAGTCAGAGGATAACCTCGAGGTATTTCTCTTCTTTCAACCTATAATTTTTCTTTATTTGAGAGAGAGAAAAATAGGCAAGAGAGGGAGGGAGGGGAAAGAGAGAGAGAGAGGGTGTGCCAAGGCCTCTAGATGCTGCAAATGAACTCCAGATGCATGCACCCCCTTGTGCATCTGGCTTATGTGGGTCCTGGGGAACTGAACCTGGGTATTTTGGCTTTGTAGGCAAGCGCCTTAACCACTAAGCCATTTCTCCAGCCCCTCCTTCCACCCTTTTGAGAAGGTTTCTTGAGCTTCCAGATTCTCCTGGCTCCACCTTCCATTGCCATAGGTGTGTTGGAATTACAGATGTGTATGTGCCACTTTGTGTTTGGCTTTATATAGGTGCTGAGGAAATTTGGTCAGCGGGCTTGCAAGTGAGAGACCTCAACCAATAAGCTATTTCCCCGCCGGCCCAAATCTCGCTTTTTCTGGTTTTTCAAGATAGGGTCTCACTCCTCTATCTCAGGTTGACCTGGAATTCACTACATAGTCACATAGTCTCAAAGTGACTTTGAACTCACGGCAATTGTCCTACCTCGGCCTCCCAAGTGCTGGGACTAAGGGCGTGTGCCACCAGACCTGGCTCAAACCTCACATTCTGATGTTTTCATTAAACATCCCTCAGGCTGGCTTCCCACACCACCTCTAAATCACTGCCCCTGAAGCTGGAGACAACAGTGACTCAGAGCCCAGCATGACATTCCTCACTGCAGGCATAAACAAACCGCTGAAGAGGCATCATTACATTTATTTCCTTGGATGCCTCTCCATTCCCGTCTCTCCAGTTAGCCCTAATCTGGAAAGACTTAGGACAGACATGCCTGCAGAGGGGAATGCCTTCTGGACTCAAGAAGCATAGACACCTGCTAATTAACACATGTATCACCACAAGGTCAAGCGGAGGAGCAGGCTGCTCACAAATCAATACCTCTCTGTGCGCTGGGTAAAATGTTCACTGGCTGCGGAAAGCTTCACCAAAGACAGACAGGCTTCTCTCAGGCCCTAAAGGTGCTGGGGAACGGCGTGACTGTGTGTGTGTATGGGGGATACCTCCCCCACAGTCCATATCCTTATCAACACCTGACAGCTGGGAAAGAGGATTCTCCTTCACACGGGGCCCCCCTTCCCAACCTTTACCTCGTCCTGCCCGAGAAGGACTTTGGTCGTGAGCACAGGCTTGCTGATGTCATGGGCCACATTGTTGGGCTCCAGGGAGACCAGTGTACCCATCTTTCCGAACTGGGTCACAACAACTAGGATGTGGCTGCTGAAAGCTGTGCAGACCACCTGGGTGGGCACTCCACACACCACTTCCGACTTCTGTTTGGAAACCACCAATGGTTTGCTTTCCATGGTCCTGATCTTCAACAGAGGCTTGTTTAAAAAGAAAGAAAAAAAAAAGGGGGGGGTGGGGAGGAGGGAGGGAAGACTCAATTAAAGTCAGATACAAATTGGGGTTTCCAAAGCAGACACACCAAGGAGTCCCATTCAAAAGTGACCAACCGGAAGTGGCCGCACCAGCCTGTCACGCCAGCCCTCAGGAGGCTGAGGCAGGAGTATCTCCAGTTGCACGCTGGCTGGCCTTGGGTTACACGTTTGGGCAGAGGAGGGAGTACTCCATCTCAACCCCCTAAAAAAACCACGTGTGAGCACATCCACGCAGACTTCTGGATCTTTCCCAGCTCATCTGCCGCCCTTCCGCTCGCCCTGCTTTCTGGCCGCCGGAACCCCTCCCCCGCCTCCATTATCACTTCTTGATACCTGGCTTGGGGGAGACCACCGGAACCCGGAGCGAGCTGCACCTTCCGGGGCCACGGCCCCCACCCTCCCACCGAGACGCGCTGGACAGAGGCTTGGGCTGCAGCCCGGCCCCGAACAACCCGAGTGCTCCCCCCCCAACCCGACCACCGCGGGCTAACACGCCGGAAGTGGCTCTCAGCGAGCGAGGCCTGCTACTCCCGTTTGCTAGCGGGAACTTCCGGTTCCGGTCCGTCGGGATACCAGTCCGCGGGGCTCCGTAGCCCGGGCGCCTGGGGTTCCGCGCTGCTGCCGGGTGCGCGCCGCGGCGTGGAAGGTGCTGGCGCTCGTGCGCGTGCGCGTGTGCGCGCGCTGTGGCCCCGGTGACACTGCTAGCTGGTGTTCATTCTCACTTGCTGTGTACCAGGCATTGTCTAAGCGTTTAACACACAGTAATTCGTTTCATCCTCACCCCCCCCTCCCCATTGGGCACACACGCCGTGGGGTCGTTGTGCAAACAGAATGTTCATTTGCACAAGCCTGGGCCTCGTCCTTGACCCTCGTGAGCCCCAGCTGATGCCTGCCTCCTGCAACCCCAGCTGCAGATGAGGCTGTCCCTGCCTTACTCTCAATGAACCCCTCATGCATGACCTAATTCTTTTTTTTTTTTTAAAGATTTTATTATTTATTTATTAGAGAGAGGGAGAGAGAGAATGGGCACGCTAGGGCCTCTAGCCACTGCAAACGAACTCCATCCAGATGCATGTGCCACCATGTGCATCTGGCTTACAAAGGACCTGGAGAATCGGACCTGGGTCCTTGGGCTTTGGAGGCATGTGCCTTAATTGCTAAGCCATCTCTCCAGCCCTAATCCAGGACCTAATTCTTGAACCTCATGAATCCCAGGCGATACCTAGACCTCACCCCTGACCCTCTCTGAGCCAGAGATGATGTCTGGGCCACATCCCTGAGCCTCTGGTGATGCCTTCCCCATCTGATCCTTGCTGGGCCCCTTAGGCATGGGCTTGGATCCCTATTCTTGACCCTTGAGCCTCAGCTGATGCATGGCCCCACCTCTGATCCTCACTCAATTCTAGCTGACACCTGGGCCTGGGGTTTATACCCAGGCTTTATCTCACACTGAGTCCCAGCTGATGCCTGGGTCCTGCTGTTGACACTCTGTGAGGCCCAGGTGAAGGCAGGAGGAGTTCCTTGCTCTGCCATTCTTGTATCCACCGAAAGTCTTACTGTAGCTCCAAAGTGGGTGTTTTATTGTCAGGGTAGGAGAACCTTGGGCAGATACTGGGGTAGAGCCTTGAGACCCTTTCCGAGGATGGATGCCCCTGAAAGCCCTGTGGCAGAAGCCTTTCTGTTCATTTTGCTGGCTTCACTGGCAACAGGACGCTTCTTCTTTTAGCCCAGGCATCTCCAACACCTTTACCCCCTTTTAACATGAACCAATGACTCCTTATCTAATCTTAGTCAAGTCAAACAAAGCTTGCTCCTTCCCCCATGAGCTCTGGTCATGTGAAATAAAAGGCATGCATACAAAGCATGATCGAAATAGACATAGCTTGAGAGGAAACTAGCTCCTGAGCATTCTTGCAGTCAGCACACGGAAGGAAAGATTAGAGTTTCATGGCACTAACACTCAAGCAGCGTATAGATTTCTCAGCAAAGTCTTTTCGTCAGTTCTAAATTTAAACACGCATCCACCCACACACCCCAAAAGCAAATTGCTGGCGTGTTGCTTTTCCTTGTGAAGTCTTCAAAAGGGGCACTGATTTTATTCACTATGCATTCTCCCTATATGAGGCAAAGAGGTTTAGGAAATCTGACTCCCACTCAAGAAAAAAAACCTCAGAAATAAACTCACCATCTTTAGAAAAGGGATGTCGGGGAACAAGATGGACAGCATTTTGATCATACTGTTAAGTAAAGGGTTGGCATTGGGCTGTTTTTGGTCTAGACCTATGATAATAATAAAAAAAAAAAAGTATGAAAGCAAACAGAGGCAAAAAGCTATCCTAGGCTAAGGTGCTGCCGCTGTAGGCAGGGGACTTCCTGGTGGCTGAAATGGTGTGGCCAGTGCTTACACACTGTGATGGGTAATCCGAGTGTCCGTTTGACAGGATCTAGACCATGGAAACAAGTCGGTGGGCATGACTGTGAGGGAGTTTCTAGATTAGATAAACTAGGGTGGGAAGACCCACCCTAACCTTACCTAACTTTAAAATTAAACTTATTTATTTGCGTGTGTGCATGTGTGTATGTGTCATGGCGGGCATGCAGAGGTCAGAGGAAAACCCGGATGTGTCTGTGCTCCACCTTCTCTGAGACAGGGTCTCTTGCCACTGCGAACGAAGGTCAGCCCAACTAGCCTATGGATTGGGATTCTTCTGGCTCTGCCTTCCACTGTCCAGGGTACACTGGGATCACAGATACATGTGCCACTTTGTGTCCTGATTTACATGGGTGCTGGGGAATCAAACTCTGGCCTATAGGCTTTGAAAGTAAGTGTCTTTTACCATGGAGCCATCTCCACAACCCCTCTAAATTTTTTTTTTTTTGATTAAGAAGTTGTCTTAGCCAGGTGTGGTGGCACTTACCTTTAATCCCAGCACTAGGGAGGATCTCCATGAGTTCAAGGCCACCCTGAGACTACATAGTGAATTCCAGGTCAGCCTGAGCCAGAGCAAGACCCTACCTCAAAACCCTGCCCCCCAAAAAATTGTCTTGGGGCTGGAGAGATGGTATATCAGTTAAGGCGCTTGCCTGCAAACACAGGATCCAGGTTCAATTCCCCAGGACCCATATAAGACAGATGCATAAGGTGGCACATATGCCTGGAGTTCATTTGCAGTGGTTGGAAGCCCTGGGGTGCCCATTCCCTCTCTCTCTGTTTCTCAAGTAAATAAATAAAAATAAAAAATTAAGCTGGGCATGGTGGTGCATGCTTTAATCCCTGCATTAGAGAGGCAGAGGTAGGAGGATTGCTGCCAGTTTGAGGCTGAAACTCCATAGTGAATTTTAGATCAGCCTGGGCTAGAGTGAGACCCTACCTCAGGGGGAAAAAAATTAAAAAAGAAGTTGTTTCGAATGTGGAAAACCTTAGATAACACCCATTTTGCATTTTATTCAATAAATCTTAGGTTATGAATGTGATCAGTGTTAATTTGTAGGAACAATAAAGAATCCAGTGTTGGTTTGCAGAGTCATCATTGCTTCCACAAACTGAATGGTAGCTCAGCTTCTACCCGCCTCCCTGTGCAGGGTTTCCCCTCTCATGTTAGAGAGAGGATCATGGGCTATGTGTGGTTGCCATCCGTTTTCCCAAGAGCCTCTCTTAATCACTTCCTATTCAAATTTCTGACTGTTGAAAGGCCATGTAGTCATCAGCCTGGCCACTTCCCCTGATGTCTGCCTATCTGGCTTTGCCAGACCCTCCCATCCTTGCCAGTGACTTTGGGCTCCATTTGAGCATCACCCAGCCATGGATTCCCAACATCCTGCTTCCCTGGCAAGAGTTACAGTTGGGCTTTGGATGAAGCCATATGTCCACAGGGTCTCCCTATGTAGTCTAGGTTGGTCTGGAGACCGTTTCCTCCTGTGTCAGCTTCCTGAGTGCCGGGATTACAGCCACTAGGCTGGACTATGAAGAAAAGAACAAACAATAACCCAGCTGTGGTGGTTTGAGCATACAATGTCCCTGTTTTGTGACTAAGCCTCATATGTGATGTTCAGCTGCCATCGACTTGGGAGGCGGAGCCTTGCTGGGGGAGGTGTGTCGCTGAGATCGGACGGGAGGTTTCTTAGTCCAGGGCTGGCTCTGCCACACTACTCCTTGCCCTGTTGCTGTGACAGGATGTGGTGCTCTGCTGTTGTTGGCTCATTCCCCCCTTCTCTCCAGTTCTAGGCATTTGCAAGTAGCTTGGATACAGGCCCAGTGGCCCATGCCTATAATCCCAGCGCTCGGGAGACTGAGGTAGGAGGATTGCCTTGCGTTCAAAGCCAGCCTGGGCTACAGAGTGAGACCCTGCCACAGGGAAACAACAATGACTACAGCAAAGAAAGGCAAAACCGGGCTCTGTAGCAAGCATCTGTAATCCCAGCCTGCTTATAGGGAGATGGGAGCCAGAGACAGGAGAATCCCGGGGGCGCCCACCTGTAATGCCAGCACTGGGGAGGAGACAGGAGGATGGTGAGTTCAAGACCAGTCTGGCTATATAACTACACTCTGTCTCAAAATAGAAAATTATCTAGCTAACTAATAATTAACTTAAAAACTGACAACTGGGCTGAGGAGATCGCTCAGAGGGTAAAGTACTTGCCTAACAAGTAAAAGAATCTGAGTTCGGCTGGGCGTGGTGGCACACACCTTTAATCCCAGCACTCGGAGGCAGAGGTAGGAGGATTGCTGTGAGTTCAAGGCCACCCTGAGACTACAAAGTGATTTCTTGGACAGCTTGAGCTAGAGTGAGACCCTACCTCGAAACAACAACAAAACAAAACAAAACAAAACAAAACAAAACAAAACAAAACAAAACAATCTGAGTTCAATCGCCAGCACCCATGGAAACGTCCAGAAGATGATCCCCAGTGCCTTGTAAAAGTCTTCGTATGGCAGCAAGCACTTGTAGCCCCAGCACCAGGAGACAGAGACCAGAGGACCCCTGAGCTTGCCGACCACCCAGTCTACCTGATTGGTGAGCACCAAGACAATGAGACCCTGTCTCAAAGGAGGTGACTGGTGTGCCTGAGGGGACACCCAAGGTTGTCCTCTGGGCATTTACACACACACGTGCATGCATGCACGCGCACACACACACACCTGCATGCTCACACTGCCCACACACATGGACATATACATGCAAGAAAAGAGAACACCCAGCACCTGTTTCCCCCCTTCCCCCATGGGCTTGGTAAACATCAAAATAGCCTCTGTGACCCAGTTCTTTCCACAGAGACGTGCTGGTGGCTTAGAGGCTGCACCAAACTCTGCGGAGGTTTTAGGCCAGGGGCAGTGACTGACGTCTGTGGCTCCTTCTCTCTCCACTTCAGCCACCCTGCAGGGCTGACGGATGCTGTGCCCCTGACTCTGGCCTTCACCCTGCCTCATCGGTGCTTTTGCCAAGCACATGCTGGGGTGAGACCCTCTGGGCTGGGCTGCATGTCTGCAAAGTGCCCCCGACACCCCAGCTGCACAGGCAGATGAAAATGTGACTCTAATTAGAACTGGGTGTAGTGATTCATGCCCCTGTCATCCCAGCACTTGGTAGGCTGAGGCAGGAGAATTGCTCTGAGTCTGAGGCCAGCCTGAGGTACAGGGTGAGACTCTGTCTCAACAAAAGAAAAGGGCTGGGATGCGGCTCAGTTGGCAGGATTCAAGAAAGCCTGAGTTCGATCCCCAGTGCTGCAGAAACCAGGAGTAATGGCGCTCACCTGTCATACCAGCACTCAGGAGGAAAGAGTGAGAGGATCAGAAGTGGATGGTTATCCTTGGCTATCTAGGGAGTTTTAAGCTAGCCTAGGGTACATGAGACCCTCTAAGTAGAGCAATCTAACATAGGATTTATTAAGAAGACCTACTTGGGCTGGAGAGGTGGCTTAGCAGTTAAAGCCTTTTCCTGTGAAGCCTAAGGACCCAGGTTTGATTCCCCAGGACCCACGTTAGCCAGGTACAAAAGGTGGCACATGTGTCTGGAGTTCGTTTGCAGTGGCTGGAGGCCTGGTGAATCCATTCTGTCCCTCCCCCCCCCTCTCTAATAGATACATAAAATAAAATAAAGTACTTAAAAAAAGAAGACCCAGTTATCTGGAAAAATATAACAAAGAATTATTTTTTTTTCCAAACTGTTAAATTCAGGTGGAGGAGGAGGGAGGGGAAAGAATGTTGGGTATTTGCTTGTCACTGAGGTATTTTGGAGGATATAAGAGTAACAGTAACTCATTTAAAGTTCAGGGAATTGTATTACGAGAGTGAAACTCAGGGCTGTCTATATGAAATGGAAAATGCTCTCAAGGGAAAGGAATGGATCCTTATTTAAAACCAAATCCAGGTTATAAGAAGGATCTGGTGAGAGACTCATTCAGAAAAGGTCTAAGTCCTGTACCCCAGGAGTATTCAGGGATCACATTTGAGAACCTCCACACAGAGGTCAGAGGTCACCACATCTGTTCCTATGAAGACCAGCTCCTGAGAGCTGGCTTTTGGAGTTTTTATTTTCAGAAGTTTTAAAATTTATTTGAGAGAGAACGAGAGAAAGAGGTAGATACACACACACAGAGAATGGGTGCACGAGGGCCTTCAGCCACTGTTAACAAACTCCAGTTGCATGCGCTCCCTTGTGCATCTGGCTTACATGGGTCCTAGGGAATCAAACCGGGGTCCTTAGGATTCACAGGCACACACCTTAACTGCTAAGCTGTCTCTCAAATCTTGCATATTTATTTATTTGAGGGGGGTTGAGAGAGTGAGTGCGAGAGAGAATGGGTACACTAGGGCCTCCAGCCACTGCAAACAAACTACAGATGCATGTGCCCCCTTGTGCATCTGGCTAACATGGGTCCTAGGGAATCGAACCTGGGTCCTTTGGCTTTGCAGGCAAACACCTTAACTGCTAAGCCATCCCTCCAGTCCCTAATTTTATGTTTTTATTTTATGAGGGAGAGAGAGAGAGAATTGGTGAGCCAGGGCCTGTAGCCACTGCACTCAAACTCCAGACATGTGTGCCACCTTGTTCACATGTTACCTTGTGCATATGGATTACACGGGTTCTGGGGGTCAAACTTGGGTCCCTAGACTTTGCAGGCAAGTGCTTTAACCATTAAGCAATCTCTCCAGCACTTTCAGAGGTTGTTGCAGTCACGTTTGCATTGCTGGCAGAAATTAGCCAACCAAGAGCAGCTTGTGGGGGGAAAAATGTTTATTTTGGCTTACAGGCTCGATGGGGAAGCTCCACGATGGCAGGGAAAACAATGGCATGAGCAGAGGGTGGACATCACCCCCTCGCTAACATCAGGTGGACAACAGCAATAGGAGAGTGTGCCAAACACTGGCAATGGAAAACTGGCTATAACACTCATAAGCTCATCCCCAACAATACACCGCCTCCAGGAGGCTTTAATTTTCAATTGCCATCATCTGAGGAGACTAGCATTCAGAATATTTAGGTTTATGGGGGACACCTGAATCAAACCATCACATTCTACCCCTGCCCCTCATAAACTGATAACCATCCATGATGTAAAATACAATGCATTCAGTATGACTTTAAGAGTCCCCATAGTTTTTATCAATCCTAATGAAGTTCAAACATCCCCATAATCCAAGGTCTTTTAACTTAGCTATAATACCAAAAAAATCCCCCCAAAACCCATAGTGGAACAGAATAAACATTCACACTGTAAAAGATGGCATTGGGCATAGCAAAGAAATATCCAACCAATACAAGATTTAAAACAACCAGGGCAAAAATCGAACTCTAGCTCTCAGATCAACTCTAGCCAGTGACAAGTCTCTAAGTTTGATAATTTTAACCAGCAACAAGTGTCTGGAGTTCCAATTCCATCCCTCCAGCTAGGCTACTCACAGTCCTGGAAAACCTCATCTACATTCTCCCTGTTGCCCCAATGCTGGTCAGCTGGCCCAATCCCAATGGTTATAACGTCTCATACAATTGCAGCTGAATGGGCAGCAGTTTCTGCCCACAGGTTTCCTTCCTTCCTCTTTCCTCCCTCCTTCCTTCCTCCCTCCCTCCCTCCCTCCCTCCCTTCCTTTCTTTCTTTCTTTTTTTGTGGTAAGGTCTTACTGTAGCTAAGGCTGACCTGGAATTCACTATGTAGTCTCAGGGTGGCCTTGAACTCATGATGATCCTCCTATCTCTGCCTCCCGAGTGCTGAGATTAAAGGCATGTGCCACCATGCCTGGCCAAAGATTTCATTTCTGTGTGATATCCCTCTGTTCACACCAGTCCATTTCTATGTAATGCAACCCTGTACAAGTTCTCAGGATCCAGGCATAACAGTAAGCCTCTCACACAAACTGCTTCTAGCCCAGTTCAGGCAAAGCTTTTTCTCACTCTCATCAGCCAAACCTCACATTCCTTAGTTCTTACTGCATTCAGGTCTTCAACTCTGGCCAGAATAGTCCATGAAGATGTACTTACAGTACTGCAAGGCATCTCTTAGGCCAAGGTTTCAAATCCTTCCAAATTCCTCTTGAAAATCAGTTCTAAAAGGTCAAAGCCACACAGTCACGTGTCTAGCAGCAATCTCATTCCTTTGGTACCAACAGAGGTTTTGATTGATTTTTCTTTTTAAAATATTTATTCATTTATTTTATTGACAACTTCCATAATTATAAACAATAAACTATGGTAATTCCCTCCCTGCCCCCACTTTCCCCTTCACAACTTCACTCTCCATGGTATCCCCTCCTCCTCTCAATCAGTCTCTCTTTTATTTTGCTGTTATCATCTTTTCCTCCTATTATGATGATCTTGTGTAGGTAGTGTCAGGTGCTGTGAGGTCATGGATAGCCAGGCCAAAGAGTCTTACCCTTCCTTTGGCTCTTACATTCTTTCTGCCATCTCTTCCACAATGGACCCTGAGGTGTGTTGGAAGGTGTATTAGAGATGTTTCAGTGCTGAGCACTCCTCTTTCACTTCTTCTCAGCTCCATGGGGCCTTCTGAGTCATCCCACAGTCACTGCCATCTGAAAAGAGAAGCTTCTCTAACCAAAAGTAAGGGTAACATTAATATATGGGTATGAACATTAAGAGAAGTGCTTAGTGGGCAGTTTGGTGAGCACAGTATATACATTTAGCCAGATGTTACACCCTTATGTCTCATGACTTCCCCTGTCATAGGTTTTTTTTTTTTTTAATTTTTTTTTTTTGTTGTTTATTTATTTGAGAGTGATAGACAGAAAGAGGCAGAGAGAGAGAGAGAGAGAGAATGGGCTCTCCAGGGCCGCCAGCCACTGCAAACGAACTCCAGATGCATACACCCCCTTGTGCATCTAGCTAACGTGGGTCCTGGGGAATCAAGCCTCGAACCCGGGTCCTTAGGCTTCACAGGCAAGCGCTTAACCGCTAAGCCACCTCTCCAGCCCCTGTCATAGGTTTTTAGTACCAGGCATATATTCCCTGCCATGGAGTGGTCCTCCAGTCCAATTAGAGAGCAGTTGTTTTTCCCCAAACCGATGTGCCACTATTGCACCTGTTGGCTCATTTGGCCTGGTTGGCCAAACTTCAGGCTTGCAGTGTCCACTGTTGTTTATCTTGGAGGATATTTTTTTGTTTTGTTTTGGGAAGTAGGGTCTCACTGTAGCCCAGGCTGACCTGGAATTCACTATGGAGTCTCAGGGTGGCCTCGAACTCATTGAGATACTCCTACCCTTATCTCCTGAGTGCTGGGATTAAAGGCATGTGCCACTACGCCTGGCTTATCTTGGAGGATTTTTATTTAACATCACAAAGAACAAAACCTGGTGTGATGCAGGAGGCAGAGGCAGGAGGATCAGGAGTTCAATGTTACTTTCTCCTATGGAGTGAATTGGAGGTCAGTCTGATCTACAAGAGATCTTATGTCAATAAAACAAAACAGCATGGTGGCACACACCTTGACTTTAATCTTAGCACTAGGGAGGCACAGTAGCAGGATCTCTGTGAGTTCGAGGCCAGCCTGGGACTACAGAATGAGTTTCACGTTGGCCTGGGCTAGAGTGAAACTCTACCTCAAAAGCAAAAGAAAACAACCCAAACAAATCTTCACAGAGAACATTCCTGTTGCCAGTCCCGACCCTGTGGTGACACAGACTTGAGAGTTCAGCATGTCACCTTGCTTGAGCCTGATCTAATCAAGCTCAAATATTATAATATTTTCATTCCCCGAGCGAGGCTCTGTGCCCTTGTTACAAATATTGAAAACTGCTACTTCACAGCTCCAGCTATTTATTCAGTCCTTTAAGAAATGAAACCTTAATCCATGTACAATTTCTGAAAGCCTTTATTTCAATATTTTAAGAAGTTATTTCCCCTGGCAAAGAAGCCGGCTCTCATTGCCAGCCCACCCTGAACAGAACAACAATGCTCGACAGCATGCGTGTAGGAACGTTACTGTGGGTGCCCTCCTCCTTCAGAGCAACAGAGGGGCTGGGATGTGGCTCAGTGGTAGAACACTTGCCTAGTATAGCCAAGCCCCTGGGTTCAATCCCCAGCAGAGGGAAAAACAAACAAACAAACAAACAAACAGAAAGCCAGGTATGGTGACTCATGCCTTTAATTCCAGCACTGGAGAGGTTGAGGTAGGAGGGTAACCATGAGTTTAAGATCTAGGTTACAGAGTAAGTTCCAAGTCAGCCTGTGTAGAGTGAGACCCTGCCTCAAAGAACCAAAACAACATCAACGCCCCCCACCAAACAAAAAAACCAAACCAAGCTGGACGTGGTGGTGCATGCCTTTAATCCCAGCACCCGGGAGGCAGAAGTAGGAGGATCGCCATGAGTTCGAGGCCACCCTGAGACTACATAGTGAATTCCAGGTCAACCTGAGTTACAGTGAGACCCTACCTCGAAAAAAAAACCAAAAAACCCAACATCAAAAGAAAAAAACAATAAACTGGTCGGGGCATGGCAGTGCACGCCTTTAATCCCAGCACTTGGGAGGCAGAGGTAGGAGGTTGCCATGAGTTCAAGGCCACCCTAAGACTACAGAGAGAATTCTATGTCAGCTTGGGCTAGAGTGAGACCCTATCTCTCTCGCTCTCTCCTCCTCTCTCTCTCTCACACACATACACACAGTAGACTGAAGCCAGGTGTGGTGGTGCATGGCTTTAATCCCAGTATTCAAAAGGCAGAAGTAGGGCTGTAGAGATGGCTTAGTGGTTAAGACATTTGCCTGCAAAGCCAAAGGACCCAGGTTTGATTCTCTAGGATGCACAAGGTGGTGCATGCATCTGGAATTCGTTTGCAGTGGCTAAATGCCCTGGTATGCCCATTCTCTCTCTCTGTATTTCTCTCCCTCTTTCTGTCTCTCTTTCAAATAAATAAAATAAAATTTAAAAAAAGGTAGAAGTAGGAGGATCTCTGAGTTTGAGGCCAGCCTGGGACTACAGAGTGAATTCCAGGTCAGCCTGAGCTACAGTGAGACTCTACCTCAAAAACAAAACAAGGACTGGAGAGATGGCTTAGCAGTTAAGGTGCTTGCCTGAGGATCCATGTACCACTGCCCAGAACCCACATAAGTCAGACGCACAAAGGTGAGGCAAGTGCAAGGTTGCATGTGCCCACTAGGTGGCGTAAGCGTCTGGAGTTCAATTGCAATGGCTGAGGCACTGGCAAATTCTCTCTCTAAAACAAAAAAATTAAAAAATTAAAACAACAACAACAACAACAACAACATAAACACTGGCTGGGGAGATGTCCCGGCAGATAAAGCGCTGATGAGCATCTGAATGTGGAACCTCAGACTCCACCGAACGCTGGACACCGTAGTGAGTGTCTGTCACCCAGCGCTCCCAGAGGCAGGCCCAGGACATTCCGTGGCGGCTCGCGGGCCAGCTGGCCTGGTGAACAGCCAGGGGGACCGGGAAGACTGATCTGACCTCCACACGTGGTCCGTGGCAAGCACACACCCAAACTCACACCACATCACATCACATTTCCCCCACCCCAAAATACTTAAAAATAAACAAACAGGAGAAGGATTTATTTTAGCTCACGGTTTGAAGGGTTCAGTCCAGCATGGGCAAGGGGCGTGGTGGCAGTGGGGGAATGCAACTGGCACTCCTCATATCCCGTCAGAACATTAGCTGTTTATTTTATTTTATTTTTTTTCCGAGGTAGGGTTTCACTCTAGCCCAGGCTGACCTGGAATTCATCTCAGGGTGGCCTCGAACTCACGGCGGTCCTCCTACCTCTGCCTCCCAAGTGTTGGGATTAGAGGCTTATGCCCCCACACCTGGTTTATTTAAATTTTATAACCAATTTATTTTGTAAACAGAAGAAAAACAGAGGAAAATGAAAACAAAATGTTTGTAGTCCTTTATCTCAGGAGCCTGGGGATGGTTCCAGAAGACCTGGGGTGAATCTCGGGCTGCGGTGGGTCTGGGTGGGTGATGGCCGAATCCTCAGCCTCAGGGAGGTCCAGGCGGAGAGGCTGCGCTACCAGACGGTACCTCCAGGGGGCAGCAGAGGCCGCCTAACTCTCAGGTATGCCGCCCTGGGAAGGGTGGGGGACCCCAGGCGGTGCTTTCTTCTGATGGGGAGGAAGAGAATCCCACCCCTGCATCTGTCGGATCCGCACCGTTGGGTGGCGCTGGCCCAGCTGCCCACTGGGAAATTCTGTGGTTTCCTGGAGAAAAGGAGCCAGTTCAGTCTCTCGGTTATTAGTTTTTCTCCGTTGCTCCTCTCTCTCATCTGATGCTATGCACATAACCCACTTCCTTCTGAGAAAGTCCCGGCACACACAGGTGTTGGATTGTGAGACAGAGAAGGGCTTCGGCATCCAAAGGCAGGAAAAGCACAAAGCAAAGGATGACCCTGAACTCCTGATCTTCCTGCCTCTTCCCCTCAAGTGCTGAGATTGCAGGATTGCACCATTGCGCTTGCTTGGGTTATGTGGTGGACATCAAACCCAGGCCTCATGCACGCTAGGCAAGCACTCTACCAACTGAGGCTGCTACCCCGCCCCAGAGTGCATTTTGTTTTTGAAGGTAGGGTCTCACTCTAGCTCAGGGTGACCTGGAATTCCCTATGTAGTCTCAGGGTGGCCTCGAACTCACAGCGAGCCTCCTACCTCTGCCTCCCGAGTGCTGGGATTAAAGGCGTGCATCAGTACACCTGGCCCAGAATGCCATTTTGATGGACTGGCATAGTGGACATGGACTAGGCTTTAAATACATACATACATACACACACACACACACACACACACACAATTCATTTGAGAGAGAAAGCAGGAGAGAGAGAGAGAGAGAGAGGGAGAGAATGCGTGCACCAGGGCCTCCAGCCACTGCAAATGAACTCCAGAAGCATGCACCTCCTTGTGCATCTGGCTTATGTGGGTCCTAAGGAATCGAACCGGGGTCCTTTGGCTTTGCAGGCAAGCACCTAAACCACTAAGCCATCTCCTCCAGCTAGGCTTTTGATGAGGGTGAGCCGTGAGCACCCGCCCCTGCAGTCACCATTCGGGACTCAGGACATCCATTGGCTCCATTCTGCACCCGTGTTTGGGGTTTACTTTTATTTGCTGTCCAGCCCCTGCCAAACAATCGGCCCCTTGTGGTCCGAGAACGAGGTGGCAACTGTCCCTATACGCCACAGCACCCACTGGGTCCGCTGTCCATCAGGCTCCAGTTGCTGCTGTCTCTCTCCATTCTCTCTCCCTGCCCAGCTTTCCGGATCTGTTGGGGACCATCCTGTCCCTCACCTCCATCCATCATCCTGCCATACTGTCTCCACATGGGGCTGACTATCTTGGAAATTAATGGCCATCACGTTTCGGCTGTACCTTATCAAAGGCAGTCACTTTCAGTTGACACTTTGGGTCCCTTTCCCCCACCCGCACCTTACTTCAGGACGTTCCTCTGGACCCTGCCCTACAGCACGCTATACAGACTTGGCACACAAACGCGTGTCGACTTGTCTTTTCTTCTCTCCTCCCCTTCCCTCTCCCTTCCTCCCTCCATTTCCTTTCCCATAGGTCGATGTTGGGTGTCTTCCTCAATCACTCTCCCCTTATTTATTGAGACAGGATCTCTCACTTGAACCAGAGCTCAATGATTCAGCTAACAGGCAGCCAGTGAGTCCTGGGGACCCTTTGTGTCTGCATCCAGAGCACTGGGAAATCAGGCCTTTCTGGAGGTGTGGGAGGAAAGTCAACCTCTTACATTGAAGTGACAAGAATTTACCTGCTGAGCCATTTTCCCCAGCCTTCTTTTTGGTTTTGTTTTTGTTGCTCACTTAAAAAAAAAAGTTACTTATTTTATTTTTTTTTATGGGAGAGAGAGAATGAATGGGTGAAATGGATGCACCAGAGCCTCTGCCCACTGCAAATGAACTCCAGAAGCATGTGCCACCATGTGCATTTGGCTTACGTGAGTCCTAGGGAATCGAACCTGGGTCCTTAGGCTTCATAGGCAAGTGCCCGAATTGCAAAGCCATCCCTCTAGCTCTTCATTTCTTTTTTTTTCTTCTCTTCTTTCTTTCTTTTTTTGAGACAGGCTCTCATGATAGCCCAGGCTGTCTTGGACTCACTATATAATCTAAGCTGGCCTTGAACTCATGGAGATCTACCTTTTTCAACCTTCCCAGTCCTAGGATTATAGGCATGCGCCACATACCTGGCTTCCTTTCATTTTTTTTTTTTCTTTTTCAAGGTAGGGTCTCACTTTGGCCCAGGCTGATCTGGAATTCCCTACATAGTCTCAGGGTGGCCTCAAACTCATGACAATCCTCCTACCTCTGCCTTCCAAGTGCTGGGATTAAAGGTGTGTGCCACCATGCCCGGCTCGTTCCTTTCATTTTTAAAATTTTATTTCTATTTATGCATTAGAGAAAGAGAGAATGAGATGGAGAGAAAGAGAGAATGAATGGGCATGCCAGGGTCTCTAGCCTCTGCAAACAATGCATGCACCACCGTGTATATCTGGCTTATGTGGGTACTGGGGAATCAAACCTGTGTCTTAGGTTTTGCTGGCAAGCACCTTAACCACTAAGCAATCTCTCCAGCCCACTTCCTTTCATTTTTTTAAAATATATTTTTGTTCAGTTTTTATTTATTTATTTGAGAGCGACAGACACAGAGAGAAAGACAGATAGAGGGAGAGAGAGAGAATGGGCGCGCCAGGGCTTCCAGCCACTGCAAACGAACTCCAGACGCGTGCACCCCCTTGTGCATCTGGCTAATGTGGGACCTGGGGAACCGAGCCTCAAACCGGGGTCCTTAGGCTTCATAGGCAAGTGCTTAACCGCTAAGCCATCTCTCCAGCCCCCTTTCATTTTTTTTAAGAAATATTTTATTTATTTATTTGCAACTAGAGAGAGAGAAGAGAGACAGAGAGAATGGAATACCATAGCCTCTAGCCGCTGCCAACGAACTCCAGGTTCATGTGCCACTTTGTGCATTTGGCTTTATGTGAGTCCTGGGGTATTGAACTCAGGTCCTTAGGCTTGCAGGCAAGTGCCTTAGCCACTAAGCCATCTCTCTAGGCCTTTCATTCATTCATTCTTTCTTCTTTTTTTGAGGCAGGCTTTCATTCTGTAACCGAGGCTAGCCTGGAACTTGAAATCCTCTTGTCTCAGCCTCTGGAGTGGGTGGGATGACAAACTTTTGTCACCAGGCCACCAGGCCCAGCTTCTTTGTTTTTCCTCATGTATGTGTACTGAATATGGTATGTATGTGCATGTGTGCGTGGGTGCACATGTGTGACTAGATACATGCGTGTCCATCTGTGTGGGGGCCAGAGGTTGACATTGGGAATCTTCCTCCATTGCTCGCCATCTTGTTTATTTACTGCCTTGGATCTAGAGCTCGACTAGCCAGCCACCAAGCCCTAGGAATCCTCCAGTGACCACCTCCCCAGTGCTGGTGTGACAGGCATGTGCCACCACACTCAACTTGTACATGGGTGCTGGGGATCCAGACTCAGGTCCTCATGCTTGCAAGACAAACACTTTTTCCACTGAACCCCCAGTGTCCCCCCCATTTAAAAAAAATTTTATTTATTATTTATTTGAGAGCAACAGACACAGAGAGAAAGACAGGTAGAGGGAGAGAGAGAGAATGGGCGCGCCAGGGCTTCCAGCCTCTGCAAACGAACTCCAGACGCGTGTGCCCCCTTGTGCATCTGGCTAACGTGGGTCCTGGGGAACCAAGCCTTGAACCGGGGTCCTTAGGCTTCACAGGCAAGTGCTTAACCGCTAAGCCATCTCTCCAGTCCCAGTGTCCCCCGTTTTATGTTGTTGTTCTTTTAAAAGTGTTGTTCAGCTGGGCGTGGTGGGGTACGCCTTTAATCCCAGCACTTAGGAGGCAAAGGTAGGAGGATTACTATGAGTTCGAGGCCATCCTGAGACTACAGAGTGAATTCCAGGTCAGCCTGGGCTACAGTGAGACCCTACCTTGAAAAACAAAACAAAACAAAACAAGACAAAAAAAAAGTGTTGTTCAGGGCTGAAGATGTAGCTAGTGTGCACAAAGCCCTGGGGGCATCTCCAGCAGTACGTAGAACCCAGCGTGGCAGCAATGCTTGTAATCGTAGCACCCATGAGGTGGAGGCAGGGGTTCAGGAGTTCAAGGTTATCTTTGACTACAAAGTGAGCTCAAGGCCAGCCTGGGCTACACAAGACCATCTCAAAAACTTATCATAGGGGCTGGAGAGATGGCTTAGCGGTTAAGCGCTTACCTGTGAAGCCTAAGGACCCCGGTTCGAGGCTCGGTTCCCCAGGTCCCATGTTAGCCAGATGCACAAGGGGGCGCACGCGTCTGGAGTTCGTTTGCAGAGGCTGGAAGCCCTGGCGCGCCCATTCTCTCTCTCTCCCTCTATCTGTCTTTCTCTCTGTGTCTGTCACTCTCAAATAAATAAATTAATTAATTTAAAAAATAAAATAAAATAAAAATAAAATGTAAGTAGACTTATTAATTTCAAAACCTTTAAAAAAAAAAAACTTATCATAGGTACTCAACAGTGGACACTGCAAGCCTTATATTTAGCCAGCCAGGCCAAATGAGCCAACAGGTGCAATAGTGGCACGTCTGTCATGGTGGAAACCAACTGCCCTCTAATTGGACCAGAGTCCCACTCCATGGGAGGGAATACATCTCTGATACTGAAAACTTAAAACAGGGGTAGTCATGAGTCCTAGGGATGTAACATCTGCTGTTGTCTGGCTAAATGTATATACTATGCTTATCAAACTGCCCAGTAAACACTTCTCTTAATGTTCATACCCTTATATTAATGCTACTCTCACTTTTGGTTAGAGAACCTTCTCTTTTCAGATGACAGTGACCTTGGGACAACTCAGAAGGTATCATGGTGATGGAGAGAAATGACTGCAGTGCTCAGTACTGCAATATCTCTATCACACCTTCCAAGGCTCAGGGTCTAATGTGGAGGAGGTGGCGGAAAGAATGTAAGAGCCAAAGGAAGGGTAGGACTTCTTACAACGTGCTCCCCCCAGACACAAAATGGCCTGGATATCCATGACCTCATAGTGCCTGATACTACCTGCACAAGACCCTCATAAGAGGAGGAAAAGATCATGACATCAAAATTAAAAGAGAGACTGATTGAGATGAGGAGGGGATATGATGGAGAGTGGAGTTTCAAAGGGGAAAGTGGGGGGGGGGAGGTAGGGTATTACCTTGGGGTATTTTTTATAATCATGGAAGTTGTTAATAAAAATTCAGAAGAAAAAAAACAATAAAATAAAATAACAACAACAACAAAAAACTTATCATAGGGGGCTGGCGAGATGGCTTAGCTGGATCCAGGTTCAATTCCCCAGGACTCACGAAAGCCAGATGCACAAGGTGGCGCATGCATCTGGAGTTCCTTGGCAGTGGCTTGAGGCCCTGGTGTGCCCATTCTCTCTATCTGACTTGCTCTCTCAAATAAATAATAAGCAATTAAAATATTGAAAGAAGAATTTATTCTTTGGGAAAAAAAAAGAGAAACAACTTATCATAGCCTTGCTTTGCTGTGGGCACTTGCTGGTGGGGGGGGGCAGAGGCTGGGATTTGGGGCTGGACTTTACAGAACTTCTTTTTTTTTTTTTTTTTTTTGAGAGCGACAGACACAGAGAGAAAGACAGATAGAGGGAGAGAGAGAGAATGGGCGCGCCAGGGCTTCCAGCCTCTGCAAACGAACTCCAGACGCGTGCGCCCCCTTGTGCATCTGGCTAACGTGGGACTTGGGGAACTGAGCCTCGAACCGGGGTCCTTAGGCTTCACAGGCAAGCGCTTAACCGCTACGCCATCTCTCCAGCCCTTTACAGAACTTCTTGCTGGGATACCCTGGCTCTGGTACAGGGGGCACAAGGGTGCTAGGTGGTAGAGGGCCAGCAAAGATTGTATGGTCTTTGGACCTCAGGGCTTGGCTCCACTCCGACCACCTGCTCCCCTCCCCCCCCAGCCCTCTTTCCATCACCTGAGCGAGTGAGCATCTGGCTTCCCTCTGTAGCCCCCAGGGGCTGTGGTCCCTGAGCAGCCTGAAGCCAGGGATAAGGACATGGGGGCTGTGACCTAAACTTGTTAAGCCCATTGATGCCCAGCCAAATGAGCCCGTCTGCACCGGGCCTTCTAATCTCGTCGGCGCTGGGGCTAATTTGTTTAGCCGGGCTGATCAGCACGAGGTTAATTCAATTGGACTTGGATTATTTATTGTGTCCAGATTCACTAAGTGTCGGGGAGGCACACGTGGCCTTCATTATGGGGCGAGATGGCTTCATGAAGGTGACATGAGATCCTCCTCCTCTGGCTCTCTGGAGGCCTTGGGGGATTGGGCCTGGGGCAGGGCGCGTGGTTCTCTTTCCTTCTGCTGTTCTGACACTGTAAGCCTGCAGGTATGGGTCAAGCACAGCCACACAGGCCTTAGACTTGCAGCTTACACAATCCACAGAGGAGCAGACAGAAGAGAGAGGAAGGGTGAGTCCTCTTCCCTTCCGTAGCCCCGGGGCATCACAGTGTGGCTCACAGACCTCTGTGGGTGGGGAGTTCATATCAGCTCCCCCCACACCCCACCCGTCACCCCTTAGGTCTGTGGATTTGGACTAAGTGCTGTCACCTTCTCGCCTCATCTCCATAACTTCCTAAATCCGTTCCCATTGTCTCTCGCTCTCTCTCCCTCTGCACAGGTGCCTGCACACACACAAACCTCATGGCTCTGTTTCTCTAGGAGAACCCTAACACACGGGCTTCCTCGGAGCCTAGGGCAAGTATGCTTTCCTAACCATATCTGATGTCTACTCAGGTGCCCGCTGGCATTGAGGACATGGGCCAGGCCTCAGTGTCCGAGCAGCCCGAAGTCGGCCGTCTGTGAGTCAAAGCTAGAAAGTGGGACTGAGAAGATGGCTCTGGTTAATGGCATTTGCTTGCAAAGCCTATCAGCCTAGGTTTAATTCCCAAGCTGGACCATATAAGCCAGATGCAAATGTCTGGCACTCTTTTTTATTTTCTTTAATGGATGCACCAGGGCTGCTAGCCACTGCACATGAAGTCCAGACACATATGCCACCTTGGACATCTGGTGTTACACAGGTCCTGGGGAATCAAACTCTGGTTCTTAGGCTTTGCAGGCAAGTGCCTTAACCGCCGAGCCATTTCTCCAGCCCTCTGGCACTCATTTGCAGTGATAAGAGACCCTGGCACCCTCTTCCCACACATGCAAATAAATAAGTAAATAAATAAAATTTTAAAAAGCTAGGGAGGCTGGAGAGTTGGCTTAGTGGTTAAGGCGCTTGCCTGTGAAACCTAAGGAACCAGGTTCGATTCTCCATGTCCCACATAAGCCATATGCACAGGGTGGGGCATGAATCTGGAGTTTGTTTGCAGAGCTAGAGGCCCTGCTGTGCCCATTCTCACTTAATCTCTCTCTCTTTCTCTGTCCTTTTCTCTGTCTCTAATAAATAAATAAGTAAATCAGGAAAAATAAAAAAAAAGCTGAGGGTCAGGAGGAAAAGAGCCCAGTTGGAAAGCCTAGGATGCAGCTGTCTTCGGGCCACTGCGCTCATCCATAGTCAGAGCCTAGGTGACTAGACATAGGGTAGGCTGGCTGTGCTGGGCCGACTAATCTCACCTCAGCCCCAAGCGCGGTGCATCATGGCCTCTTGGTGTCCTCCTGGCGGCGACTCTGCCTGTAGAAGCTGGCCCCGCTTCCTCCCACGGCGTCTGGGGGCCCACATGGAAGACATGCACACACTGCCAGTGGAGCCCAGGGCCTCCTGCATGCCAGGCAAGGCCTCTGCCCCTGAGCTGTCTCCCAGTTACACGAGATCCCAAGAGGATTCCGCGGGTGCATACTTATTGCACAATCGCTTAGGAGTGCAGGATCACGTTGCTACCCTTCCCTGAGGACAGTTGCCTGGCAGTGAGTGTCCTTCTGGGGTCCCTGAAAAGGCTGAGACCTTGGGGTACACTTCCTCTCACGCCACCTCCCGACTTCCTCCCCTAGAGCTTGCCAGAGCCTGCTCTTCCTGAAGCTCACGGCCCCATCCCTGCCAGATTTCTCCATCTCCCTCCACAAGCCGCCTTTTCTTGTGTGTCAGCCAAAATTCAATTCCCCCAAGACTCTGCCTCATCAAATCTCTGCATCTTCATCACCATAATTTTGCATTTGTAGGTTACGCCGCACCTGGGCTTCCCAGCGATCTGCTAACTCTCCGGCACTGAGGAGACTTCTCAAAAACACCCCTCTCCCTCCCAGATGCTGTTGCTCTGAGAGCCAGAGGGGCATGGGGAGAGAGGGTGGCCGCCAGGCTGTCCTTAGCCACACATGTACCTGGGTGGTACGTTTCTTCAGCACTTGATCGGGTGTAATCGTTCCCTTCTCGTTGCTGGCACAAGCGCCTGACCAGAAGCAGCTTATGAGAGGAAAGGATGTATCTCAGGCTTACAGTTTTGAGGCGGAGGAGTTCCATCATCACAGAGAAAAGCCAGGCACAGTGGCTGGAGGGGGTCACATTCTCCATCCATCAGCCCCACACGCACACACATGCACACGCACACACATGCACACACATGTGCATGCACACACACACGCCCCCCCCCCCCCCACAAAGGAGCAAGCTACCTTGGAACACCTTAGTAGGGCTGGACTCAAGGTCTGTCTCCAGTCACACACCTCCTTAGCAGGGTTCCATGTGCTGGGAGCGAAGTCAGAAGCATCAACATCAGCACCTGATGCTATATGGGGCTTCTGCATTCAAACAAGCACACAGAGCCTGCAGAACTGTTGATCTGTTAGCACTAGGGCTGAGGTCCTGCTCCAGCTACAGGGAAAGCAACCACCCCCTCCACCCTTTACCACCCTTACCCTGGATAGGGTAAGGTCCTGTCCAGAGTCCTTCCTTTCACACTCTGCAAACGTCTACAACACTGGGCCACTGTACCCTAAAGTCCTCCATGTCTGGCCTCGCAGTCTGCATTCTGCCCGAGAAACTGGTGCCCAGAGAGCCTGTGGTACCCCAGGTCAGTAGACAGCCAGGAGTGGTGCTGGGGTTGGAAGCCCTGTGAGTGGGAAGCTGTGGCTCAAGTTGAGCTGGTCCACCTCTGTGCCACAGGGTCTCAGGGACCACACAGCCAGGAGTTGAATTCTGGGGTCTGCTCCAGGGCAGACCCAGTGGAGAGGTGACTGTGCTGGGAGTCAGAGTGGGTTTCTATGTGGGCTGTCATCCTGGGAGTCAGAGTAGATCCCTGTGTGGGGATGTCGCCCTGGGAGTCAGAGCGGGTATCTGTGTGGGGCTGTCATCCTGGGAGTCAGAGTGGATCTCTGTGTGGGGCTGTCATCCTGGGAGTCAGAGTGGATCTCTGTGTGGGGACGTCATCCTGGGAGTCAGAGTGGATCTCTGTGTGCGGCTGTCATCCTGGGAGTCAGAGTGGATCTCTGTGTGGGGACGTCATCCTGGGAGTCAGAGTAGATCTCTGTGTGCGGCTGTCATCCTGGGAGTCAGAGTGGATCTCTGTGCGGGGATGTCATCCTTGGAGTCAGAGTGGATCTCTGTGTGGGGACATCATCCTGGGAGTCAGAGTGGATCTCTGTGTGGGGCTGTCATCCTGGGAGTCAGAGCGGGTCTCTGTGTGGGGACGTCATTCTGGGAGTCAGAGTGGATCTCTGTCTGGGGCTGTCATCCTGGGAGTCAGAGTGGATCTCTGTGTGGGGACATCATTCTGGGAGCCAGAGTGGATTTCTGTGTGGGGATGTCATCCTGAAGTCAGAGTGGATCTCTGTGTGGGGCTGTCATTTTGGGAGTCAGAGTGGATTTCTGTGTGGGGACGTCATCCTGGGAGTCAGAGTGGATCTCTGTGTGGGGATGTCATCCTGAGAGTCAGTGTGGATCTCTGTGTGGGGCTGTCATCCTGGGAGTCAGAGTGGATCTCTGTGTGGGGACGTCATCCTGGGAGTCAGTGTGGATCTCTGTGTGGGGACGTCATCCTGGGAGTAAGAGTGGATCTCTGTGTGGGGATGTCATCCTGGGCGTCTGTGTGGATCTCTTAGTGGGGATGTCATCCTGGGAGTCAGAGTGGATCTTTATGTATGGATGTCATCCTGGGAGTCAGGGTGGATCTCTGTGTGTGGATTTCATTCTGGCAGTCAGAGTGTATCTCTGTCTGGGGCTGTCATCCTGGGAGTCAGAATTGATCTCTGTGTGGGGACGTCATCCTGGCAGTCAGAGTGGATTTCTGTGTCGGGATGTCATTCTGGGAGTCAGAGTGGATCTCTTTGTGGCTGTCATTCTGACATTCCTAGCATGGGGCATGGCCAGGCAGGACAGGGGGTGGGAAGCTTGAGGAGATTTTGGGTCACCACACTCTTCAAGGCCGCTTGAGACTTGGTCTGGGCTGGATCCCGAACTAGCATGGTTGGTGGCCTGGCTCTGACCATGCCTAACAGGGCCAAAAGCCTAAGTAGATTGGACAGAGGCTCTACAGAGAGGCCATGGTACCTGAGGGGAAGGAGCGAGCTCTCAGGGCACTATGATTGGGGGCTAGTAAGATAACTTAGCAGTAAAGGCACTTACTTGTGCCATGAAAACCACAGCTGGGCTCCAGCTCCATCCAGCCACAGTTCATGGGTAGGGAAGACAAGCTCTCTTACGCTGGCAGTCGTGGGTCCTTGAAAATTAAGGGTTTATGTGATGAGCTGACAGACCCATGGGCTCATATCTCCGAGTTCTGACAGGAGAGGCTTATGACTCCAGGTTCTAGAAGACAGAGACTGAGGGCTAGCTGTCAGTGCACAGGTTGGAGGGTTACTGCTCTGGTTTTGTAAATTAAATTAAATTAATTTAAATTAAATTAAATCAAAAGAGAGAGAGAGAGAAAGAGAGAGAGACAGAGAATCGGTGTACCAGGGCCTCCAGCCACTGTAAATGAACTCTAGACACATGTGCCTGGCTTGTGTAGGTCCTGAGGAATTGAACCTGGGTCTTTGGCTTTGCAGGCCAGTGCCTTAACCGCTAAGCCACCTCTCCAGCCCCTGCTCTGGCATTTTGTTTACTGTGGCTTAGCACTCAACCACTGGTGTAAGTTTCAGCTGTACACAGCAGCAAATAACAGCAGTAGTGGACACTGTCTGTGGGTGTTACACAGCTCCTGGAGGGGCTTTGTGGTTTTATGGAAAATATCCCCCAACGTAGGGCTGGAGAGATGGCTTAGTGGTTAAGCACTTGCCTGTGAAGCCTAAGGACCCCAGTTTGAGGCTCGATTCCCCAGGACCCACGTTAGCCAGATGCACAAGGGGGTGCATGCATCTGGAGTTCGTTTGCAGTGGCTGGAAGCCCTGGCATGTTCATTCTATCTGCCTCTCTCTCTCTCTCTTGCATGTGCATGTTCTCTCTCTGCTTCTTTCTCTCTCTCTGTTGCTCTAAAATAAATAAATAAAGATAAATGAATATTAGAAAAAAAATAAAATATCCCTCCACGGGCTCATATGTTTGAACACTTGGTCACCAGCTAGTGGCACTGTTAGGAAGGTTCTGAAAGCCCTCTGGTGGAAGGGTGTCACAGGGGTGAGCCTCGGGATTTTGCTGCCCAGCCCCACTTCTTGTTTGCCCTCTGCTTCCTGACTGTGTGTGCAGTGTGGTGAGCTGGCTTCCTGTTCCTGCCGCCGTGCCTTCCCACCATGATGAAACTTCCCCTTGTAACTGTTGCCAATAAACCCTTTCTTCCCCCAAGTTGCTTCTGGTCAGGTATGTTTCCAACAATGAGAAAGTGACCTGTACAGTGGCTTCAGGCATTGGGGCCTTCAGCTCTGCAGCAGTGAGCCTGAGAGCTGTGCAGATCCTAAGTCCTTATGGCTCCCTAGCTTCCTGGAACTCTGGGGTTTCTTGTCATTCCTCTTCTCTTCTCTTCTTTTTTTCTTTTAATTTTATTTATTTATTTTTTGAGAGAGACAGACACAGAGAGAAAGACAGATAGAGGGAGAGAGAGAATGGGCGCGCCAGGGCTTCCAGCCTCTGCAAACGAACTCCAGACGCGTGCGCCCCCTTGTGCATCTGGCTAACGTGGGACCTGGGGAACTGAGCCTCGAACCGGGGTCCTTAGGCAAGCGCTTAACAGCTAAGCCATCTCTCCAGCCCTCTTCTTTTCTTTTTATTTGAGAGAGATAGAGAATGAATATAGGTGTGCCAAGGCCTCTTGTCACTGCAAATGAACTCCTGATGCATGTGCCACTATATATATATATATATATATATGTATATATATATATAGTGTTCAAGGCAGTCCAGTCAGCTGCTAGGCTGATAGTTCTTCACTCAAGATACTGAATTGGGGAGTCAAATTGTGTGGGCCCCCAATATCTTAGCTTCTTTTTTTTGCCTCCTGTTTGTTTGGTTTTTCAAGGTAGGATCTCGCTCTAGGCCAGGCTGTCACCTGGAGGGGTGGACAGGAACCCATAGGGTGTGCAGGAGAGCCCCAGAGCCTGGAATCTCCTTTCCTGACCTTCCCACACTTCTAACCTTTCTGAACAGGTCCCAACCACCCTTCAGCAAGAGGGCAGGAGCCTCAGACCAGGGATGTAACCCGGTCTGCCTGGCCTGTCTTCCTTCCTCTTTTGTTCCTGCTCCTTCTCCTTCCCATCCACAATCCTCCTTGTGTCCTTCTTGCCCTTGCCTGCTCAGCTTAGGTAGGAGGCTGAGCTGGGCTCAGGGCATGAGGCGAACCAGACTAGAATCTCTTCCTACCTCCGTGGAGCTCTGCTCTGGGGTCAGAAGGTGAAGAAGAGCATGACAGTCCATGACCCCGTGCACTGGGCAGTGGGGACACAGGAGCTCATTTGGACGAGGAGATGCTAATCTAATGTTCATGGCGGTCTTAGCAGGGGATGACTGTGGTCACAGGGAAGAGGCACAACAGGTCGTTGGCTGGGGAGCTATGGACTCTCCTCCATGTTCTCATGTCCAGAGAGCACCATGCAGAGGGAGGTGGTGATGGGATCCAGAGTGAGCTCTCCTCCCAGACCCTATTGAATACTCTCCTCCATGTTCTCATGTCCTGAGAGCACCGTGCAGAGGGAGGTGGTGATGGGATCCAGAGTGAGCTCTTCTCCCAGACCCTATTGAATACTCTCCTCCATGTTCTCATGTCCTGAGAGCACCATGCAGAGGAAGTGGTGATGGGATCCAGAGAGAGCTCTCCTCCCAGACCCTATTGAATACTCTCCTCCATGTTCTCATGTCCTGGGAGCACAGTGCAGAGGGAGGTGGTGATGGGATCCAGAGTGAGCTCTCCTCCCAGACCCTATTGAATACTCTCCTCCATGTTCTCATGTCCTGAGAGCACTGTGCATATGGGAAGTGGTGATGGGATCCAGAGTGAGCTCTCCTCCCAGACCCTATTGAATACTCTCCTCCATGTTCTCATGTCCTGAGAGCACGGTGCAGACGGGAAGTGGTGATGGGATCCAGAGTGAGCTCTCCTCCCAGAACCTATTGAATACTCTCCTCCGTGTTCTCATGTCCTGAGAGCACCGTGCAGAGGGAGGTGGTGATGGGATCCAGAGTGAGCTCTCCTCCCAGACCCTATTGAATACTCTCCTCCATGTTCTCATGTCCTGAGAGCACTGTGCAGAGGGAGGTGGTGATGGGATCCAGAGTGAGCTCTCCTCCCAGACCCTATTGAATACTCTCCTCCATGTTCTCATGTCCTGAGAGCACCGTGCAGAGGGAAGTGGTGATGGGATCCAGAGTGAGCTCTCCTCCCAGACCCTATTGAATACTCTCCTCCATGTTCTCATGTCCTGAGAGCACCGTGCAGAGGGAGGTGGTGATGGGATCCAGAGTGAGCTCTCCTCCCAGACCCTATTGAATACTCTCCTCCATGTTCTCATGTCCTGAGAGCACCGTGCAGAGGGAAGTGGTGATGGGATCCAGAGTGAGCTCTACTCCCAGACCCTATTGAATACTCTCCTCCATGTTCTCATGTCCTGAGAGCACTGTGCAGAGGGAAGTGGTGATGGGATCCAGAGTGAGCTCTCCTCCCAGACCCTATTGAATACTCTCCTCCATGTTCTCATGTCCTGAGAGCACCGTGCAGACGGGAAGTTGTGATGGGATCTAGAGTGAGCTCTCCTCCCAGACCCTATTGAATACTCTCCTCCATGTTCTCATGTCCTGAGAGCACAGTGCAGAGGGAGGTGGTGATGGGATCCAGAGTGAGCTCTCCTCCCAGACCCTATTGAATACTCTCCTCCATGTTCTCATGTCCTGAGAGTACCGTGCAGAGGGAAGTGGTGATGGGATCCAGAGTGAGCTCTCCTCCCAGACCCTATTGAATACTCTCCTCCATGTTCTCATGTCCTGAGAGCACTGTGCAGAGGGAGGTGGTGATGGGATCCAGAGTGAGCTCTCCTCCCAGACCCTATTGAATACTCTCCTCCATATTCTCATGTCCTGAGAGCACCGTGCAGAGGGAAGTGGTGATGGGATCCAGAGTGAGCTCTCCTCCCAGACCCTATTGAATACTCTCCTCCATGTTCTCATGTCCTGAGAGCACCGTGCAGACGGGAAGTGGTGATGGGATCCAGAGTGAGCTCTCCTCCCAGACCCTATTGAATACTCTCCTCCATGTTCTCATGTCCTGAGAGCACTGTGCAGAGGGAGGTGGTGATGGGATCCAGAGTGAGCTCTCCTCCCTGACCCTATTGAGTACTCTCCTCCATGTTCTCATGTCCTGAGAGCACCGTGCAGAGGGAAGTGGTGATGGGATCCAGAGTGAGCTCTCCTCCCAGACCCTATTGAATACTCTCCTCCATGTTCTCATGTCCTGAGAGCACCGTGCAGAGGGAAGTGGTGATGGGATCCAGAGTGAGCTCTCCTCCCAGACCCTATTGAATACTCTCCTCTATGTTCTCATATCCTGAGAGCACTGTGAGAGGGAGGTTGTGATGGGATACAGAGTGAGCTCTCCTCCCTGACCCTATTGAATACTCTCCTCCATGTTCTAATGTCCTGAGAGCACTGTGCAGAGGGAGGTGGTGATGGGATCCAGAGTGAGCTCTCCTCCCAGACCCTATTGAATACTCTCCTCCATGTTCCCATGACCTGGGAGCACTGTGCATACGGGAAGTGGTTATGGGGTCCAGAGTGAGTTCCAGATCCTTCCTAGGCTTGAGAGCTGGGAGGGAAGTGAACAATGAAGCCACTCCTCCTCATCTTATCTACTCATTCCCCAATTACTGCTAGCTCAGTACTGGGTAGCCAGCCTCTGGCTTCTCCCAGACCCCTGGGGACAGGGTGTTATTTAACCCTGCCTGCAGACTCATTGCTTCATTACTTCATTAACCAAGTCATATGGTGGGGACCAAGGGGCTGTTCCTCTGTAAAAGACCTTGTAAACATCGATCAACAGAACTTAATTAAATGCTTCAATCTCTCCACGTGGAGTGGCTGCTCCGTTCTCCCATGGCAGCTGGAGAACAACAGTACTGTTTTCCTGTAAGCATCTACTTTGAGCCCCAGCTTCACTGTTGGTGTGAGCAGGGATGGTTTCTGATTGGCAGTTTGACATACGTCGGCCTTTTGGTAGAACGGTGGATGGTCCAGATAGCGGAGCCAGGTGTCAATATTTAGACCGAGTTTCTGGGCAGAAGGAACAGCATGTGCAAAGGTTCCAAGGCAGAAAAGCCCTCAACCTCAGGCCTGTGGTTTCATTCCTGGGACTAAGAGGGCTGCAAGAGGGGTCACATAATGCCACCCGGAGCTGGAGCCTTCTGCCCTGAAGTGGGGTATGGAGGACAAACACCTCCAGCTGCTATAGAGGCAAGGCATGCAGATGGGACTCAAGGGTGACCACAGGAAGCTAGTGACTAGGCCAAGGTCCTGGCACATCAGCTTGCCTGGGTTCCAGGGTGATGTGTGTGTGTGTGTGTGGCTGACCACGAGGGTCTATGACAGGACTGAGTGTAGACCCTGGAAAAGTTGCTAGGGATTTTGGGGTTTGTGGAGGGCTAGGGCCAATCTTATTTTGTGGGCGAGAAAGGTCAGAATTCCAGCATCTTTGGGGAAGATGAAATAGGAGCCCATGAAGAGAGGGAGAGGCCATGGGAGGCCAGTGGGAGATGCAGACCCTAGCACTTTAGGATAACCCTTGTTCACTGAGTGGATTGCTGGGGAGGCAGCAGAGGACCCAGAGGGGACAGTGTGCACTCAGAGCTAGCCAGGCTGGACAGGAAGTGGTTCAGCAGTACAGTGCCTGCCTAGAATTCTCCAGTGAGGGGCTGGGGTGTGGCTCATTGGTAGAGCTCCTGCCTAGAACCCCTCAGTGAGGGGCTGGGGGTGTGGTTCAGTGGTAGAGCTCCTGCCTAGAATCCCCCAGTGAGGGGCTGGGTGTGACTCACTGGTAGAGCTCCTGCATAGAATCCCCCAATTGAGGGGCTGGGCTGTGGCTCAGTGGTAGAGCTCCTGCTCTGGAAGCTTAGTCTCACTTCCAGACAGGCAGGGGTGGCTGTTGAGTGGGCACAGCCTTCGATGAGGTTTTTGATGAGGCCATGATCCAGGCGGGCAGCCACCTGGGGAGTGCTGAAGGCGGAGAAGCTCTGTGGAGGAGGACAGGGTGGATGGACTTTCTTGGGACCCTGGGGTACTCATTACTTGCTTCCCATGACCCAACTGATCAGAATCCATGGGTTTTTCAGGGGGGTGTCATGCCACCGTGGTGCCTGTAGACAGAGAAAGAGCCAGCCTGGAGTCTTGGTATGGCCTCTAAGAAGCTGCATAGCCTTGGGTAAGTCCTTTAGCCTCTCGGAGGGCGACCGTTCACGGGCCAGAGTTGCACTTTCAGGGCTGCGCAGAATGGCAGAATGCCACGTGCAGAACTCCAGCATAGTTTATGTCTCAGGGAAACCTTGTGAAGCTCAGAGCAGGGGTTTGAAAAGTCAGGAAAACTGGAGTGGCAGGGCCTGTTTGTGGGACCCATAGTAGTGGTCTCCCCTCTTCCAACATGACATAAATGGAGGGTCTCTGGGAAGAAGCCACGACGCTTCACTGGCAGGCAAGGGAGGAAAGATCCGAGCCTGGGGGACGTGGTGACCGGAGCAAATGGCCTTGAGAGAGGACAGTGCAGAGCTATTCTTGTGAACACAGCAGCAGAGTGGACGCCAGCCCTTGCTGGCTGATGTCCCCATGGAACCCCATATGCTCACGAGCTTGGCAAGCATCTCCCAGACTCTAATTTGTGGGAGAAGCGACCTTTTCTATTTTAGATCACATGCAGTTAATTTGCACTCCAAGTTCAAGAGTGCTCCCGAGAAGACACGAACGAGACTTCTCAACAGCTGTTACTGTAGGACTCAACATGACAGAGCCGGTAAGGGTTCATTTTTAGATAGAAAGAAGTACATACCCTCACCTCCCTGTGCCTCTGGAGTTAGCCCAGGATGGCAGCCAGCGGAAAGGAGAAGCTGAGAGGAGGTGAGGGCTGAGCACTCACCTTGATCAGTGACCCTGGCCTAGGGCGATCCGCATGTGCTTTGAATGCCTCCAGTGACAGAGGGCTCACTACCTGTGGGATGGCCAGTCGATTTCTGGTGACGTGTAGCTGTGAGCGTGTCTCACCAGTGTGAGGGATGTCTGCTCTTGCTGATTCGAGGCTGGGCCCTGGAGTCGCATGGGACAACCTTGTACCTCATCCCTGTGACAACCCTTCAAGACACTTGTATTTCTTTTTCTTTTTCTTTCTTTTTTTTTTTTTTTTTTTTTGAGGTAGGGTCTCGCTCTAGCCCAGGCTGACCTGGAATTCACTATGTAGTCTCAGGGTGGCCTCGAACTCACGGCGATCCTCCTACCTCTGCCTCCCGAGTGCTGGGATTAAAGGCGTGCGCCACCATGCCAGGAAACCTGTATGTCTTTTTCTTTTCTTTTTCTTTTGTGTGTGTGTGTGTCGCAGTTACCTTCTTTTTTTTTTAACTTTTTTTAAAATTTATTTTATTTGAGAGCGACAGAGACAGAGAGAAAGACAGATAGAGGGAGAGAGAGAGAATGGGCGCGCCAGGGCCTCCAGCCTCTGCAAACGAACCTGCAGATGCGTGCGCCCCCTTGTGCATCTGGCTAACGTGGGACCTGGGGAACCGAGCCTCGAACCGGGGTCCTTAGGCTTCACAGGCAAGCGCTTAACCGCTAAGCCATCTCTCCAGCCCTGCAGTTACCTTCTTGTTGTAGGAACAGAACAGCTGACCAGAAGCAGCTGATGGAAGCAAAGGGATTATTTGGGCTGACAGTGTCAAGGGTATGTTTCATCATGGCAGGGAGAGCCTGGCAGAGCAGAGGCTGGTTTCCATACCTGGTCACGTTGGTGGGGAAGAAGCAGCAAGAGCGAGCTAGGCAGTGAGTGCACAGTGGGACAGATAAAGCCCAAGGCTGGCCCCAGTGACACAGCCCCTCCCGCCAGCCTCCGCCTCCACCTCCCTCTCCAGCTGGGGATGAGGCTCGTCACAAACACATGAGGCTGTGGGGGCTGCTGCACATTTGGACCATCACACATGTGGGCACATATGTTTGTGAGTGTGTGCATGTGTGGGGCACATATGGGGACCAGAGACTGCTGTAAGGTGCCTCTGGTCACTCTCCACCTTATTTATTTATTTATTTTTTGGTTTTTCAAGATAGGGTCTCACTCTAACTCAGGCTAGCCTGGAATTCACTATGTAGTCTCAGGGTGGCCTCGAACTCATAGCGATCCTCCTACCTCTGCCTCCTGAGAGCTGGGATTAAAGACGTGTGCCACCATACCCAGCTCCACCTTATTTTTTTGTCATTATTTTAAAATATTTAATTTTACTTATTTATTAGAGACAGAGAGAGGGAGAGAGAGGTAGAGAGTGAGTGAGAATGGGTGCAGCAGGTCCTCTAGTCACTGCAAATGAACTCCAGATGCATGCGCCACCTTGTGCCTCTGGCTTATGTGAGTCCTGCAGAATCAAATCTGGGTCCTCAGGCTTCATAGGCAAATGCCTTAGCCACTAAGCCATCTCTCCAGCCCTCCAACTTATTTTTTATTTTATTTTTTGGTTTTTCGAGATAGGGTCTCACTCTGGTCCAGGCTGACCTGGAATTAACTATGTCATCTCAGGGTGGCCTTGAACTCATGGCAATCCTCCTACCTCTGCCTCCCGAGTGCTGGGATTAAAGGCGTGCACCACCACGCCTGGCTATTTTTTTTTTTTTTTGAGACAGAATCTCTCTCTCTCTCTTTTTAAATATTTTATTTATTTATTTAAGAAAGAAGGAGAGAAAAAGAGAGAGAGAGATACAGATAGAAAGAGTGGACCAGGGTCTCCAGCCACTGCAAATGAACACCAGACACATGCTCCACCTTGTGCATCTGGCTTATGTGGGTACTGGGGAATTGAACCTGGGTCATTAAGCTTTGCAGGCAAATGCCTTTACTGCTAAGCTTATCTCTCCAGCCCTCTTTTTAAAAATTATTTATTTATTTGAGAGAGAGAGAGACAGACAGAGAGCGTATGGGCACACAAGGGCCTCCTGCCACTGCAAACCTATTCCAGACCCATGTGCCACTTTGTGCACTAGGGAATCGAACCTAGGCTCTCAGGCTTTGCAAACAAGCACCTTTAACTGCTGAGCCCTCTCCAGTCGGGGACAGCATCTCTTGCTAACCCAGAGTTCACCAATTTGGCTAGACTAGCTAGCTGTTGAGCCCCGGGGATGTTCCTGTCTCTCCGGCTCTGGGATTATGGGTACCTGCCACCATGCCCGGTTTTTGCGTGGGTGCTGGGGATCAGAACTCAGGTTCTCACGTGAGGGGAGCAAACGCTCCTACCTCTGAGCCATCTCTCCAGCCTCACTGGAGACTCTTGAACCATGTACCCTTGAGTGGATGTCCAGGTCCGACTCCCCTGGTCCTGAGGATGCTCTGGCTTGCCGTCCTCCCTAGGGTGAGGCACTTGGGAAGGGAACAAGCTGTGTTTATATGAAGGACCGCCTGGGATTCCACTCTCTCCTGCTCCTGCCCTCTCACAGTTTCACAGTGTGCTCCAGGATGTCTGTGGAGCAGCCACTACTTGCTGCCACTGCGGCTGTCACCCTTGTCACCAGCGGCAGGTGCTTACTGGGAAGTTTGGTAAGTACAATATATGCATTTAGCCAGAAGCCAGTAGGCATTACACCCTGGCTCATGACCTTCCCCATCATAGGTTTTCAGCACCAGGCACGAATTCCCTCCCATGGAGTGGGCCTCCAGTCCAATTAGAGTGGTTAGTTTCCCCCATAACAGACATGCCACTATTGCAGTTAGTCTGGCTGGCCAAACTAAGGCTTGCAGTGTCCACTGTTTTTCTCCACTGATAACTTTTCTCGCCTATAGGACTGCATACAGCTTTTTCCAGTTTTCTGTCAGCTGGTCTACAGGGAGGAGGTTTTTAGCTCAGCTTCAGCAAGATTTCTCAGTGACCTTGCAGCTCAAGTATGTGGAGTCTTCAGCAATAGGGTCTTACCATCTATTCCTGGTGGGAAACCAAGGGCCTTGGCAATGGCCTGTAATGCTTTGGGGCATCAGGGACCTTCCTGGCCAACTCACTGGAAGGTATCCAATACCTGGCACTGAAATTTTTCTGGTAACAATCTATGGCTTCTGGGTGTACCATTGTCCAAAAAGGTAGGCTTTCATATAGCTTATTCATACCCTCTTAGATTTTGATTAACTCTCCCCCCACCCTTCCTTACTCAATCTCTTGCCCTGACTTCACTTAGGCCTTTCCTCCCCCAGTGATCTGTTCTTCTACTTACATATATACAATACCCTCCCTTAAGTCCTCCTCTCTCCTCCCTCCTTTATAGCCCTTTTATAGCTTACTGGTGTCTGCTACCAAGTTTCATTCCAACTCACATACAAGTCCAAACATGTGCAGCTAGGAGCCACATATGAGAGAGAACATGCGATGTTTGACTTTCTGTGCCTGGGTTACCTCACTAAGTACAATTCTTTCCGGGTCCATCCATTTCCCTGAAAACTTCACAATTTCATATTTCCTTACTGCTGAGTAGAACTCCATTGTATAAATGTACCACATCTTCATTATTTACTCACTGGCTGAGGGACATCTAGGCTGGTTCCATTTCCTAGATATTGTGAATAGAGTGGCAATAAACATGGATGTGCAAGCATCTCTAAGGTAGTGAGATGAGCCCTTAGGATATATGCCTAGGAGTGCTATAGCTGGATCATATGGCAAATCTATTTTTAGCTGTCTCAGGAACCTCCACACTGATTTCCATAATGGCTGGACCAGATTGCATTCCCACCAACAGTGTAGAAGGGTTCCTCTTTTTCTGCATCCTTGCCAGCATTTATTATCATTTGTTTTCTTGATAATAGTCATTCTGACAGGAGTGAGATGAAATCTTAAAGTAGTTTTAATTTGCATTTATTTCCCTGATGGCTAAAGATGTAGAACATTTTTTTTTAGATGTTTATAGGCCATCTGTATTTCTTCTTTTGAGAAGTCTCTATTTAGTTCAATAGCCCATTTTTTTTGAGGCAAGCCCAACAGATTGGCCTTTTTTTTTTCTTAATGCAGGAGAATGGGGCTGGGGTGTGTGTGTAGAATTGGCGTTCCAGTGCCTCCATCTACTGTAATTGAACTTCAGATGTGTGCGCCACCTACTGTACACTTGTGTCTGGGTTATGTGGGACCTGGAGGGTTGAACATGGGTCCTTAGGCTTCACAGGCAAGCACCTTAACTGTTAAATCATCTCTGTAGCCCCAGTAGCACCACCCCCTTTTTTTTTCTAGATAGGGTCTCACTCTAGTCCAGGCTGACCTGGAATTCACTATGTTTTCTCAAGGTGGCCTCAAACTCACAGTGATCCTCCTACCTCTGTTTCCTGAGTACTGGACTGAAGGCATATGCCACCACACCCCGTTGTTTTTGTTTTGTTGTTTTTTTTCATATTTTATTTATTTATTTAAGAGAGGGAAAGAGGGAGGGAGAGAGAGAAAGTGGGCAAGCCAGGGCCTCCAGCCACTGAAAATGAACTCCAGACATATGTGTCCCCTTGTGCATCTGGCTAGTGTGGGTCCTGGGGAATCGAACCTGGGTCCTTTGGCTTTGCAGGCAAATGCCTTAACCATTAAGCCATCCCTGCAGCCCCCATAGCCCATTTTTAATTGGGTTGTTTGATTTATTTCTTCTTCTTTCTTTCTTTTTTTTTTTTTTTTTTTTTTTTTTAATTTTTATTAACATTTTCCATGATTATAAAATATATCCCATGGTAATTCCCTCCCTCCCCACCCCCACACTTTCCCGTTTGAAATTCCATTCTCAATCATATTACCTCCCCATTTCTTTTTTTTTTTTTTTGAGGTAGGGTCTCGCTCTAGTCCAGGCTGACCTGGAATTCACATGGTAATCTCAAGGTGGCCTTGAACTCACGGCTATCCTCTTACCTCTGCCTCCCAAGTGCTGGGATTAAAAGTGTGTGCCACCACACAGTCCATTTATATAATGTATTATCTTTTATCGGTTTGTGTATGGTGAACCATCCCTGTATTTCTGGGATAAAGCCAACTTGGTCGGGGTGAATGATGTTTCTGATATATTCTTGTATTCTTTTGTTGAGAATTTTTTTTTTTTTTGCTTATTTTGTTGAGAATTTTTGCATCTATGTTCTTGAGGAAGATTGGTCTGTAATTATTTTTTTTTGTGTGTGTATGTGTGCTGTCTTTGTCTAGTTTTGATATCAGGGTGAAGCTGGCTTCATAGAAGGTGTTTGGTAGAATTCCTTTCTTTTCTATTTTATGGAAAAGTTGGAAAAAACATTGGTGTTAGTTCTTTCATGAAGGTCTAGTAAAATTCACCACTGAATCCATCTAGGCTCGGACATTTTTAGTTGGGAGATATTTTATAAGTGCTTGTCTCTCCCTACTTGTTACCCATCTATCTAAGTGGTTAGTCTCATACTGATTTAATTCTGTTAGGTCATAGAAATCAAGGAAATAATCCATTTCTTTTAGCTTTTCAAACTTAGTGGAGTATATGTTCTTAAAGTATGTCCGTATGATTTCTAAATTTCTTTGGTATCATCTCTAATTTTATTAATTTTTGTCTCTTCGCTATTTATTTATTTATTTATGGTGTTCTTCCCGCTCCCCAGGCCAAGGTAAGATCTTGCTCTAGCCCAGGCTGACCTGGAATTCATTATGTAGTCTCAGGGTGGCTTGAACTCATAATGATCCTGCCTCCCAAGTGCTGGGATTAAAGGCCTATGCCACCATGCCCCACTTTTTAAAATTTCTTTCTTTCTTTCTTTCTTTTTTTTTTTTTTTGGTTTTTCTTCTCTCTTTCTTTTGGTCAGATTTGCTAAGGGTTTGTCAATCAATCTTTTTTTTTTTTTTCTTTTTGGCTTATTTGAGGTAGGGTCTCATTCTGGCCCAGGCTGACCTGGAATTCACTATGTAGTCTCAAGGTGGCATGCACTACCATGCCTGGCTTATCAGTCTCTTTTATGCTTTCAAAGAACCAACTCTTTGTTTCATTGATTTATATATATTTGGTTTCTATTTCGTTAATTTCTGCCCTAATCTTTATTATTTCTTCCCATCTACTAATTTTTGGTCTGCCTTGTTCTTCTTTTTCTAAAGCATTAATGTGAAGCATTAAGTTGTTTACTTGTGACCTTTCTAATTTCTTTTTTTTTTTTTGTAGGTAATTTAAATCTTCTTTAATGTTAATGTTTTAAAATTTATCAGTAGTGCTATGCACACAGTAGGTGGTCAGCAAATGCTGACACAGACGTTATTACAGTTGACAGCAATACATAGTCATTCTTTTATAACAAATGCATTGTAGTAAAGATAAAAATGAGATGATCATTTTTTCATGATAGTTCAAAGAACACTGAAATGCTTACATTTCCCCATAGTCAGAAGAAATAGTAATTTAAAATCCAAGTATACTCTTTTTTATATTGTATGCAATTATAACAGAACTCATAGATTCTGAAAAAGCTCAGTCATTTTAATATGTAAAAGAAAGTAAAACTCAAGATTCCATTGTTGAGTACAGTTTATAATAAAACTGGCTCCATACCTAAAATGACTTGACATTCCCCTCATTTAACTAATTTCTTAATATAGGCACTTAAAGGTATAAATTTCCCTCTTAGGACTGCCTTCATTGTATCCCAAAGGTTTTGGTATTTTGTATTCTCATTATCATTTGATTCTATGAATATTTTAATTTCCTTCTTGATTTCTTCATTGACCCATTCATCACCTAGTAGTGTACAGTTGAGTTTCCATGATTTGTATATGCTTGATATCTTTTCTTGCTTTTCATTGACCCACTCATCATTTAGTAGTGTATTGTTTAGTTTCCATGATTTTGTGTATGCTCTATAGCCTTTCTTGCTACTGATTTGTAGTTTAATTCCATTGTGGTCAGATAGAATGCAAGGAATTATTTCAATTTTCCTGAATTTGTTAAGATTTGCTTTGTGTCCTAATATATGGTCTATTTTAGAGAATGTTCCATGTGCTGCTGAAAAGAATGTATATTCTGCAGCCTTTGGATGAAATGTCCTGTATATATCTGTTAGGTCCATTCCTTCTATGACCTCATTTAGTCCAGATGCCTCTCTGTTTATTCTTTCCCTGGATGACCTGTCAATTGATGAGAGTGGGGTGTTAAAGTCACCCACCACCACTGTGTTTGGTGTTATCTGTGACCTTAGTTCTAATAGTGTTTGTTTGACGAATTTGGGAGCCCCCATGTTAGGTGCATATACGTTTAGGATTGTAATGTCCTCCTGTTGGAGTGTGCCCTTAATCAATATAAAGTGACCTTCCTTATCTTTCTTGACTAACGTTGGACTAAAGTCTACCCTGTCTGATATTAGGATAGCAACCTCTGCTTGTTTTCTAGGCCCATTTGCTTGAAACACCATCTTCCAACCTTTCACCCTAAGATAATGTCTATCCTTTGTAGAAAGCTGAGTTTCTTGGAGACAACAAATTGTAGGATCCTGCTTTTTAACCCAGTCTGCAAATCTATGTCTTTTCGTTGGGGCATTGAGACCGTTGATATTAAGAGATATTATTGAAAGGTGTGTATTTATGTTTGCCATTTTTTTTGTGTGTGTGTGTTTCTGGTTCTACCTGTGCTCTCTTCTTTTAACTGGTATTTGAGTATAGCTTGTTTTTTCTAGGTTCCTTATATGTGTGCTTTTCCTTTTGTTCAGCATGGAGGATTCTATCAAGTATTTTCTGTAGAGCTGGTTTTGTCTTCAAATACTCCTTTAACCTGCTTTTGTCATGGAATGTCTTTATTTCTCCATCTATTTGAATGGATAACTTTGCAGGATAAAGTAACCTTGGTTGACAGTTGTTATCTTTCAGAATTTGGAATATATCACTCCAAGCCCTTCTGGCTTTAAAAGTTTGTGTTGAATAATCTGCTGTAATCCTGATGGGCTTGCTTTTGTAGGTAACTTGATTTTTCTCTCTAACTGCTTTCAATATTTTTTCTTTGGTGTGTGTGTTTGGAAGTTTGATTATAATATGGCGAGGAGAGATTCTTTCTGGGTTTTGTCTGGCTGGGGTTCTAAAGGCTTCCTGTATCTGTATTGGCACCTCTTTCCCAATTTGGGGGAAATTTTCCTCTATGATTTTGTTGAAGATGCCTACTATGCCTCTGGAGTGGAGTTCTTCTCCTTCTACTATGCCCTGAATTCTTATATTGGATCTTTTCATAGTGTCCCGAATATCTTGAAATTCCCACTCATACTTTTCTACAAGTTTGTCTTTCTCTTTGTTGGACTGCATTAGGTCTGCCACCTGGTCTTCTAGCTTAGATATTCTGTCCTCTCCCTCATCCATCCTACTGGTGAGATTTTCTACAGAGTTTTTTATTTCATTAACTGTGTTCTTCATTGCTAGTAATTCTGACTGGTTTTTCTTTATTATTTCTATTTCCCTATTTATGTCTTGTATTGCCTTCTTTATTTCATTAAATTGGTGTCCTGCCTCTTCTTTGATTCCTTTGATTTCCTCTTTGATTTCTTCTTTGATTGTTTTCATGTGTTCTTTGACCTTTTTGAACATATTTATAATTATTCTTTTGAACTCTTTCTCAGGCATTTCCTCTAACTCTTTCTCACTGGAGGACATTTCTGATGCATTAATACTTTTAGGTGGATTTATATCGTCTTGCTTTTTAGTGTTTCTTGTGTTATAATGTATATATTTTTGCATCTTGGATTAAGTTAATGCTTGGATTTTCTAGCTAGCTGTGTATTCTTAGCTGTATCAATTGATTTGATGTAATATATTTTCAGGGTAGGACCTTAAGGTGTTAGGTGTGGCTCTTAAGACTCTCAGAGTATCTACAAAGATGTTCTTTGGGGTTGAGTTTCCCTGCTATAGGAGTATTCAAGCAGGCTGAGTGGAATAAAATACAGGTAGATTCTAAAATTTAACTAAACACTGTACACATTCAATCAAAAACAGCCCCGAGTATGTATGCAAGAGTAGTTATTATAATGACCAGATCCTCTATCAACAAAGAGGTTTAGATTTCTGGTCTGTTGAGGGATCCAAGTCAGCTTGTGACCAAGTGAGACCCTTCCCTGGTGCAATCCCAGTTACCTTGGGTGATTTTGGTCTCAGTCAAGTTGCTGCCTGGGTCGTCAGGCTGCTGTTCTGATTTCTGGAGCTGGGCACTTGCTTTGCCTGCGGGGCAAACTGAGCCGCTGCTGCTGCCTCTGCTGCTGCTGTAGCTGCCACTGCTGGAGCCACCACTGCTGCTGAAGCTGCTGCTGCTGTGTCCACTGCCGCTGCTCCCCCTGAAGCTGCTGCTGCGGGATCTGCCGCTGCTGCCGCTCCTGGGTCCGCTGCTGCTGGGGCCGCTGGTACCGGTGCTGGAGCCGCTGATGTTGCTGCCGAACTCTGCTCCTGCTTGGGTCCCGCTGTCAGCCCAAGTTGGCGTGGCCGGGTCCCGGGCCGCTGCTCTGTTCGCTGGAGCTGGGCTCAGGCGGTGGGGGAGGGGAGGGAGCCGCGGCTGCTCTGGTTGTCTCGCTGCTTCACGTGTTCTTCTACCTCGCGGTCTGCTCCTCCGCTGCTCGCTGCCGCTCTCCCCTCACGTTTCCCGAGTTGCGGAGAGCGCGGTGTGAGGGGAAGCACCCGCACCTGGCTTTTCCTGTGGCTCGAGCCGAGTCTGGCGGTTTTCTGCTGCCCTGCGACCGCGGCGGTTGGCCGAGCTGCCGGAGCCGCTTTTCCCGCCTGTGTGGGCTCTGGATGCTCTATAACTCTTCTACTTCTCCGCTGCAGCTTCAATTTCCTACACACCTCACTTTTTAGTAAAAGTGTGTATTTTGCTGAGTTTTTTTGGTCTTTTTCCTCCCTGGGCTGCTTTGGCGTGGTACCTACGCCGCCATCTTAACCGGAAGTCTCTTTTCTTGCTTTTGATTTGTAGTTTAATCCATTTGTGATCAGATAGAGTGCAAGGAATTATTTCAGTTTTTGTTAAGATTTGCTTTGTGTCCTAATATATGGTCTATTTTAGAGAATGTTCCATGTGCTGCTGAAAAGAATGTTTATTCTGCAGCATTTGATGAAATGTCCTGTATATATCTGTTAGGTCCATTCCTCCTATGACCTCATTTATTCCAGATGCCTCTCTGTTTATTTTTTGCTGGGATGTCCTGTCAACTGACAGAAGTGGGGTATTGAAGTCTCTCACTACCACTGTATTAAGTGTTATCTGTGACCTTAGTTCTAATAGTGTTTGTTTGATGAATTTGGGGGCCCTCATGTTAGGTGCATATATGTTTAGAATTGTAATGTCCTCCTATTGGAGGGTGCCTTTAATCAAGATAAAGTGACCTTCCTTATCTTTCCTAACTAATGTTGGTCTGAAGTCTACCTTGTCAGATATTAGGATAGCAACCCCTGCTTGTTTTCTAGGCCCATTTGCTTGAAACACTGTTTTCTAATCATTCACCCTAAGATAGTGTCCATCCTTTGTAGAAAGGTGAGTTTCTTGGAGGCAACAAATAGAAGGATCCTACTTTTTAACTCATTCTGCAAGCCTGTGTCTTTTGGTTGGGGCATTGAGGCCATTGATATTAGGAGCTATTATTGAAAGGTGTGTATTGATTCTTGCCATTCTTCTTGTTTTGTAGTTCTTCCAGTGTTTTCTTTACTCTCTTGCATTAACTATTATTTGAATATGGTTTTTCCTGTTTCCTTATGTGTATGCCTTTCTTTCTGTTCAGCCTGGAGGATCCTTTCAAGTATTTTCTGTAGAGCTGGTTTAGTGATCATAAATTCCTTTAGCCTGTTTTGTTGTGGAATGTTCTTATTTCTCTGTCTATTTGGATGGATAGCTTTGCTGGATAAAGTAATCTTGGTTGACAGTTGTTATCTTTCAGAACTTGGAATACATCACTCTAAGCCCTTCTGGCTTTTCAAGTTTGTGTTGAGTAATCTGCTGTGATCCTGATGGGCTTGCCTTTGTATGTGACTTGATTTTTCTCTCTAACTGCTTTCAATATATTTTCTTTAGCATGTTTTCGCTCCAGAGCCTCCAGCCACTGCAAACAAACTCCAGATGCATATGCCCCCTTGTGCATCTGGTTTACATGGGTCCTGGAGAGTCAGGCAAACAGGTTAACTGCTAAGCCATCTCTCCAGCCCTTTAAAAATTTTTTAATTTTAATTTTATTTTTTAGGAAGAGAGAAGGGGAGCGAGAGAGAATTGATGTGCCAGGGCCTTAGCCACTGAAATCAAATGCCAGACCTTGCGACACCTAGTGGGAATGTGTGACCTTGTGCTTGCCTCATCTTTGTGTTTCTGGCTTACGTGGGATCTGGAGAGAGATTGAACATGGGTCCTTAGGCTTTGCAGGCAAGCTCCTTAACTGCTAAGCCATCTCTCCAGCCCTAGTTTGCATGTTTTGTAGTTTAGTTATAATATGGTAGTGAGAAGTTCTTTCCTAATTTTGTCTGGTGTGCTAAAGGTTTCCTGTATTTGTATTGCCATCTCTTTCCCTATTTGGGGAAAGTTTTCTTCTATGATTTTGTTGAAAAGACCAACTATGCCTTTGGAGTGAAATTCTTCTCCTTCTACTATGTCTTGAATTCTTATGTTTGTGCTCTTTATATTATCCTGAATGTCATGAAATTCCCCTTCATGCTTTCCTATTAGTTTGTCTTTCTCTTTGTTGGACTGTATTAGATCTGCCATCTGGTCTTCTAGTTTAGATATTCTGTCCTCTCCTTCATCCATTCTACTGGTGAGACTTTCTACTGAGTTTTCTATTTGACCTACTCTGTTTTGCATTTCTAGTATTCCTGATTAGTATTTTTTCATTATTTCTATTTCCTTACTCATGTCATTTATTGGCCTCCTTATTTCCTTAAGTAGGTTCCCTACGTTCTCTTGGGATTCCTTCAGGAATTTTTTTTTTTCTTTTTTAATTCCTTTGAGCATAGACATAGTCATTAGAAAACATCTTTGTCAGGCATTTCATCTAAAGCAGTCTGATTGAAGATCATTTAGGATGGATTTATAATTTTTGGTGGAGTTGTATTGTCTTAATTTTTTTGTGTTTCTTTTATTATAATGTAGAGATTTTTGTATGCTGAGTTAATTTGATGCTTGGGTTTTCTAATTGTCTGCAGCATTCTTAGCCATGTAAATGCAGCATTATTATTATTATTAATTTATTTATTTATTTGAGAGCGACAGACACAGAGAGAAAGACAGATAGAGGGAGAGAGAGAGAATGGGCGCGCCAGGGCTTCCAGCCTCTGCAAACGAACTCCAGACGCGTGCACCCCCTTGTGCATCTGGCTAACGTGGGACCTGGGGAACCGAGCCTCGAACCGGGGTCCTTAGGCTTCACAGGCAAGCGCTTAACCGCTAAGCCATCTCTCCAGCCCAAATGCAGCATTATATATCATCAGGGTAGGACTTCAAGGTGCCAGGTGTGGCTCTTGCACTGGCAGAGTAATGATGGAAGTGTCATAGACTGGGTGGAGCATATTACTGGCAAATTCTAAAATTCAACTGAGCAATATACCCGTTCAACCAAAACCAACACAGAGTATTTACACAAGAGTGGGGATTAAAACAGATAGTGGGCGTGGTGGCTCATGCCTTTAATCCCAGCACTTTGGAAGGCAAAGATAGGAAGATTGCCACGAGTTCAATGCCACCCTGAGATAGTATATAGTGAGTTCCAGGTCAGGCTGGGCTAGAGTGAGAGCCTACCTTGAAAAATCCAAAAACAAACCAAAACAACAACAACAACAAAAATCAGATAATCTAATAAAGTCAAAGTCCCTTAGGTTGCTCCACAGCCTTAATCCTTTCAACTGTGAGGCTGAAATTTCTGGTTTGGAATGGGTTCCAGGTCTGGCCGGGGCTGAGTAAGACCCTGCCCCCAATAATGACAGGGAAACAAAAAGACAAAGGTCCTATAAATCAGGAAACATCAAAGGCAACAGCATTCAACACCAAAATACGGCTTATTTGAGAATGGTAAAGCTGACCAACAATATATCAATCAAATCTAACACATAGCCTTTCCTGACATGGAAGGTGAGATTAGCACTTCCAGTGCAGACTGGCGTACCTGGCTTTGTGTATGTAGGCCCCGTTGCCTTTTGAAATGGTTTTTCAATCTCACCAATGCCGAGTGCTCACCTCGGTCCCTCTCTGCTGCGCTGTGGACTCGGTTAGGCTGCGTCGGTGACTGGGTCGGGCGTTCTGATCGGCTGTGCGGGATGCTGCGTGGCTGGGGCAGTGGATGAGTTCCCCGGTGGCCCAGCGTGGCCTCCGCTCCTGTGGCTCTCCGCTGCATTGCGCCAGGTGGGCTGCAGATTGCGGCCACTGCACTGCAGCGGGAGCCGCCTTTGTGCTTCCTGCTTGCTGGAAGTTCTGGGTCTCTCCCATTTCTCTGTTGTGGTTGATAATCCTTTATACACCTCCACTTTTCAGTAGAAGAGGGTATTTTGCTATTTTTCTGCTTATTCCCTCCCCAGGCTGCTTTAGCATGGCCACTATGCCACTAATCTTACCTGGAAGTGGGCTTTGTTTTTTCTTTTCTTTTCTTTTCTTTTCTTTTCTTTTCTTTTCTTTTCTTTTCTTTTCTTTTCTTTTCTTTTCTTTCTTTCTTTTTTTTTTTTTTTTTTTTTGCAAGGTAGGGTCTCACTCTAGCTCAGGCTGACCTGGAATTCACTATGTAGTCTCTGGGTGGCCTCGAACTCTGGCGATCCTCCTACCTCTGCCTCCTGAGAGCTGAGATTAAAGGCGTGCGCCACCATGCCTGGCTTTGAAGCAGTGTGGATCAGAGTTTGGCTAAGAGTGCGCTCTGAGCCTGCTGTGCTAGGGAACTGCCCTCTCCATGTCTCTTGCTCTCTGTGGAAACTTCTCAAGGCTGCAGAGAGTGTTTCAGGAGTCTGCACAGCCCAGGGAGCTTATGCACAGAGCTGGTCTCCGGTCAAGATGGAGTTCCCCCTGCCAGCAAAGTGAGCTGACTGCTTGCCAGGACCTCAGATGAGGTTGAGGACCAGGTTGGGGGAATGGCTATCCTCACAGGGCCGCTCCATATGCCCAGGTATCTCCTTCACAGCGTGGTGCCTGGATCCCATGACAGGTGTATTGTGTTTTATGACCCAGTTTGGATATCAGCCTTAGTTTTCCATGAGCTGAACTTGCCCCTCCAAAATTCATGTGCTGAAATCCTAACCCCAGAATCGTAGAATGTGATGGTATTAAAGTCACGATTTAAAGAGGTCATTAAAAGTAAAGTGATGGGCTGGCAAGATGGCTTAGCAGTTAAGGTGCTTGCCTGTGAAGCTTAAGGAACCAGGTTTGATTTCCTAGAACCCATGTAAGCCAGATGCATATGGTGGTGCATGCATCTGGAGTTCATTTGCAGTGGCTAGAGGCACTGGTGTGCCCATTCTCTCTCTCTCAAATAAATAAATATTTTTTTTGGTTTTTAAAAAATTTTTAAAAATTTTTATTAGCATTTTCCATGATTATAAAAAAATATTCCATGTTAATTCTCCCCCCCCCATTTTTTTGGTTTTTCAAGGTAGGGTCTCACTCTGGCTCAGGCTGACCTGGAATTCACTATGTAGTCTCAGAGTGGCCTCAACTCACAGCAGTCCTCCTATCTCTGCCTCTTGAGTGCTAGGATTAAAGACGTGCGCCACCACACACGGCTAATAAAATATTTTTTAAAAGTTAAGTGATGTACTGAGTATGGTAGGGCACACCTTTAATCCCAGCACTTGGGAGGCAGAGGTAGGAGGATCACTGTGAGTTTGAGGTCACCCTGAGACTACATAGGTCAGCCTGGGCTAGAGTGAGACCCTACTTTGAACTCCCCCCACCCACCAAAAAAAAAAAAAAAAAAGTACATATAAGAAGATCCTGTTTTGCCCACAGCATGACCTTGAACTTGGGCCTCCAGGAAAGTGAGGAATAAGTGATTGTATGACTTTCTCAGCTTGGGGCCCTTTGTGACAGCTCAGAGCCCTGGTGGTGGCTGAGAGCTCACAGAATGCACCCTGTGGAGGGGACATTTGCAGACTGGTTGGGGCCCACGGGGCTGAATTTTGCAACACTTCATAACAGTTATTCAGTGTTGCTTCCTCCAGACAAAGAAGGTGCAAACATATGCGTCACCTGGGCACAGATGTAAGATGGCTGGTGTGGTGGTCACAAGACTCCGCAGGGCTGTTCCTGAAGCCCCTGACCAGCAGTTTGCCCAGCCTGGATGTCTCTCCCAATGCACTTTTATGAACACTTTAAACCTCTGGTCTCTTGGCTCCATAACCTCAGGATTTGTGCGCTGGGTGGGCCTCACTTTCCCACGTCTCAGTGGGTTTTATTTTTCTCATTATTTTTGTGTAATAGGCTGTTACTGCCGCTGCTGACATTGTGGGGCAAAAATTACACCTTTTTGGGGATGTTGTTAAAGAGAGTGGCCAGAAAACATTGAAAGGGAGCAGGCAGGCAGGGTGACTGGGGCCCCGAAAGTAAAAATAAAATAAAATAAAATAAAATAAGGAAAAAACCCAGGAAATTCTGCACTTGTTACAAATCAAAGGATGATCTGGATTCTTATCTCTTGCCTAGTTCTCTAGACCTGCTTTTCCACAAGCAACCTGGGCCCCTCTTGGGAGCAAGGTCTTTACAATGTGGTTGGTGAAGCTAAGACCTCAGAACTTGGGTAGCCTCTTCCTGAGACAGCCTAACCCTAACCAATTAGCTCTCTGTCTGGTTCACCTGAGCCAGAAGGCAAGGCCCATCTCCATAAGGTTAGAAATAATAAATACCTTTGCAAGGGGAGGGCACGCTCTCTGCTGGGCCTGGGCTAGGCCCAGAGGAGCGCTCCTTACTCTCCACATGGGCTCGTTATCTCCTCCAGCTCCCCACAAGGCAGAAACTCTTTGAAGTTTCTTTTCCCTCTTTTCTTTCCACGGTTTTCCCAGGCCCTCCACGTGGGATCTCTAGCCACGTGGGTGCCTTTCCTTGGCTCTGTACTTCCCTCGATAAATATAATAATAATTACAATTATCCTTCTCAGCCTTTTTAAGATTCAATTCTTTGATTAAAATTAGAAATGCACCTAGGGTCTGGGGGTTCAAGGACTTTCCTCATCCCTGGACACCCTGTAACAAGATGACTGGGGGACAAGGCAGCTCGCAGCTACAGTTTCACTAACGGAGCTGCCACTCCTGCACCGAGCAGATCGAAGTCCAGGTTCAGAGGCCAGTGGAACCCAAGGGCTGCTTCTCAGGGCATCCATCAGGGCACAGGCGCCTCAGTTTCCACCCAAGCCAGTGCTAAGCTCCAAGATAGTGCACCTCAAACTTCCCTTTCCCTTCTCTCTCTCTCTCTCTCTCTTTTTTACTATCTCACTCATTCATTCTTTCATTATTCTTTTTTTCCTGCGCATTTATTCATGAAGGATTAAGGTCTCAAGGACACAGCATTGGCAAATCTGTCAGAGTCTGCCCTGAAGGGCAGCACTTCTGTTTGCTTTTTTTTTTTTAATCTTCAAAATAAATTCCTTTAAAAGCAGCGAGGCAGTAAAACAGCTACCATATGACCCAGCCATTCCACCCTTGGTATAGTTCCAAGAGCTGTGAAAATACGGTAGTATATATATATATATGTCCCTGGCACACTTGTAGCTCCCACAGCCAGAGCACCGTGGCTGCCTGTGTTCACCTTTTTTAAAAAACACTTATTTATTTGTAAGAAGAGAGAGAGGGAGGGAGGGAGAGAATGGGTGTGCCAGGGCCTTTAGCCACTGCAAATGAACTCCAGATGTATGTGCCACTTTGTGCATCTGGTTTTACATAGGTACCAGGAATTTGAACCTGGGTCATTAGGCTTTACAGGCAAGTGTCTTAACCACTGATCCATCTCTCCAGTCCTGTGTTAACTTTTCATGTAGTGACAAAATACCTGAGCCAAACAACTGCAGGGAGGAAAGGTTTATGTTGGCTCGTGGTGTTGGCGGTTACTCCACCACTGACTGGCTGTATTGCTCTATTGCTTTTGGGCCTGCAACAAGGTGGAAACATCATGGCAGGGGTCACTCAGCGTGTCCAGGAAGCAGCCAGAGTCGAGGTATACTTCCAGGGCATGCCCCAGTGGCCTATGTCCTCCATCCGGGCCCTGCGTGAGTGTCCAGGGATGCGTGGATGCCGGCGGGAGAAGTCAGAGGCTCAGGGTTAATAACTGCTCGCGGCCCAGCCACTTCCCAGAGGCCCTTCTCTGAACATGCTCTGGGGACCTAGCCTTCAACTCATCTACATCTTGGGGGGACATCTGTCGTTTCCTGCAGGTTGGACGGGCCGTCACCATCTTGAAGGAGAGCAGCTATGACCTGCACAAGAGCCTCATGAGGCCTGTCAACTCCCTGAGGTTCTGTAAGAGGTAAGCAACTGATCAAGGGTGGGATGGGACGCCAGGAGTGCAGCTACTTGTGAGCGAGTCACCCATGTTTTGGTAAGGCACCCCAATAAACTTACTGGTTCATCAAACTGGACTTGGATGGAATCTTTTCTTTGGTCTGTCTATACCCTCTCTATCTGGAGTAAGACATCTCTTTTTAAAAATTTTTTTTTAAGATTTATTTTTATTTATTTATTTGTTAGAGAGAACGAGTGAGCCAGGGCCCACAGCCACTGAAAACAAACTCCAGATGCATGTGCCACCTTGTGCATCTGGCTTACATGGGACCTGGAGAATCAAACCTGGATCCTTAGGCTTTGTGGGAAAGCTCCTTAAGTGCTAAGCCATCTCTCCAGCCCCAGACATTTCTTTTTTTTAAAAATAAACTTATTTGGGCTGGAGTGATGACTTAGTAGTTAAGGTGCTTGCCTGGGAACCTAAGGACCTAGGTTTGATGTCCCAGTACTCATGTGAGCCAAATGCACAAGGTGGTGCCTACATCTGGAGTTCATTTGCAGTAGCTAGAGACTCTAGCACACCCATTCTCTCTCGGCCTCTCTCTCTCTCAAATAAATAAAATATTTTAAAAATCTTATGCATTTTTGAGCATTTTATTTATATCTAATACATATAGTTTTTTTTTTCTGTTTGTTTTTGGAGGTAAGGTCTTGCTGTAGCCCAGGCTGACCTGGAATTCACTATGTAGTCTCAGGGTGGCCTCGAACTCATGGTGATCCTCCCACCTTTGCCTCCCAAGAGCTGGGATTAAAGGTGTGCGCCACCACACCCAGTCATTCTAATATATTTTGAGCACGTTCTTCCCCCTCGCCCCTGTTACCTTCTCTTGTTCCTCTCCCACTCCTACTTAACCCCTTATTTACCCCACCTCATCCCTCTTCTACTGAGATGTCTTTTTTTTTTTGTGACCCAGAGATTAATTAGGGCTACTTGACCGGGGTGGCGCCCGCCTTTAATCCCAGCACTCAGAAGGCAGAGGTGGGAGGACCGCCATGAGTTCGAGGCCAGCCTGAGACTCCATAGTGAATTCCAGGTCAGCGTGGGCTAGGGTGAGACCCTACCTCAAAACCACAACCACAACGATGTCGACAAATTAGGGCTGTTTTCATGAACCTGGGTGGGGTGTTATTTACTTCCGTATGGGCAGGTAAGCATTGCTACACCACTGAACACCATGACTCCCTTCCCAGCAACTGTTAATGTCCACCCCTCTGGGAGAAGTGGGGTCTCATGACCCTTAATGGAATGTTTACAGGCTCAGTTTTTGAAATTATTTTTCATGAGAGAGAGAATTGGGCTGCATGCAGCAGATGTGTGCACCATCTTGTGTGCACGTGAGACCTTGTGCACTGGTGTCTTCTTGTGTGTCTGGCTTATGTGGGACCTGGAGAGTTGAACATGAGTCCTTAGGCTTCACAGTCAAGTGCCTTAACTGCTGTGCCATCTCTCCAGCCCTACAGGCTCAATTTTGTTCACGAGACCCCCAGCTGCTGTGAGTTCATCGATCTCACAGCCAAGTGGGCCCAGAAGCTAGCATTACACAGCACTCCCCACCTTCCCTATCTGCCAGCTCTTACATTCTTCCTTCTGTGATGTTTCTGGGTCTGGGAGGGGGTGATGTCGATGTCTCATTTAGCGTCGAGCACTCAACAGTCACTTATTCTCAGCACTTTGACCAGTCACGAGTCTCTGCATTGACCCCAGTCCATTGCTAACAGAAGCACCTCTGACCAAAGCCGAGAGCAGCCCTAGTCTATGGGCATGAACATAAGTATTTAGAAGGCATACGTGGACATTTCTTTACGTCTCCCCAAGGAAAGTCTCACGGCACACTTGCCTTGCGAACTGTAACACAGCCTATCAATGGAATGATGCCCAAGTAGACTGAGGTTTAGCTACAGAGTGCAAGATTACGTGTTAGTAGAGAACAGTGAAGGGCCACAAAGAGCATGAACCCCAACAGTATGACACGCCAGGCCCCAGAAGCCAGTCGTGAAAGGCTATATTTTGTATGAGTCACCAACATGCCATGCCCAGAAGGGACAAACCCACAGAGGCAGGGCTGAAGGACTGAGTCCAGGTGCTGTGGAGTACGGGGAATCTCTATGGGCTGATGGAAATGTGACGCTGGCCATGGTGACGGACGCACATGTATGCAACTGTGCGAAATGCCATCGGCTTGTCCCTTCAAGTGGGTGAGTCATGTGCCATGTGATTTACATTTTAATAAAACTGTTGCGAAGTAGCAGGGCCTACCTTCAGAGAGTTGTTAAGAGCGATAGTTATTTTCTGTAAAACATTGAAAACAGTACTTGGCATTTGCTAAATGTTCAATAAATGTTAGCTGTTTTAAAATGATGGATTTGTGCCTGCAGCTCCAGCTCCTGGAGAGACCAAGTTTGGAGGGTCGCTTCACCCTGGGACATGGAGGCCAAGCCGGGGCAGTGCGGGGACAGCCTGTCTTACAGAAGTGGACCAGGGCTGGGGGATGGCTGAGCCGATAAGGCATTTGCCTGCAAAGCCATCCAGGTTCAATTCTCCAGACCCATGTAAGCCAGATGCACAAGGTGGTATGTGAGTCTGGAGTTCGTGTGCAGCAGCTAGATGCCCTAGTGTGCCCGTTCTCTCTCTCTCTCCCTGTCTCTCAAATATATATATGTATGTGTGTGTGTGCGCGCATGCATGCGGGTGTGCCTGTGTGTCTGTGCGTTAGCGTGCATATCTGTGTGTGCATGTGGGTGTGCGTGCGTATCTGTGCGTGCGTGCAGGTGTGCGTGGGCAGCAGGCTGGCTGAGTCTAGCACAAGCTCAGGTGGAACCGCAGACCAGGCTGGTTTGGCCAGGGCCTCCTCTGAGTACCCAGCATGCCTTACAGCCCTCCTCACCATAGTCACAGCCCTGGGTCGCCCCCATGGATCCCTGCGCTGGCCCGTCTCTGGATTCTGGCTGTCCTGGCTGGTCGTCTGGGACTTGTGGTGGGCAGGCTGCACACTCGCAGAGGAGGCAGACAGCAGCCCCCACCATCCACCCACAGTACCTTCTGCCTTCCCAAGGGTCAGGCCGTGGAAGGACTGTTGCCTGCCAGAGAGCCCCACCCTGAGAAGCAAATGCAGGACGAGAGTTCTCTGCACCCAAGAGCTTGACCAGCCTCCCAAGGTGGGGCATCTGTATGGAGACAAGCCTGGGCTCCTCCAGAACCCAAAGGAAAGAGCCACAGTGGGATCAACTGGCTAAAAGGAGACAGGGAAGTGGGTAGAGGGGGCTGGCTGTGGCCGTGGCTATGAGAGGGACCAAGGGGGAGGATAGCCCCATCCCAGAGCTGCCCGAGGCCCGCTAATGACAGCTTGATGTCAGAGCTGGCCTCACGGCTCTTGCCTGAGCTGGCATCTCCAGTGGCCCTGTGCCAATTAAAAATGAGCCGAGCATAGCGTTCGTTAGTTTCTAAATCGTCAAGAATCCAATTAAGGGAGTCTTAGATCCACTCGACCGGTTCTGCCAATTGTCGGTGCTGGAGAAGCTGAGCTGCGCTGATGCGGCCTCTGCACACAGAAGACCTTCACGGCGTGGCCTGGCAGGAGGCTGGGTTAAATTGGCCTGGGAGGGCAGATGATTCATGGCACCTCTGGGCAAGGACCTTTGCCACCTGGCTGCCTGAGTGTGGTCCTGTGTGCGAGACATCTTCTTTCTGCAGGGTGATGGGCCACCCCAGGGAGAAGTGGTGAGAAAGTTCTGAATGCCACACAGGTCAGATTCGACCATCTGTTCTACCCTTTGGTTTACAGTGGAAGAGGGGTCTTCATGTCACAGCCCTCGGGGTAGAAAAGACCCTAGAGGTCATCTTGATTTATCTTACACCCAAGTAACCATTTATTTGCATAGGTATTCGTTTCTTTTCTTTGTGTGTGTGCAGGTGCACATGTATGTGTGGGCATGGGTGTCCATGGGGAGGCCAGGGGACTACCCCGTGTCATCCTCAGGCATTCCCTCTCTCTTTTAGAGACAGTCTTTCATTGGCCTGGTACTTGTCAGTCAGGCTAGACTGGCTGGCTGGTGAGTCCCATGGACCATCCTGTGTCTACCTCCCCAGTGCTGGGATTACAGGCGAGGTCTGGAGAAACTCACGAGGCAGGCACTTTACTGACTGGTCTTTTCCCCCAAAACCTTGTTTTCTTTTAAAAAATTCTTCCTGGGCAGCTCAGTCTGGCCTTGAACTCACAGTGCTCCTCCTTCCTTAGCCTCCCCAATGCAGGGATTATAGGTGTGCGCCATCGTACCTGGTTCCCAAGTTACCCTTTAGCCTGAGACTTTTTGAGGACAAAGGTGGTGTGTCCTGCAGAGCCCTTCACAAGAAAGCAGCAGGGTCATGAGGCAAGAAAGGAGTTTCCTAGGGACTGAGGAGATGCTCAGGGGATAAGGTGTTTGCCATGCAAGTGTAAGGACCTGGGCTTGGATCCTGAGTACCCTTGTATAATGCTGGGCGTTGTGGCACTTGCCTGTAACACCAGCATGGGGGAGGCAGAGACAGGAGGATCACTCGTAGTGGCTGGAGGCCCTGGTGCACCCATTCTCAGTCTCTGTCTCTCTCAAATAAATAAATAAAATAATTAAAAGCATAATTAAAAACTATAGAAGACAGACTAGTTGGAAGGAAGAGGGGGTTCAGGGGATAAAGGAGGGTCGTGGGAGGGAGTTGTCAGGGAATATTGTGTATATGCATGGAAGTTGTTCATAAAAATAAATAAAAAGGGCTGGAGGGTTGGAGAGAATTGTTTAGCAGCCAGTGAAGCCTAAGGAGCTATGTTCTACTCTCCAGATCCCACATAAGCCAGACGCATAAAGGTAAGGGAAGTGCAAGGGTGTACATGCCCACTAGGTGGCCCAAGTGTTTGGAGTGTGATTGCAGAGGCTGAGGTCCTGATGTGCCGATTCTCTCTCTCTCTCTAAAATAAAATAAAAAAATTAAAGGGCTGGAGAGATGACCTAGTGGCTAAGGCACTTGCCTGCGAATCCTTAAGACCCAGGTTTGATTCCCCAGTAACCACATAAGCCAAACGCACATGCAACTAGAGTTCATTTGCAGTGGCTAGAAGCCCTGATGTGCCTTTTTCGCTCTATCTGCCTATTTCTCTCTCTCAAATAAATAAATAAAATATTTTTAAAATTAAAAATAAGGTGGAGGGCTGGAGAGATGGCTTAGCCGTAAGACACTTGCCTGCAAAGCCGGAGGACCCGTATTCAATTCTCCAGATCCCACATAAGCCAGGTGTACAAAAGTGAGGCAAGCGCAAATTTGTACATGCCCACTAGGTGGTGCAAACATCTGAAGTTCAATTGCAGTGGCTGAGGCCCTGGTGGGCCAATTCTGTCTCACTCTTTTTACACACACACACACACACACACACACACAGAGACAGAGAGAGACAGAGAGAGAGGGAGAAGTTTCCTGGATTTGCACATTTGAGGGACTAGAATAGCCTGTCATATCTCCACTACCCTGCTGGTCTGTCCCCTTTAGGGCGGCCTCTCCTCCGGGGCAGGCTGGCTGTGAGGACAGGACCATGGACAGCTCCCCAGTGCTGCCACAGCTCCCCCCACCCAACCCCACAAGCTCTTTGGTCTTTCTTCAGCTGCCTTGCTAAAACCACAGTCTGGGAAGCTCTGTGATTGGTCTGGTTTGGCCAGCCACTCACCTGAGTGACAGGTGGGGACTTAATGATGGGAACCACGTGGTGGTGGTGGTGCACATACGCCGGTAACCCAACTACCCCAGGAGGCAGGTGTGTGTGTCGGGGGGATCATGAGTTGAGGGCTAGCTTGGGATGCACTTCCAATAAGAGCTTCTCTTTAAAAAAGAGGGGGTGGGGGTTGTGCTGGACAGACAGCTCAAGCAGGAAAGCGCTTGCCTTGCCAGCATGAAGACCTGAGTTCACTTCTTAGAACCCGGGTGTGGTGTGCACGCCTGTAATCCCAGCACGGGGGAGCTGGAGACAGGAGGACTCTGGACCTTGCTTGCCAGCAAGTCGAGCCTAAATGGCTAGCTCCAGGCCATGAGAGCCCTGTTCTCTGAAAGACGTGGATCGTGCTGTGGCCTCCACACCCACATGCACACCTGTGCATGCACACCCACACGCTCATGTGTTCTTACACACACACACACACACACACACATACACGGAGAAAAAAGAAAAAGACGAGATGACTTCCCGGTGGGGTTAAGTCATTTTTTACGGAGTACTCCCTGCCCTGGGGCCACAGGCCAGGCCTGCTCTACATCTATCCAAAGACAAACCATAAATGAGGAAAGAAAATATAAAGGAAAGTCTAGAGGTCGCTGGCAACTGCAATGACAATGGTACAAGGTGTCCTCAGGCTGGTGGAGGGGACATTCTAATTAATCTAGGGCCACTGTAACTAACTAAATAAATAAATAAATGGTGCTGGAGAGGTGGCTTTGCCGTTAAACACTTGCCTGTGAAGCCTAAGGACCCCGGTTCGAGGCTCGATTCCCCAGGACCCACGTTAGCCAGATGCACAAGGGGGCGCACGTGTCTGGAGTTCGTTTGCAGTGACTGGAGGTCCTGGCCCACCCATTCTTTCTTTCTCTCTTTCTCTTTCTCTCTGCCTCTTTCTCTCTGTGTCTGTCACTCTCAAATAAATAAATAAAAATAATAAACAATAAATAAAATAAAGCCACAGATAGGGAGAGTCACCAGCAACAGACACGGGCTTCTCATGGCTCTGGAGGCCAGAAGTCCACTGCTTGAGGCACTGGTGCGTTTGGGGTCTGGTGAGGTCTGTTTCTTTTGTTTTCCAAGGTAGGGTCTCACTCTAGCCCAAGGTGGCCTGGAACTCATTCTGTAGCCCCACGCTGGCCTTGAACTCATCATGATCCTCCTACCTCTGCCTCTCTAGTGCTGGGATCAAGGGCATGCGCCACCACGTCCAGCTTGAGGTGGGCGGGGAAGGGGCTTTTGTTTGCAAGTGGCTCCTCTTACCCTGTCCTCTTATGGAGGAAGAGGGCAAGGTGGCTCTTGTTTTTCTTTTCTTTTTTCATTTTTACTCATTTCTGGGGTGTCAGTCACCTGTGGCCAGCAGGAAATACATTCATGAGAATGTGACCCCATTCCATGTGGACAGCATGCGCTCAGCACTTACCCTGACACCCCAGAAAGTAAACAAGCAGATAGAGGGGCTGCTGCACACACCACTTTATATGACCCATATCTGGTTTTCCATGACATTCAGTGATTGTTAACTCCCATCCATTTTAGCACGTGAGCTGTGCTTCTGGGTTCCAGCACAGACACACAGCAGCTTCATCACCAACGCAGCTGCAAGGAGCCGACTCGTCTGTACACTTTTCCGATGCCTGCAGGAAGGTTTCCTCTGCTCAAAGCTTTGGTGGGAGGCTTCAGGCACCTGTGATCCACCTTGTACAGTGCAGTAGACTATTGGGAAACATTCATAGAACTTTTATTACAAGTACTCCATCACTAAGCCACACCCCAGCCCCTCACTGGGGGATTCTAGGCAGGAGCTCTACACTGAGCCACACCCCAGCCCCTCACTGGGGGATTCTAGGCAGGAGCTCTACCACTGAGCCACGGCCCCAGCCCCTCACTGGGGGATTCTAGGCAGGAGCTCTACCACTGAGCCATGCCTCCAGCTCTATATAAATAAATCTGTATCATAGGTATGCATACGTGGGTAAACGCATAATACTGTTTATGGTTTGGTACCTTCCTCATTTCAGGCCTTTTTTAGGGGTCTGGGATGTGTACCCCATACATCAGGAGGAACTCCTGCACACTACTGTAGATGGACCTAGAAACAGGTCTCCCTTACAACTGCACTGCTTTGCAGACGCATGTCTCTATGGCCCTCAGTCACCATAAAGGCCCCCTTGGCCACTCCATGGCTGGTATTTGCCTGGCTTGGCTCTGGAATCAGGGGCTTTAATTTATGATTCCCTAGTTATCACTGCTGTGGGGCATCTCTTGGTTGTGGCCACCCGCCCAGCCCCTCACTTGGCCTCTCCCATCCACCCGTCAGCTCTCCTCTGGGCTGTTCATCTCTTCCTTGATTTGTGGGCATCTTCTGTAGACCCGAGATACTCATCTTTGTTTGCTCCTATGTGCTGCAATACCCTGCCTGGTCTGTCTCGTGGCTTTGCTGATGGTGTGCTTTGTCATACAGAAATTTCTAATCTTGCTCCACTTGGCTCTATCCATCTTCCCTCCGTGATTTGTGTCTTTGATGCTGGTGGAAGAAATCTCTCCTTGCTCAAGAGTGGTGGAAAGTTTGTTTTGCTGCCTTCTACATATTCATGTTCACTCGTATGGATTTGTGCCGCTTTCAGCCTCCACTACCTCTGTTTCTTTTGTCACTGGGCAGAGGTTAACGCAGAGATGCCTATCTGGCCAGAGTACTGAGAATAAGTGAGTACTGTGTGCTCGGTCCTAACCAGGACAACTCTCCCACCCGCTCCAGGGCTCAGTGAACATTATGGAAGAGGGGAGGAAAGAATGTAAGGATGAGGAAGAGTGCTACGGAATATTGTCTTCCAGGGTGTGTATTAAGACCCTCACAAAAAGTGACATGGCAGGGGTGGCTTAAACCATAGACATTTGTTCTCACATGCTGGAATTCCTTTTTAATATTAAAAAACATTTTTGTTCATTCTTATTTATTTATTTGAGAGTGACAGAGAGAGAGAAAGAGGGAGAGAGAGACAGAGGGAGAGACAGTGGGCGTGCCAGGCCTCCGGTCACTGCAAAGGAACTCCAGACATGTGTGCCCCCCTTGTGCATCTGGCGAATGTGGGTCCTTGAACCGGGGTCCTTAAGCTTCATAGGCAAGCACTTAACTGCTAAGCCATCTCTCCAGCCCACGTGCTGGAATTCTAAAGTCTGACATCATTCGGTGGCCAGGATTCCACATGCAGTGCCCTCTGGACTCCTTTCCCTGTGTTCTTACAGGGTCATTCTGTGTTTGAATCTCTCTCTTTCCATTTTTCTTTGTGTGGGTACATGCACACACATGTGTGTAGAGGCCAGATAGCTACTTTTGGCATGTGTATGTGTGTGGTCTGCATGCACAGGTTTATATGTGTGAGTGCATGTGTATATGGAGGCCAGAGGCTAACATCGGCTGTGCCTACCTCTATTGCTCTTTCTACCTTATTTATTTTGTCTTTTGAGGTAGGGTCTCACTCACTTACTCACTGACCTATAATTCACTTTGTCTCAGGGTGGCCTCGAACTCACAGTGATCCTCCTGCTTTTGCTTCCTGAGTGTTGGGACTAAAGGCGTGCTGGCACCCAGCCTTAATCTCTTTTTATAAGGACCCTAATCATATAGAATTAGGGCCCCCTTGACCTCACTTTCACCTCATCACCTCTCTAAAGGTCTTGTCTCCAGACACTGTTGCATTCTGAGGTGATACGAGTTAGGACTTCAGCTATGCATTTTGGGGGACGCAATTCAGCCTGTTGCAGGGAGGGAGTACGGATGGAAGGCTCAAGACCTTTGGGGTCCTCTGGCACTGAGCCATCAGGAGGTCACCCAGACCAGGGAAATCTGAGGCGTGTGACAACCTGAAGGACCAGCCATGGAGGGCCCCTGTGGATCAACAGCCGTAGCTCACTTCTGTGGTGACCTTCTTATTGCTGGGACAAAATTCATGACCTGAAGCAGTTTGTGGGAGGAGAGGGTTTGGCTGAAGCTTAGGGTTTTCAGGGCAAGTTTCATCTTGGCAGGGAAAGGATGGCAGGAGTAGGATCCTGTGACATATCTGGGTGGCAATGGACCAGTACTGGGTTAATAAACTCCAAGGTCTGCCCTCAGATACACCTCCTCCAGCAAGCCTCCGCCTCCCAAATTGCCACCGGCTGGAAATCAAGTATGAGGCTTAATCACAAACACACAAGGCTTTGGGGACACTACATTCCGATGGCCACACTCACCATGGGTAGGAGGCCCCAGAGGCAGCAGAATCAATGACCAGCTCTGCCACACACACACACACATTAGGGGCTCAGACCCTACTGTTTAGGGATACTGGGGGCAGGCCACATTCTGGATACTGTGGAGAAACAGGGGTGGGCCTTTTAGCCTTCCTGACAGTTCTCCATCTGTTCTCACCGAGGACCTCAGTGTCCCTTGCAAGTGACACATTCCTCCAACTTCGGAACTACATAACCAAGAACGACCAAGCCCACCCACACCATAAGTAGTACCCTACGTTACCTGCTCACCCAGAGACCCGGAGACCTGGAGACCCAGAGCAGTCAGGAAGATGAGGGTGCCTGGGGAGGGGGTGGTTCTAGGCCAGAGATCAGTCTAAAGAAACAAAGAAGGAAGAGGTGGCGGAAAGAACGTAAAAGCCAAAGGAAGGGTAGGACTCCTTACAACGTGCTCCTCCAGACACAAAATGGCCTGGATATCCATGACCTCACAGTGCCTGACACTACCTACACAAGACCATCATAAGAGGAGGGAAAGATCATGACATCAAAATAAAAGAGAGACTGATTGAGAGGGGGAGGGGATATGATGGAGAATGGGGCTTCAAAGGGGAAAGTGGAGGGGGGAGGGAGGGTATTACCATGGGGGGTATTTTTGATGATCATGGAGGTTGTTAATAAAAATTTGGAAGGAAAAAAAAAGCCAGATGCACAAAGTGAAAAAAAAAAAACCCCAACCAAAAAGAAACAAAGAAGGGAAGGAGAGGGACGAAGACAATGGATGAGGAGGGCGAAGGGAGGAAAGAGGATGGAGGTAGGGCTGGCTCCCTTCTGCCTGCCTACAAGGGGTCTTCAGCTGAGCTCTATGGCCAGGGAAGGTGCTGGGAGGGCAGAGGGGATAACGGGGGGTCATCAGGCCGTGGGTGGGGACGGGCTGCAGTCCCGACGTGCTGCGGCCCGTCTGCGGTCAGCCGGGGTGGGCGGAAAATCCCCTTCTCCAGCGGCCGCAGCTCAGAGGCTCGAGCCTCACCCGGGCCACGCTGTCACTCGCTCAGGCTTTCCTCCCCCAGCTCACCGGGCCAAGGCCACCTGCCAGCCTGTTGGGATTAGACAGAGAGATGGGACTGGCTGCTCTAAGGCCGGCTGAGCCCCTGGGCATTAGGTATTGCCTACTGACCTTGAGAAGGTGCCTGTGGGTGTCTGGGAGGGAGGAGGGGGGAGGGGAGGCACTGCCTGAGCCCGGCCAGGACCCTTTCCTCGCTCAGCTTTTACTGCCACTGCTGTGCTTTCTTTCCCACTTTCTCCTTTCTCTTCTTCCTCCTCCTTTTCTGTCTGTTCCCTGACCCCTGCTGGGGGAGGGTCTCAGTCTAGTCCAGGCTGACCTGGAATTCACTATGTAGTCTCAGGGTGGCCTCGAACTGACTGTGATCCTCCTACCTCTGCCTCCCGAGTGCTGGGATTAAAGGCGTGAGCCACCATGCCAGGTTTCTTTTCATTTTCTTTTCTTATTTATTGTGGTAAAATTAGCATAGCCTGGATGGAGAGATGGCTTAGCGGTTAAGGCGTTTGCCTACAAAGCCAAAGGACCCCAGTTCAACCCTCCAAGACCCACGTAAGCCAGATGCACAAGGGGGCACATGCATCTGGGGTTCGTCTGCAGTGGCTGGAGGCCCTGGCATGCCCATTCTCCCTCTCCCTCTTTGTCTCTCTCAAATAAATAAACAAAAGAAAAAAAATCAGTTCCTGAGGTTTTAAAAAAAAATTAGCATAGCCTACCTTTTACCACTTCAGTCATTTAAACTGGCAATACTGTGGCTTTCAGTTCATTTACTGGGTTCCCACACATCGTCCCTCTCCCCCGAGAAAAGTCCTCCCTCCTGACATGAGCACTTGCTAACCTCCCCGCCCCAGGCAGCCTTCATCACTTCCCATCTCTCTGCTGCTTTGTTCTGGCCGTTCCTCGGAACAAGTGTCTCAGGTCCCTTTCTTTCCACGGCTGAGAGCTCTTGGGACGCACACGTGGGGAGATTGTATTTAACCCATTCATTCATACACCGAGGCGCGGCTGGGCCCTCCTGCCTTTGTCTGCCATGACTGGCGCTGCTGTGAGCACTTGTGGAGAAGGTATTGTTTGAGTCCCTGTGTACTGGTCGGGTTTTTGTCATGGTGGTGGTGGCAAAGCGCCTGGCGGAAGCATCTTCAAGGGAGGAAGGATTTATTTTGCTCACCATTCTGGAGGGTTTGGTCCATCATGTCCGGCAAGATATGGTGGTTGGAACGTCTCAGTTCATGGCTGCAGTCAGGGTTACAGTAGTGGCCGGTCATATTGCTGTAGCAAACAGGAAGCACAGAGAGCCCAGGGCAGAAGTGGGTCGGGCTGTAATTCTCGGTGGTCCACCTCCAGTGACATACCTCCACCAACCATGTCTCCCATCCCCAAGGTTCCTCGACCTCCCAAAACCTCACCGTCAGCTGAGGACCAGATGGGGGGCACATTTCATGTTCAAATCATCGCACCCTCTTTCAGTTTCTGGGACACATACCTAGGAATTCTACTTTGTTTTGTTGTACGTGCACATGCATACTCCCTCCATGGAATAAGACAAATGAGCAAATAAATAAAGGCAGCTAATTGCTAGGTGTGGTGGCACGCACCCATAGTCCCTGGAACTCAAAAGATTGAAGCAGAGGGGTCATTTCAGTCCGGAAGTTTGAGACCATCCTCAGCAACACAGAGACCCCATTTCAAAAAACGAAATTTCCTGCCCTTTAAGAGTTACTGTAAAATAAAATGAAATAAAATTAAGTGGTTGTGCTGAGAATGCAAGGGTGATGCAGAGAACAAACATTTGTAAATCAGATTTCATTATCCAATAAAGGTCTTGTCTCCAGGAGATTTAAGGACTGCTCGCAACTCAAGAGCAAAAGAGACAACGCAATTTAAAAATGAGGTTTGGAGAGATGGTGTAGTGGTCAAGGCACTTGCCTGCGAAGCCTAAGGACTCATGTTCGACTCTCCGGGTCCCACGTAAGCCAGCTGCACGGTGATGCAAGCAAGCAATGTTGCATATGCACCACAAGAGGGCGTACGTGTCTGGAGTTGGATTGCAGTGGCTAGAAGCCCTGGCATGCGAATTCTCTCTCCCTCCCTCTTGCATAAAAAAAAAGGCCAGTCTATTGGGCTTGGACCCCTCCCCCCCAAAAAAAGGAAAAATAAGCAAAGCAGTTTCATGTGTGCATGTATATTCACATATGTATGTATGTGTGGGTGCACTTGTGTGCACGTGCACGTGGCGGCCAGAGACACTGCCCACCTCTTATGGAGACAGCATCTCTCGTTGGCTTGGAGCTCACCAATTAAGTGACAGTAGCTGAACCAGCAAAGCCCAGGGATCCTCGTGTCTCTGCTTCCCAAGTGCCAGGATCACATTTTCATGCACCACAATGGTTTTCCTACATGGGATCAAACTGAGTTATCTCCCCTGCCCTATCTGTCTATATTTAACCAATACCACACTGTTTTTTTTTTGTTTTTTTTTTTGTGTGTGTGTGTGTTTTGAGGTAGGGTCTCACTGTAGCCCAGGCTGACCTGGAAATCACTATGGAGTCTCAGGGTGGCCTCGAACTCACAGCAGTCCTTCTACCTCTGCCTCCCGAGTACTGGGATTAAAGGCGTGCACTATCACGCCCACCTTTATTTATTTTTATTTTTATTTTTTACTGTAGTTTTACAGTATGTCCTGGTGAGAGTGTACCAACCTCGTTCCTTTCAAGTTCATCTTGGCTATCTGTCTCTTTTGCACCCGGGTGAGTTTGATGAGGGCTTCCCCTGGCTCACGCTCTGGGCAGCATCTGGTCGAGGCAATGGTTTGGACTCTTTTCCCTCTGATGCTGGTCATTCTAGGATCCTGCTTTTCTCTGCCACATAGTCACATGTCATCAAGCCTTTATCCTCTCCTCTAGTCACTGAGTCTCATGCACAGCTGTCCAAACTTTTTGGCGCTCGCAAATATCACTGTTTTCCGCACGGTCCACAGCTCAGCAGGGTTGTGAAGGTGCTAAGGTTTTGATCATATGTCCCTATTGTAATCCCGACTTTGATCTATAATATGTATACTGCTGTGAGTTTTCACCTATCCATCTATCATCCATCCATCATCAGTCCATCTGTCCACCTGCCCGTCATCCATCCATCCATCCATTCATCTACTCAACTATTCATCCACCCACCTATCCATCATCCATCTACCACCTAACCACCTACCACCCATCCGTCCACTCACCCACCCAGCACCCATCCATCGTCTATCCACCCACCATCCACACCCATCATTCATCCTCTCACCCCCCCCACCCATCATCTACCCACCCACTCCTCATCCATTTATCCACTCACTCTACCCACCCACCACCCATCAATCTATCCGCTTATCCACTCACCCATGCATCCATCCACCAACTCCCTCATCCACACACCCACCTATTTATTTAGCCATCCATGCACTTATCCATCCATCCATCCATCCATCCATCCATCCATCCATCCATCCATCCATCCATCCATCGACCTACCACCTCCCCTGTGCACATGACCATCTCACCTGTACGGACTCTCACCTCACCTGGGCACACCAAGGCCTGCTTGGACTTAATATCTGTGCCCTTCCTAGGCCCAAAGAAGCTGTGTGCAAGGTGTGCTGGGCGTGTGGGTAACATGCAAGGCAGGGCTTGGGGGACAGTGGACCCTCCCAGCCACCCAGCCTCCTGCCACTCCGGCTTGTCCTCGCCTCTGTGAAGCGGGTGCCGCCGGTAACGGCGGTTTTAAGCTCGTTCACTCTCTCCTCATTGCTCTGTGACCTCCACCTGGCGAGTCAGGGCCCCTGGCTGTCTCAGGGGGCGGCAGACAGGGCTAAGACCAAATTAGCCAGTGGAGTCTCCAGGTGACATTTTAAAACCTCACAGCAGAGGTAATATTAGGAAAGCACAGAGGCTTTCTTTTTTTCTTTTTGCAAGAGTGGGGCTTTTTGAGGAAGAAAAGGGTTTTAGGAGATTTCATTTGCATAAACTGTGGTGTGGGGGACGCTGCAAGGAGGAGCCTTGCTCCTGCCTGAGAGGGGCTGTGGGGGGAGGGCAGAGAAGCCTCTGGAATATCCGGCGGGGCGGGGCGGGGCGGGGCGGGGTGCGAGCACAAGTCCCAGTCTAGGAGATTTGCCCACTCTTCAGCCTAGTGTCTGCAGGGAGTAGCCTGTCCTTCTGACCTCAGTTCAGGGGCGGCCTTAGTCCTTGCTGGTGGGCCGGCCACAAGGAACTTCTGAGTGGCTGTGGCTATCTGGCTGCAGGGGCAGGGGGCGGGACAGTGGGCTGGGGCTGGCGGCAGGAAGGGTGGCAACCCCTGGGCCCGGCCCTCTACGCCTTTGAGCCTATGGGTCTTCTGGGACAGCACGACCAAGTTTGTGAGGTCCCCTGTCTCTCAGCGAGAGCAAGCCCACCTTTGAGGACCTTCCTTGTGCTCCTGAGGGATGTAGCTGGGGGCGTGATGGCCCCTTAGCTCACTTGGCTTGCAGCTTTTCTTATGAGCACCCATGAGCCTGGTACACAGGCTTGGGACACAGGCAGGTGCCAGGTATGCTCGGATCTTAAGTATTCCTGAGGCTAGACCCTCTGAGGCTAGACCCTTCTTGTCATTGTGGAACCGAGAGTGATTCTATTCGGGGCTGGAGAGGTGGTGTGATGGTTAAGTTTTTCCTTTATTTATTTATTTAAGAGCAACAGACAGACAGAGAAAGAAGTAGATAGAGAATGGGTGTGCCAGGGCCTCCAGCCACTGCAAGTGAACTCCAGATGCATGTGCCCTCTTGTGCATCTGACTGATGTGGGTCCTGGGGAATCGAGCCTCGAACTGGGGTCCTTAGGCTTCACAGGCAAGCGCTTAACCGCTAAGCCATCTCTCCAGCCTGGTGTGATGGTTAAGTTTTGTTGACAACCTGATCTGTTTGGGAATCCACATATTCCTCACAAGTGGGCCTCTGAGGTTGCTTCCAGGAAGGATTAACTGAAGGAGGAAATCCTTCCCTCAGAGCAGGCGGCCCCCCTCAGATGAGGACTTTATATAAAGAAGCTTTGGCTGAAAAGATGGAAAGAGCCTTTTCCCTCCTTCCACTTGGCTGCGGGAGCTGCTTGCTGCCTTCCAGTGCGGACCGATGACCAGCGTCAACTTAAGACCCGCATGGATCAAAAACCAGCGGCTCCTCAGGACGCCTCAAGGCCTTCAGTGCCAGATTGCAACTGCTGAGGCATCTGGCCATGTGCCCTGAGCAGTTACCAGGTTCCTTGACGCTTGAGCCTACAACTGCTATTGTTGGACTGCTGTAAGCTAATTCAGTAAATTCCCTTTTAATACAATTCATTCTATTGGTTCTGTTCCTCTAGAGAAACCTGACTAATACGTATGGCTTGCCTGCAAGGCCAAAGAACCTAGGTTTGATTCTCTAGGACCCACATAAGCCAGATGCACAAGATGGTGCATGTGTCTGCAGTTTGTTTGCAATAGCCAAAGGCTCTGGCTAGCCCATTCTCTCCCCCGCCCCTCTCATAAATAGCTAAAAAGAAAAAAAATTATTTATTTGAGAGAGAGAAAGAGAGCGGGGAGAGGATGAGCATGCCAGGGGCTCCAGCCACTGCAAAGGAACTGCAGATGCATGCGCCACCTTGTGCATCTAGTTTATGTGGGTACTGGGGAGTTGAACCTGGGTCCTTAGGCTTTGTAGGCAAGTACCTTAACCACTAAGTGATCCCTCCAGCCCCTAGAAAGAAAATTAAAGAAAGAGAGAGAGGGAGAAAAAAAAACCAATGGAATGGTGGACACCTGAGGTAAGAGGATCGTTGTGAGGCCACCGAGTGAGTTTAAGGCTGGAGAGATGATGACTCAGCAGTTAAAAGGGCTTGCTTCTATAAAGTCTGATGGCCAGAGTCTGACTCCCCAGTACCCATGTAAAGCCAGATGCATAAAGCTGTGCATTCATCTGGAGTTTGTTCAGTGTCAGGAGGCTCTCTGGTGTACCCATACTTACTCTCTCTGTGTCCCCCCCTCAAGTAAGTTTAAAAAAAAAATCAGCAGGGCGTGGTGGCGCACGCCTCTAATCCCAGCACTCGAGAGGCAGAGGTAGGAGGATCACAGTGAGTTCGAGGCCACCCTGAGACTACATATTGAGTTCCAGGTCAGCCTGGGCTAGAGTGAGACCCTACCTCAAAAAAACCAAAAAATTAAAAAAAAAATCAAAAAACACAAAACAGACAAACAGAAAAGCAAAGAACCAAACAGTGCAGCTGAGTGCGGTGCACACCTGTAATCCCGACCCCGGGAGGTAGGGGCAGGAACATCAGGGCCTTGAGTTCCACCTAGGCTACATGACGTTGTCCAGATAGACTCAGCTGTCTGTCTGTCTATCTATCCACCCATCTATCCATCTCTAGCTAGCTAGGGGGTTGGCTCAGTGGGTGGAATACATGCCTCACTAGCATGGGGGCCTGAGTTTGTCCCCCAGTACGCACACAAGATGCCAGGTGTGGCGATGCACACCCAGGCGCCCAGTGCTGGAGGGGAGATAGGAGGCTCCCTGGGCTCTGTTGGCTGGTCTAGAATTGGTGGGCTCTAGGTCAGTGAGAAACCCTGTGCCAAAGAAGATGACAGTTGAGGCAGTCCTCTGTCCTGCGCATGTATGTGAGCTGCACACGCACAAAGCATATTTAGAAAAGATTTCTCAGGCCTGTCGTCCTAGATACTCCCTGAGGCAGGGCTTTGGAATGAAAAGGTTAAAGCCTGCCTGGGCTACAGAGTGAGTTCAAGGTCAATGTCTCAAAACAGAAGGTAACAAGAGTGCTGGGCCTTTAACTCAATGGCAAAGTACTTGTCTAGCACGGATGAGAACCGAGTTTTCAAACCCAGCATTACAAAAAAAAAAAGAAAAGAAAAGAAAAATTCTGCAAAATGACAAATGCGGAATTGCCAAGGACTCTCCCAAGGCCATGTAACAGAGTTCTGACAGAAGCCAGTCATTCTCAGAAGTCTCTAGACCCATCCATTTGTTCAGAGATCTGGCCCTGTAGTCTGTGGCCCCTTTGCCCTGTCCCCCGCACCTTCGTGATTTCTGGGAGTGGAATGTCTGCAAACTCAAGTTTAAAGAGCTTGCTAGGAACACTGCATAGTCGGTGTGCTGGTGACTGTCCAAACTCAGCGGTCTCAAGTGTTTATTAAACTGTAAAGTATAAACTGAAGTGCCCAGACACACTTCTTCAGAGGAGTCCCTTCCCCTTCAGTCTGCATTCCTGTCTTGAAGAGTCTCTTGCAGTGAGCAGATACAATGTACCATGTGACCGGCTTGTAGATACATTTTTAAAAGTGAAGTTTAAAGATATTGCTTTATATTTGTATCTATACTTAACAGTTCAAACACAAATACAGAAAGCAGCTGTGGCAACCAGTTTTCTGTGATTGTGTCACTTCTCTTGTTATTATAATAAAATACGTGATAGGAAGCAATACATGTTTGTTTGTTTTTTTTTCCAGGCAGGGTCTGGCCCTTGCCCAGACTGACCTGGAATTCACTATGGAGTCTCAGGTTGGCCTTGAACTCACAGTGATCCTCCCACCTCTGCCTCCTGAGTGCTGGGATTAAGGGCATGCGCCACCACGCCCATCGAGGAGCAAGTAAATGCTTCTATTATATTTAACTGAGAGAGGAAGAGAGTTTGAGCTGGGTACACTGGGGTCTCTTGCCATGGCAAACTCCACATGTCACTTTGTGTGTCTGGCTGTATGTGGGTACTGGGAATTGAACCTTGGCTGGCAGGCTTTTCAAGCAAGTGCCTTTAACTACTAAGCCATTGTCCCAACACCTGATAAGATGCAGTTTAAGGGAGGAAGGGTTTGACTTGGCTCACAGTTGGGGGTTACAGCCCATCCTGGCATGGAGGCATCAGCACGAGGCGACTGGTCACGCTGGACCACCAGCCGGGAAGCAGAGAGCAACGAGTGCTGGTGCTCAGATCTGCCTGTGCTTTAAAAAAGATAATTTAGTTAATTTATTTATTAATTTATTTTTTATAATTTATTTATTTGAGAGAAAGAGAGAATGAATGGGCCTGCCAGGGCCTCCAGCCACTGCAAACAAACTCCACGTGCATGTGTCACCTTGTGCATTTGGCTTAGGTGGGTCCTGAGGAATCAAACCTGGGTCCTTAGGCTTTGCAGACAAGCGCCTTAACCGCTAAGCCATCCCTTGGCCCTGCTTTGAACCTGGGGTGGCCCAGAACGTCATGGTAGGGGCCTGTGTGAGAGGAAGCTGCTCCCCTCTTGCTGGCCAGAAAGTGGAGAGAGACAGGACGAAGTCAGTGTTCATGCCTGCGGAGACACGCCTTCCAACCGCCCAACTTCCTCCCACTGGGCTCCCTGCTTTCAAGTCTCTACCACCTCCCAGGATTAGGGCCAAGCCTCCGACACATGGGCCTTTGGGGACACCTCAGATCAAAATGACAACAGACAAGACTCAGCCGTCAGCTTGCTTCGCTTCTGAACATAGCAGTTTGACCTCAGCCCTCTCCACAGCCAGAGTGAGGCCGGCCCCTCCTTTGAGCATCCCACCAGAGCAAGTTAGGGCCCAAGGTGCTTTGAAGACCTGTGCTTTGACGCTGAATGCTCCCTTGGGTCACACTTCCTGGGGCAGAGTCAAGGGGAAGGAGTTAGGTCCCGATGGCGAGGAGAGGAGGACCACAGGAAGCAGGGGTGGGGGCCAGAGAGATGGCTCAGAGGTTAAAGGTACTTGCCTGCAAAGGTGGATGGCCTCGGTTTGATTCCCCAGTACTTATGTAAAGCCAGATGCACAAAGTGACACAGGCATCTGGAATTTGTTTGCAGTGGCAAGAGGCCCCGGCGCCCCCATTCTCTCTTCCCCCTTCTCTCTCCCTCTCTTTTCTCTCTGTCTTTCTGCTCACACATACACACGTGACAAGTCGTCCTCAAGCCGAGCAAATTCCAGATGTGTGGTGTCTCACCTAATTTCTGGGAGGAGACATGTGGAGGGGCTCAGCTTCGGAGTTTGCCTCGGGGACTCACCTGAGGGAGGCTGCAAAGAACTTGTATTCTGAATATCTAAAAAGCGTTTGCCGGCCTGGAGAGATGGCTTAGTGGTTAAGGCGCTTGCTTGTGAAGACTAAGAATACAGGTTTGATTCTAGAGTACCCATGTAAGCCAGATGCACAAGGTGGCACATGCATCTGGAACTCGTTTGCAGTAGCTAAAGGCCCATTTTCTTTCTAATTGCCCCCTATCTTTCAAATAAATAAATAAATAAGCATTTTTTAAAAATGTTTACGACTCAATAACAAGCGACTAAGAACGTGTTTTTTTTTTTTTTTTTTTTGCTTTTTTTAGGTAGGGTCTTGCTCTAGCCCAGGCTGACCTAAAATTCACTATGTAGTCTCAGAGTAGTGGCCTTGAACTCACGGTGGTCCTCCTACCTCTGCCTCCTGAATGCTGGGATTAAAGGCGTGCACCACCACACCAGGCTTAAGAACCTGGCTTTAAAAACGGATTGCATGCTTAAACAAACCCTTCAAAGAAATAGGTGAGCATACAAAAGACAGTCAACATGGAACCCAGGTGCCATCCCAGCACTCAAGAGGCTGAGGAAGGAGGATTGAGAGTTGGAGGCCAGCCTGGACGACACACAAGGCCCCTATCTCAACAATAAAACGAAAAAGCTTAATATCGTTCATCACTAGGGAAATAGATGTCAGATGCACAGTGAGCTGGGACATTCCTCCTGTTAGAGGGGTCAAAATTCAAAAGCCTCCCAGGTGCAAATGTTGGCAAGGGTATGGAGCCTCTGGAACTCTCGTGTGTGGAATGGCCAACAGGGAGTATACGATGGTTTGGCCAATGGGGGACATTTAACAGTTTCTTTTTTTTTTTTAATTTATTAGTTTTCTTTTCAGCAAATACAGGCAGTTTGGTACCATTATTAGGCTCATCCATGATCTACCCCCTCCCGACGGACCCTCCTTGTTGATGTAAATGGGTCGTGCATTGTGGAGTTAGCCCACAGTTATTGGTACGATAAATGTCTCTGCATATCATGACCCAACATGTGACTGTGACATTCTTTCGGCCCCCTCTTCTGCAAAATTTCCCTGAGCCATGTTGGGTTCATTTTTGGTCTGCTTCTGTGCTGAGGTGTTGGGGGCCTCTGAGGTTCTGGCTCTCTGATTTGGTAGGAGTTGATTTTTTCTCTGTGTTGGTCTCCTTCCCCTTTGTGCTGGTATCCGGTTCATCAAGAAAACAGCACCCTTGCTTGTTTCACCAGTTTTCCTTAGTTTCAGTCTGGCCCCTTTTGAGGTATATTGGGGCAGCTCTCTCCTTAGGATCTGCATCTATCTGAAAAAGAGAAGCAGATTCTCCAATGGAGAGTAAGTTAGCACCTGGAAAATTGAGATAACACTTACTTTTTTGATAGCGAGTTTAATAGGTGTAGGCCCTCTTGTACCCCATGATTGATGGTAACTTGATATTGGAGAGTGGGCTTATGTTTGGGTATGGTTCTGACTTGTTTCCCAGCTCCAGCTATGGATCTCGTACCACTGAGGGGATCAGTTAGCCAAATCAAGAGCAGTTGGTTCCCCACCATGGCTGTATGCCACTATTGCACTTGTGTGGGCATCACATCAGGTTATTTAATGGTTTCTTAAAGAGTTAAACGTACCTGAGACCCAGCCACTCATCCCTAGGCATCCCATGAGAAAAGCAAGCACAGTCCACTCCGAGAGGAGACTTGAATGTTCCTGAGGCTCTGTTTGCAGATGGGAGGACGTAGTACCTGCCTGGACTCTTGGATTCCTTTAGCTGAAGAATGTCAATTACCTAAATAGCCTGAATAATTGGGGCTGATACTTTTATATCTCCCTTTATCTGCAGGAGGGGAAACCGAGGCTGCAGAAAGCAGGGTGCTGCTGAGGAACGGCCAGCCGGTCGGAGTTCAAGCTGGGCCCCGGGCTGGGTCCTTATGGCCTGCCTCGACCCACTGTGGCTTGGGGACATAGTCCCCTCCTTCTTTCATCTTGGCTGGGGCCCCTCCCGACTACCTTACCCCCATCTCAGAGGAGTGAGACTGCTTTCCCCTGAGCTGGCTCAGGGCAGTGCTAATTGGGCAGAATGGAGCAGGCTGTCTCGGAACCACCCTGCTAATAAGCACACGTTAACGGAGCAGGAGCTGCCAGTGCCCTTACTGAGCTGGGCTCAATTAATCCAAAAAGCCTCTTGGCTGCCTGTCTCTTCCAGCAGTTGGCCTTGACAGTGGCAGAGGATGGTAGGGATAAGAAGGGCTTCGAGTGGCCACTTTGGAAGTTGGATCCCTGGGGTCCCCAGTGAGGAGAGGGAGGCGCAGTCCCTCTGCAAATGGAGGCGCGGGTCTGTCAGGTCCCATCCTGCCCTTTCCCCAAGTGGCTCAAGTCTGGACCTGGGGCTTGAGGGTGGGGAAGGGTGGTGAGTGGGACTGGGCCTGGAATTTGAGTGGACCTTCTGCTGGAAAGGTGAGGTTGGGGCTGAGAGTCTGAAAGGTGGTACCCAGTTTCCACAGTCTGCTGGATCAGTTTTGCCTTGCCCAGCTAGGAAAATCTTTGTTTTGTTTTGATTTTGAACACAGAGTCTTGCCATGCAAACCAGGCTGGCCTGGAACTGGAGATCCTCCTGCCCGCACCTCCAGGGTGCTGGGTAAAGAGGCTTATGCCACTGTGTTTAGGCAGGCTTGATCTCTGCTCCTGTGGTGTGAGGGAAGACCCTTACGTGGCCTTCAGGGCTGGTGGGGGCTTATTTCTGTGGCTTGGGAGTCCTCAAGGACTGCGAGGGATTCTCAGGACGCATGTTTCAAGAAAGAGGCGGGTGTCTATCATTGCCTCCCACCACGAGTTACCTCCTCTTCACAGCTCCAGGACTTTGCAACACCAGCTTGGGTTCAGTGGCTCCTAGAGCTGTTCCTGACAACTGTACCCCCATCTCTGATGAGTGGGACCAGTTCCGGAAGGGCATGTGGTATGCATGCCCAGTGGTTAGGGGCAGATGTCCGTGGAGTGGTGGGAAATGGTTTCTTGTAATGGTTTTCTCTTTCATTGGCAAGTTCGCTCCCTTCCTTTCACCACTTTGCTCTATGAGTGTTTCTGACTGTCGGTGGCCCTGGTTGGGTGATATCAGGGGCGCAGGACAGCAGGGACTGATCACTAAGAAAGGACTGTCCAGGGTCAGCTGTTGCTGGACATCCTCATGCCAGTGTCAGGGACTACTCCTGGGCTTCTCTCCTCACTGTCTGTGAGACCAGTCTCCACATCTGAGGCTCAGGGTGGGAAGACTTACAGCAAAGCCTGAACGTCCCCTTGACCCGTGTCCTCCACAGCGCCCCCTGCCGCTGTTCCATACCACGATGACCTCTGAACCTGGAGACTTGGCCTGGGCCATGTGCAGGTGGATGCCTTCGCCATCGGAGTGGAGAAGGGGAGACAAGGTATAGAGGTCAGGTCTGTGCCCCCTGTGACCTGGGCTCCACCCTGGGCTCCTTACCTACACATTGGGCGCAGACCCCTGCCTCCTGAGGTATGCACAGCATGATGATGACCACGGGAAGAGGCCAGGCTGAAAGCCCCTGAGACCAGAGTGGGGTGTGTTGATGGGGAACCCCAGTCTTTCTTTCTTTTTTGAGGCAAACCCATTCTAGTCCAGGGTGGCCCTTGAACTCACGGCGATACTCCCAGTGCATGCCGGGATACCCCTGGGCACTAGCACACCTATCTTGCAGGCTCTGTTGTAAAAGTGGGGGCCCCTGTGTTTTCTAGTTGAGTCCTTCAGCCTCAAACCAGCCCAGGCCCCCCTTCCCCACCCAATTCTCCAAGTTAACAAGTTCAAGGCCCAATGAGCAAGTAACTAGATTCACAACGCTGATGAAAGAAACTGGAGATATAAATAAATATTCCTGGAGCGATTCCACCTCCTGCAGGCATGAACTTTGAATAATTGAGGAGAATTATGCGGAGGACTCTAATCAAAACTTTTTTTTTCTCCTTCGTTTGCTAATTACCTCTGGGCTTCATCAGTGTCAAAGTCTAATCAACCCCAGACATCTTAATTGACCCTCGGGAAATGCTGGTGACGGAGGGCTTTGGTGTCACACGAGTGGGGGCTGGGAGCCAGGAAGCCAGGGTCCTGGCTGGCAGCCTACCCTGGCTGGGGGTAGAGGCTGGCACTGGGCAGTCTAGCAGCTAGCTCTGCTCTAGGGAAATGAAGCGTTCTTCCGCCCTGCAGGCCTTCTTGACGCCATCCTCCACATCTGCCCTGGCTAAGTTTACCTGTGGACTAGGTGGGGCTCCAGTGGGCTTCATACAGAGTGGTCCCAGAGCTAGGATTGACCCCTCACCAAGAAGTAGGGCTGGGGAGCTGGGGTTGCTCATTCAGGGGGGGATTCTGGATGTCTGCAGGTGGAAGGAGGATTTGATTGCTTTTCCCAAATAAAATATGCACAGGCTGAAAAATCTCTCTCCTAAGAATGGTGGAGACATGGTTTGGGGGATAAAACGTTTGTCTTTGAGTACCTGAGTTCAAATCCCCAAATCCCATGTAAACGCTGGAAGCTTTAGTGGGCTTTCGTAATCCCAGCACACCTATAGCAAGATGGGAGGTAGAGATGGGAGAATTTTCTGGAAGCTTGTGGACCAAGTGGTGAAAAATGTTTCAGCAAGGTGGAAAGGGATGACCGGCCTGAAAGTTGTCTTTTTAAAAAATATTTTCTTTTTATTTATTTATTTATTTATTTATTTGAGAGAAGGAAAGAGGCTGTGTGTGTGTGTGTGTGTGTGTGAGAGAGAGAGAGAGAGAGAGAGAAAGAGAGAGAGAGAGAGAGAGAGAGAGGGAGAGAGGTAGAGAGAGAGAGAGAGAATGGGCCCGCCAGGGCTTGTCAGTCACTGCAAACGAACTCCAGATGCATGCGCCACCTTGTGCATCTGGCTTGCGTGGGTTCTGGAGAATTGAACCTGGGTCCTTTGGCTTTGAAGGCAAGTGCCTTAATTACTAAAACATCTATCCAGCCCCTCCCTTTATTTTTTTAAGCAGGGTCTCGGTCTAGCCCAGGATGACCTGGAATTCACTCTGTAGTCTCAGGGTGGCCTTGAACTCATGGCAATCCTCCTACCTCCGCTTCCCAAATTCTGGGGTTAAAGGAGTGTGCCACCACGCCAGGCCTTTTAAAATTTAATTTAATTTTATTTTATTTTAAGGAGTCAGGTCTCCCTCTAGCTCAGGCTGACCCGGAATTCACTATTTAGTCTCAAGGTGGCCTTGAACTCAGGGCAATCCTCCTACCTCTGCCTCCCAAGTGCTGGGATTAAAGGTGTGCACCACTACGCCCTGCAAAGCTGTCCTTTGACCTTCACATACATTGCACACAACACCCCCCCCCAAATAAATGATAAACAAATAACTTATTTTTAAAGAATTCCTGGGAAGAGACCTTGAAAAGTAAAATCCTGCAAAGGGAGCAGGTTTGGGATGGCGGGGACCTGTGTGCGTGAGGGGGGGCAAGGCAAGGGAGTGCTAGGGAGGAGGGGATCGGACCCTGGCAGGTGGGGTCCTCAGAGGCTTTGTCTGTTTACCTGCCCTCCACCTCCCCACTCTCTCAGCATGTCCATGCCACCTCATCTGTGCCCACATTGCTGCCTTGCACTGTCTCCATCTGTCTTCCAGGGCTCCTCTGGGCACACAGCTGGGCAGGGGACAGTTGAACCACTCTCCAGGCTGGCTGGCTTGCCCCTCGTGGTAGGGAGGTGGCCCAGGACCAGTTCAGGCGAAGCGACACAACATTACAACCGCTGTGTGTGACATCCCAGGGTCTGAGAGACTCACCCTTGACCAGGGGTCTAGACAACCTCCACTCAGGCCAACTGGGCATCTCCCACTCTCTCTCCAATCTCTGGCACGTGCAGGCCTATTCATTCCTGATGGTCGGGGCACAGACAGAGGGCTCAGCAACAGACCGAACCCCATTGCACCCTGGGAGGTATTCTGTGTGACGAAGGCCTGTCTCCTGCACACACCGGGATACAGGCTGTGCCATCCCAGCCACAGCTCTGGCCTCCAACACAGAGCGTTTGGCTAGCCCTGGGCTCCACCTGCCCCCTCGCCCGGGTGCCCTGGCCTCCTTGGCCGACGGGAGCCATTCATCTCCTCTGTGTGATAGATGGCCCGTTCCTTGTCCCGCCCGCCTCTCTCGCTATGTCAGTGGCAGAATAATGCTGAGATGGTGACGCCCTCCTCTCCGGCAGGCACAGGGAGGCTTGCTGGCGCTTTTGTCATGGCCTTCATTTTCCATCCCCATCTCCTCTCTGGCCCCTTATTGAATTTTGGACTTTTTTTTTTTGGACCTCTGGAATGAGTAGACATTTTCTTGGTGATATATTTTTTAATACAACCCATCATTTATGATTATCTTTCCTCCCTGATTACTGTCAGCCCCCTCGTTTGATTTCTTACCAAAGAGACTTTGCTTTTTCCTTGTTCCTCTCCCCGCCATGCAGAAGGGGTTGTGGGTCCACGGCTGTGGTGTTTGCTCCTGAATCACAGGCTCTTCTAACCACGTAAGAGCCTCCAGTACATCCCTGTGCCATGTCCCCAGCCCTGCTGGGCTCCTGGGCTCTGCCTCCCAGTGACTGTCACCTGCACACCTTCCCCGGCATATCTACCTGTCCCATGAGGGAGAGGGTTCTGTATCTCTGAGTCATATGCTCGCTGTCTTTCAATCCAAATGCGTGTAGGAATATGGACCATTATTAATAAAGTCAACAAATACTTCCCAAGGAATCATTGTCCCAAGAGTAGTCACACACCTGTCTTAGAGTAGGCATCAGCTCAGATCTATTCCTATCTACCTGTACACGAGACATCTCTTCCCTCTGCATTCATACAATGGAGCCCTGGGAATCCCCGTGATTTTGCCTTGTGACCTTGGGCAAGTCACACACAAACCCTGAGCCTTCATCTTCATATACATATTTTGTGAAAGTCTGGGAGCTGGGTACTCCCATCCCTTGAGGCACATTTCCCGTGTCCGTCCCCAGGTGACACGTGCCCTGCACAGCTGCACCTGGCCCAGCTCCTTCAGGGCTGACTGCCAGGCACTAGGAGAAGCCGGGCCTGTATGGGGCTCTTTCTTCAGTCTGCCATGTACCCGCGTCTGGCCAGCTGGCTCTGGAGTCCTGGTCCACATTAGGGAAAGGCCGCTTGCCCCGGGTCATGGGTGATCCTTGCCAAGGGGACCCTGCAAGGTCTGAGGGGCTTGTGGTCTCCGGAGCCCATGGCTGTGTTCTGTCTAGCCTTGAGGTGAGCCCAGGAGCCAGGCATCCGTCTGCATGGCCTTTCCTTAATGCTGGTGGAAGAGGTCACTATGCATATTCATGATTCTTTCATGAATATTCATGATGACAGTGAAATTCCCCTTTCTACCCTCTTGCCCTTGGGCACCTCCATGACGGCTGACTCCCCCACAGCCTCAAATCTTTGTTGACCCCCCACCCCATGTGAGCTGGCCAGGCCCTCTTCCTCCTCAGATTGTGGCTCCCTAGTGGTGCATTGGAGCCCCTTCCCCCCCCCCCGGAAGACCTGTGGCCGGCTTGAGGCTCCCATTCAGCCCCGACCCTCTTCCCGTATGAAAGTTGGCCTTTCCAGGCCTCAGTTTCCCTCCTGACCTCCAAGAGCCCTTCTGTCCCTGAAAGACCCCGGGCTGCCAGGGCCCCGTGGGTACAAGCTCTGGTTCCACTTTCCAGGCTTCCATTGTGCCCTAGACAAAGCCAGAGGCTTGGGTTCCCCAGGGGGTGCCAGGCAGGATGTCGGGTTACCCAGGACTGGTAACTAGAGAGGCCTGTGGTCAGATGTCTCTCCTTTCCCATCCCCCACCAGGGTCTGCTCAGCTGACAGACCCCCTGGGACAGGGCAGGGGCAGAATGAGCTGGCACCTCTGCACGGAGGCCACAGTGCACAGAGGGTGTAGTGTGGCCCAGCAGGAGGTGCAGCGCTGAGTCCCTTCCCCTCCATACTCAAGGCCCAGTCATCCTTGGCAGGAGCAGCAGAGTTCCTGGCTGGGCCGTTTGTCCCAAGGGGAGCTAGCTTGGCAACCTGTCGTTACACCCTGGACAGCTTTCGAGCCTCACCTTGCTTCCAGGCGCTAAAGTCCCTGAGCCTTGCTTTGTGGGTCCTGCAAACTCCGGGCTTTCAAGATGCCCCATCTCCCCACGGGACCCTTGTGCCACTGGCCTTGTCCGGAGGGTTTCAGTAGGAGCCAGCAGAGGGCTGGAATCACCATGAGGCTCAAACCCTGTGCAGCACCTTTCAGAGAGTTCCAAGATGCTTAGTAGGCTCCTTGGCATGCCTTTCTGGAAAGCGTGTTCCGCTCACACGCACCACCTTCTGGGAGTTTTGCCGAACCTGTACTCCACAGGCCTCAGCCTGATCGCTGCACACTAGCAGACTAAAGACTCTGACAAGTTCTGACTTCTCATCCTGCCTCCCCAGACAGGTCTCACCTTGGACGTTTAGCTCTGAGCTCGCCAGTGAGGCTGTAGAAACCCAGAGCGCTTTGTCACTTGCCCAAGGTCACACAGCAAATGTGTGTCTTGGGAAGGAGGGCTGGTACCTCATTGTGTGTCTGCTTACAGCCACCTTTTGGAATGGAGGACGGCTGGAGGTCTCCTAACACTGGTTCCTCTGTGCAGATGGACCCCCTGGGAGCTTTGTGGCTGAGCCCCAGCCTGCTCTGTGCCATTTACCTAAATGCATCCAGCTTTGTCTTCCCCCGGGACTGGTGCGGCCACTTCCAACATCTGTGGGGACAACGGCAGCAGAATGCCTAATGAGGGCTCGATGTGGCCCCGCCACGGAGCACGAGCTGGGACAGATGGTCTATCATTATCCATTTTTATTAATTACTGCCTCTCTAGGCAGCGATTGGTTCCTGAGCTCAGTGTAGTCAGACGTGTGGGGGCCCCAGTTCTTCTAGAAGGAAGAAATGGCCCTTCACAAGCACTGCATGCCTTTCCTCCCAGCTGCCTTTGAGGCCACAGACATGTTTGGCTTGGTGAGGTCCCAGGAGTGCTGGGCTAGGTGAGGAGAGAGAAGGAAGCTTGCAGCTGGCACCATTTGAGGATCCTGGACAGAGGGACAGGTGCAGGGAGAGGCAGAGACCCTCAAGGCCACTGGAGGCTGGGGGGCCACACAGCCAGGCACTGGGCAGCTTCACTCATGCTTTTTATTTTTATTTTTTGGTAGCACTCAGGCCCAGGTCTCTGTCATAGGGGCCTTGGAGACCACCACCCTCTGATGCTGTGACCATGGCGTTTTCTGGGGTGTGGTCAGAGCCTGCCTTACCTTTTAGGTACTTATGGCTCCACCTGTCCTGGGGAACCCTGAGTACTGAAGGGTTGCAGACTTTGATTTCAAGCCCAGAATGACCTGCAGTCTGCAGCCCCTTCCACCTTCTCTTACTTCCATCTGTGACGTGGCTCCCAGGACCCCCATGTAGAGCTCTTGAGGCCATGTCCCCAGCCCCTCGCTGGGGGATTCTAGACAAGTGCTCTGTCACTGATCCATACCCAACAACCTCTCACTGAGGGATTCTAGGCAGGTGCTCCACCACTGAGCCATACCCACATTCCCTCACTGGGGGATTCTAGGCAGTTTCTCTACCCCTGAGCCATACCCACACTCCCTCATTGGGGGATTCTAGACAAGTGCCCTACCACTGAGCCACACCCCAGCCCCTCACTGAGGGATACTAGGCAGCAGCTCTACCACTGAATCACACCCCCAGCCCCTCACTGGGGAATTCTAGGCAGGAGCTCCACCACTGAGCCACACCCCCAGCCCCTCACTGGAGGGTCCCATGCAAAATCTGGCACCTGTGCACAATGTTACAGATCACCAGAGCTACTGCTTCAAGTCGGGTTTGTGGTGGGTCCTCTTTAACTCCTTGTTCTACCTTGAAGGTTGTGCATGTTCAGCTGGCCCTCTAAAAAGGAAACAGAGCCTTCTCTGGAATGAGAAGCCCCTGGACACTGAGTTCGGGCTATATTGTTGGGGAGGAGCAGGATGTCTCCCCAGGATGTGAGGGAGAGCAAGGGTTGTACGTGCCTACCTGCTAGGCGAGACTCCGAGTTCTTGGCTTCAGCATACAGCCTGTTAGCCAGGGAGATGATGGGACTTGAAACACAAGATTTCCAGTCAATAAAAAGTGCCTTGGAGGCTTTTTATATCCTGGGCCTGTCACTTGGGGTAGGCGTTTTATCTGCTGCCCACTTGACAGCCCGTTGGGAAGTCAGGCTCTGGTGGAGCCTGAAACTGCTGTACAGGGCTGGCTGCTGCTGTGGAAACTTTTGGAGCCGGCTAGCCACTGTGACAGGAGGCAGCAGTCTGGGGGACCCCTCGGGCCCTGGCTCTACCTCCAGCCCTGCACCTGCATGTGCTATCCCGTTTGGGCCTCCTTAGCAAAATGCCACAAGATTTCATTCTCTCATAGTCCCGTGGGCTGGAGGTCTGGGGTCTTGGGGTACGTGGTCATCCTCTGTGGGTGTCTGTGTCCTCATCTCTGTATGTGTGAGTGTGTGTGGGGGTGCGTATGCATATTTGGGTATGCGTGCATGCATGTTCATGTGTGTGAAGGCCAAAGGAAGACCTTAGGTGTTTTTCTCAGGTGCCATCCACCTTGAGGCAGGGTCTGTCATTGGCCTAGGTCTCTCTAATTAGGCGAAACTGTCTAGCTAGCGAGCTCCATGGATTTGCCAGTCTCTGCCTCTCCAGTGTTGGATTTATAGATACATATTACCATCCTGGCTTTTTAAAAAATATGTTTTGTTTTATTTATTTATTTATTTATTTGAGAGCAACAGAGAGAGAAAGAGAGAGAGAGAGGCAGATAGACAGAGAGAGAATGGGCACACCAGGGCCTCCAGCCACTGCAAACAAACTCCAGACGCCAGATGCGTGGGCCCCCCTGCGCATCTGGCTAACGTGGGTCCTGGGGAATCGAGCCTCCAACCAAGGTCCTTAGGCTTCACAGGCAAGCGCTTAACTGCTAAGCCATCTCTCCAGTCCCCTGGCTTTTTTTTTTTCAAGATAGGGTCTCACTCTAGCCCAGGCTGACCTGGAATTCACTATGTAATCTCAGGGTGGCCTCGAACTCACGGTGATCCTCCTACCTCTGCCTCCCGAGTGCTGGGATTAAAGGCGTGCGCCACCATGCCCGGCAACCCTGGCTTTTTTTTTTTTTTTTTTTTACATGAGTTCTGGGGATCAAACTCAGGTCTTCCTGCTTGCAAGGTAAGCACTTTATGGACTGATCTGATCTGTCTTCCCAGCTCTGGTCTCCCCTTCTTTGTAAGTCCTTCCTGTTACCGTAGCCTTTAAGCACAATCCCCTCCTGAGATCCTGGGGTCAGGGCTTCAACACGTGGGTTGGAAGAAGGACCTCAATCCAGCCTATAGGGCCTCGTTCTTCCCACAATTGCCCCATGGCTTGCAGAGTGACTCAGGGCAGCTCTGTCCCCATCTCAATCTCTAGGACCTTCAAGTCTACACGGGGACAGTCTGGGATCTGTCAGGTCACCTCCGTACACACTGTGAGGTGCCAAGCCCATGGGGGCCGTTGGGAAGAAGAAGCAGAGTCACTTGTGGGCTGAAACTTAGTGGCTTGGACTCCAGCCCTGCTGCTGACATGGCTGCGTGGTCGGCGGAAGGCTCTGCTGAATGCCCCTGGCCCGGCGTTCTTACTGACAGAAGGGAGGATTGTATTTCCGGGGCCCAGGCCGGCATAGGGGATGAATGGCTGGCACGTATTTCCTGTGCCCAGGCCCACAGTGGCATGAATGTCTGGACAAGTGAGGGCACTTGGTGAGTACAGTGCAGGCTAAGGTGAAACTGAGGTGGGGTGCTGGCTGTAGGGGAGCCTTGAACCCTTGGGAAAAAATTGTGTTTACTTTTATGAACAGCAAGGATTTTTCATGCGGTTTGGCCAGCAGGGAATCCTGAGAGGTCACAGCCACCACAATGGTCTGGTGGTGGTGTGACCAGGACGGTGGGAAGAGTCCTTGCAATGGTCCAGTAGAGAGGATGAGTTGGAGGACATGGGGCGGGGGAAGACCCACTCAGCTTCCCTCGCAGCCTGAGGACGAGGAGGGTGGTCACAGGGGCTATAATGTTTAGGGCAGAAAGCAGTTGTTCAAATTGGGAGTGCGGTGTAGGCCTGTCCTGTCACCTCACACTCAAAGGCTGGGGCAGGAGGACCTCAAGTCCAACGAAGTGAGACCCCATCTCAAAGTAAAAACTACAAAGAGGGCTGGGGGTATTGGCCAGTGGTAGAGCAACTACCTAGAATCCCCCAATGAGGAGCTGAGGTAGTGGCTCAGTGGTAGAGCTCCTGCCTAGAATTCCCCAGTGAGGGGCTGGGGTGTGGTTCAGTGGTAGAGCTCCTGCCTAGAATCCCCCAGTGAGGGGCTGGGGGTGTGGCTCAGTGGTAGAGCTCCTGCCTAGAATCCCCAGTGAGGGGCTGGGGTGTGGCTCAGTGGTAGAGCTCCTGCCTAGAATCCCCCGGTGAGGGGCTGGAGGTGTGGCTCAGTGGTAGAGCTCCTGCCTAGAATCCCCCGGTGAGGGGCTGGGGGTGTGGCTCAGTGGTAGAGCTCCTGCCTAGAATCCCCAGTGAGGGGCTGGGGTGTGGCTCAGTGGTAGAGCTCCTGCCTAGAATCCCCCGGTGAGGGGCTGGGGGCGTGGCTCAGTGGTAGAGCTCCTGCCTAGAATCCCCCAGTGAGGGGCTGGGGTGTGGCTCAGTGGTAGAGCTCCTGCCTAGAATCCCCCAGTGAGGGGCTGGGGTGTGGCTCAGTGGTAGAGCTGCTGCCTAGAATCCCCAGTGAGGGGCTGGGGTGTGGCTCAGTGGTAGAGCTCCTGCCTAGAATCCCCAGTGAGGGGCTGGGGGTGTGGCTCAGTGGTAGAGCTCCTGCCTAGAATCCCCCAGTGAGGGGCTGGGGTGTGGCTCAGTGGTAGAGCTCCTGCCTAGAATCCCCAGTGAGGGGCTGGGGTGTGGCTCAGTGGTAGAGCTCCTGCCTAGAATCCCCAGTGAGGGGCTGGGGGTGTGGCTCAGTGGTAGAGCTCCTGCCTAGAATCCCCCAGTGAGGGGCTGGGGGCGTGGCTCAGTGGTAGAGCTTCTGCCCAGAATCCCCCAGTGAGGGTCTGAGTTTCTGGTTCTGAGTTAAGGTGCCCTGTGTTCCACACTCAGCACTTGAAATAGATGGGGCTGGGGTGTGATAGGCTGGAGGTTTCTATGGTGAGCAAGCAGTAGTGAGCTCCCTGGTGTGGAGGAAGTCAAGCACAGCTGGGTGTCCACCCGGGAAGGAAGCTGCAGTGGGAAGAAAAGAACGGCTAGCCGTGGTGGAAGAGGGGCATGACTTTTCCAGAGGTGGTTGTGGGATAGGGAATCCTGAGGGAAGCTGTGGAATGATATTTGGGGCCTAGAGATGGAGCCTTCCATAATGACTACCCTACCTCCTGTCCTAATTAGTGCCTCAAGGGCAGGGATGATTGCCGACCAGCTGCTCAGCCACAGACAGAGAAGTTCTGAGCCCCAAGACTCCAGAAGGAGATCACTGCTTCCCCCAAAGCTTCCCAGAGACGAGCCTTGCTATGCAGACACAAATAGGGGATCCAACAGTACAGCATCGATCCAGGGCGGGAGCCATGGTGCTGTGGGTGGGGCCGGCCACCAGCAAAGGCTTGGACATCTTTGCCATGTCATGGTGACAGGGGCTGGGGGCTGGGGAGTCAGGCCTTACAGAAGATGGGGGGGGCGAGAGTTGAGGGGGGCCGCCTGCCAGGGGTGGGAACTTTTTTGGGAAAGTAAAGATGTCTCAGGATGTAGGTTTCAGATACTGTCAGCCACACTGTAAGGAATGCTTGATGGGGAGCAGTGGGAATAGAGATCCAGAATGTTCCATGGCCTGGTGGGAGGCGGGTCTGGGTGGCTGACATCCAGGCACACTGCTCACCTTACTCCTCTTGTCCTCGGAGGTTCCGCATGACATGTTCCAGGCATGGCTGGGTCTATGCGCCCCCAGACTTGAGGTCAGAGATACCCACAGATGACAGATGCTCTGTGTGTACACAGCCCCCTGGGAAAGGGGACTGTTTTGGAAATATATTCTATAGTGTGTATGCAGGGACCATGCTCGGTGAACTTGAGTTTCCTAATGTCAAATGGGTTCTAGACATCTGAAGGGAAACAGATTGAGGTCTTTTCCACAGGCCAGGGGAAGCACAGATCTATAGATAGAGGAAGGGCCACATGTGGGGCAAAAGGGACCCGCCTGGGGGCTCACTCATTGTCAAGGCTGAAGCAGGAGCTCTGAAGGAGGTGGGAGAAGGCCTTGGAGCAGGAGGGAGAACGGAAGGGGCGGTTGGGGAAAGCACTCTGCTAGCCTGAGAGGTGTGTCCAAGCAGGAGCCCCTGGGTGGTGCTTGAGAAAGTAGGAGACAAGACTGGAGGGGATCTTCAAGATTAGGTGGGAAGTAGCCTGAAATTTGGCTCTCCATATTTGTGTAAGTAATAAAAATTCTCCCCAAAGCCGGGCGTGGTGGCACACACCTTTAATCCCAGCACTTGGGAGGCAGAGGTAGGAGGATCACCATGAGTTCGAGGCCACCCTGAGACTCCATAGTGAATTTCAGGTCAGCCTGAGCTAGAGTGTGACCCTACCTCAGAAAACCAAAAAAATTCTCCCCAACAGACAATGCCCAAACCAGATGCTGCCTCCTCCAGGATGCCACCCAGGTTGCCTGGGACAGAATTCCACCTCCCTCTCAGGATCCCCTGCGGGCTGTAGGAAATCCTGTTCTCCATGCTGGGTGATCTCGAGCCAAGAGCTTGACATCCCCAAGCCTCAGCTCCCTCTTTATAAAGTGGGGCTGACAACGCTGAGCTTCAGAACAGCTGCAAGGGGACGGGATCGCCACAGGCTTAGCGCATTACATGGGTCCATGTCCACCGCCGGCACCTCGCTGTGGGATGTTCCTTTGGAAGCAGTCTTCATGGAGGTGATCAAGGTAAAATGAGGTCACTGGAGTGACCTTAATCCAGTGTGGCAATTCTTCTGAAGGAGAGAGTTGAGCACAGAAGACGTGCAACGGGACAGAAACGCCGTGTGACAGGAAGCTGAAGGCGGGAGGCAGGCAGGCGGTGTGGCCCCACCACGCCTTGACGGGGATGCCATCCTGCAGGGCTGAGTGGCTGTCTCCTCACAGTATCCCGTTCACTGTGGCAATTCCAGTGTGCCAGCGTACGCCCACATGTGACTTAGTGGAACCTGCCGGGAGGGGACGGGCTCCCGGTGGGTGTCAGCCCGCACCTCGGCCAGCACTCTCCCCTGGAGCCGTGCCCTGGAGCACAGGGATCACCCTGGGGTCCAGGCGCTACACGCGGGTAAAAATGGAAAATGGCGCAGTGGAATTGGTGTCCCTGGGCAGGAGTGCTCATGCACGCATGTGCACATAGGCACCCAGGGCACACAGATGTGCACATACATGTATATACATCTGCACATGAGGCGTCTAGCATAGGCACATGCATGCTCACATATGCACATAAAGGACCCACATACACACATGTGTACTCACGTGCATGTCCATGTGTGCATGCTCACACAAAAACATATGGCACATGATCACACATACATACACACGTACATACTGACAATGCACTTAAGACATCCAGTACATGCACACACACACACAAACACAATGCATGTACGCACATGCAGTCCACATGTGCACATGCATGTACATATGCCCACCAAGGTTTGTGCACGTGTGTGCACATAAAATGTTCCCATTTATACGCACACATGTAGGCAGACGTACATTAGCACACATGTGCTTGGCGTGCTCCAACACAGAGGCCAGGGCTGTTCTCAGGCCCCGCCTGCTCACTCTGCAGCAGGGACAGTTTTTATTTATTTATTTATTTTTAATTTTTTTCTTCAACATTTTTTTATTAACATCTTCCATGATTATAAGAAATATCCCATGGTAATGCCCTCCCCCCCCTTTTCCCTTTGAACCTCCACTCTCCATCATATCCCCTCCCCATCTCAATCAGTCTCTCTTTTATTTTGATGTCATGACCTTTTCCTCCTCTTATGATGGTCTTGTGTAGGTAGTGTCAGGCACTGTGAGGTCATGGATATCCAGGCCATTTTTGTGTCTGGAGGAGCACGTTGTAAGTAGTCCTGCCTTCCTTTGGCTCTTACATTCTTTCCGCCACCTCTTCCTCAGTAGACCCTGAGCCTTGGAGGGTGTGATAGAGATATTGTAGTACTGAGCACTCTGGTCACTTCTTTCCAGCACCATGATGCTTTCTGAGTCACACCAAGGTCACTGCCATCTGAAAAGGGAAGATTCTCTACCAAAAGTGAGAGTAGCATTAATATAAGGGTATGAACATTAAGAGAAGTGCTTACTGGGCAGTTTGATAAGCATAGTATATACATTTAGCCAGACAGCAGCAGACGTTACACCCCTGGAGCTCATGACTACCCCTGTTTTAAGTTTTCAGTATCAGGGATGTAGTCCCCATCATGGAGTGGGCCTCCGGTCTAATTAGAGGGCAGTTGGTTTCCACCATGACAGATGTGCCACTATTGCACCCGTTGGCTCATTTGGCCTTGCTGGCCAAATATAAGGCCTGCTGTGTCCACTGTTGAGTATCTTCACTGGCTATTTCTCTTTCTCCCATTGAACTGCATGCAGAATGGCTTCTTCCAGCTGTCTGTCAGCTGGTCTCCATGGAGGAGGTTTTCAGCTCAGTTCCAGCAGGATTTCTCAGTGGCCTTGCAGCCCAAGTATGTGGAGTCTTCAGCAACAGGGTCTCATCTATTCCTGATGGGAAACCAAGGGCCTTGGCAATGGCCTGTAATGTTTTGGGGGCACCAGGGACCTCCCTGGCCAACAACTCACTGGAAGGTGTCCCATCCAGCAGGGACATTTTTGCCCAGTGCTTGGCTGAGGGAAGCCAGACTTGGTGTGTCATGTACTCTCAGCTCTGGGACAGGCCAGAGGCTGGGTGGGGGAACCACCGCCAGTGGTCCCCGTCACAGAACCGTTGGCTGAGAGAACACGTCCAACACAGGACACAGTGGTGCCTCTACTCCAAAGGGCCTACTATGGGTACCTGCTGTATGAGTGCCCACTGTGTGTAGCTGGCTGTGAGCATGTTGTAGTCGGTTCCAGGTTGCTGAGATGAACATCCAAACACCAGACAAGTTTGTGGGAGGAGGGGCTTTATTTCAAGCTCACAGATCTGGAGGAAGTTTCATTAATGGCAGAAGAAGCTGGCTCCCTTTCACAGATCCAAGCAGAGAGAAACGATCAAAACAGCCAGAAAATACCGAAAAGCAGCAAGCACTAACCAGCAGCAGGCAGGGTCTCTGGAGCTCAGCCTGCTCTCCACACCTTTGGGTTGGAATTCAGATCTGCCCTCAGTGATACAGCCCCTCTAGCAGGCTGCTGGACACATAAGTAGAAAATTAACCCTAATAAAAACTACCTGAGGCTTACGGGAGCCATACATTCAAAGCACCACTGAGCACTCACTGTGCACACAGATGACAATGGTGGTCTGACCCGCCTGACCCCGAGGGACTCACAGTGAGGTAGAGAAAGGATGCATCCATCTGCCATCACCAGAGGGCAGGAAGGGCAATTTGCTGGTGGCTGTGGACAGCCCCACCACCTCTGTGCCTCTGGAAGACCCTGGGGGCCCATGGGACCCCCATCAGAGAGCCCTGAGCCCTCCTTCTCTCCTCCTACACCCCGATCTCCATGGGAAACACCCTGTTGCTGGCTTTAGGAAATAAAAAGCTCTGAGCCCAGTCTACTTAATAGCTAGAAAATGTCATTTTTGTTACTTTCTTCATTAAGTCCCATTTGAGTCGGAATCCAACAGAATGAATGGCTGAGATCAGGGGACAGTCCTGGGCTCCGGGTCATTTGCCTTGGTCGCAGGAGGACACTCATCCAGCCCTGTGGAGCCAGAGCAAGGAGGCCCTGGGCGTAGGACCCCAACAGCTCCACCCATTATCCTTCCTCCTTTCTTTTCCTCCCACCTCCACACAGTCAGGAAGCCTCACTGCACTAGACAGTGAGCCCAGCTCTCCCACCGTCCCCAACGGGCAGGGTGTTGCTATCTGCGAAACCTGTGGGGAGTGTCGGTGGACAGCCAGGCAGGGGCAGCACAAAAGCATGGTATGCCCACAGCCCACCGGGACCCCCGTGGGATCTCAGTGCTGTCTTAAAAGCCTTTTCTTGGTTACAAACATTGAAAGAATTCAAAACAGAGCCAGGCCAGCTGGCACAGGCCTGCCAGACCAGTTACTCAGGAGGCCCAGGCACCAGGAAAGAGAGTGCAAGGTCACCTCCAGAGTGAACCGATGTTGGAGCCCTTGACTAGGCTTCCCCAGTGAGGGGCTGGGGGTGTGGCTCAGAGGTAGGCACAAGGCCTTCGGTTTAGTGCCTAGTAACAAGCACCCACCTTCAAAGAATCTGGGCTCTGTACATAAACTTTTGGAGCAGCCACAGTGCACAAATGATGTGAGCTCGTGTGAGTTTCTCAGCACCCCCCCTTGGGCCTCAGAGTCCTTCCTCTGAGCGGGGACAGCAACAGTGGCAGCTCCGTGGCATAGACAAATGGGTGCGTGTGCAAGGCCTAATGAAGGTACACTTAGTTCGTCTTATTCCTTGACCCTCGAGGTGCAGGACTGCTGCTGAATATGTCGCTGCTACCCAGAGGTGCTGAGGGCAGGCCGGAGCTTGCACTGTGTCCAAGTGCAGAGATCCTAAAGAGCCCAGGCAACCTTGACGAGCAGAGCTGGAGGACGCACGCTTCTCCATACTGGGACTTGGCACGGGCCTGGAGTCAGCGTGGCCCTGTCGTAAGGACAAGCTCACACCACTGGAGAGAATGAGGTGTCCAGAGGGGAACTCTCGGTCAGCTGATTGCCAGTAGTGATGCCAAGACAATTCAGCCAGGGGGAAAATAAGATTTTTTTTTTTTTTAAACTGCCAGGCTTGGTAGCACACACCTTTAATTCTAGCACTCAAGGGACTGAGGTAGGAGGATCATCATGAGTTAGAGGCCACCCTGGGTCACAGGGAGAGTTCCAAGTCAACTTAAGCTAGAGTGAGACTATCCCACAGAAAAAGTCCAAAACACACAAAAGAATGCTTTTCTGTTTTGTTTTTCTTTTTTGGTTTTTCAAGGTAGGGTCTCACTGGTCCAGGCTGATCTGGAATTCACTATGTAGTCTCAGGGTGGCCTTGAACTCACGGCGATCCTCCTACCTCTGCCTCCTGAGTACTGGGACTAAAGGCGTGCGCCAGCTCGCCCAGCTAAGAATATTTTTTTAAACATACAGAACTGAGATAACTGGACAGCCATATGCAAAAGGACTAGGTAAGAACCCTACCTCACACCATACACAGAAATTAGCTAAAAATGAGCGAAAGCTTAAATGTGCAAGCCAAAACTAAAAGAATTCCTAGAAGGGCTGGAGAGATGGCTTACAGGTTAAGACACTTGCCTGCAAAGCCAAAGGACCCAGGTTCGATTCTCCAGTACCCATATAAGCCAGATGCACAAGGTGCCACATGCTTCTGGAATTCGGTTACAGTGCCCGAAGGGCCTGGCACACCCATTCTTTCTCTCTATCTGCTTCTTTCTCTCTCAAATAGCTAAAGTAAACAAATATTTTTAAAAAATTTTAGAAGATGGCTCAGTGGTTTAAGTCACTTGCTGGCAAAGCCTGTTGACCTGGGTTCAATCCCCTAGCACCTATGGTAAAGCCAGATACAAAAAGTGGCACAAGTGTCTGGTGTTCATAGCAGCAGCAAGAGATCTTGATGCATGTGCACACACACATGTGCAAATAAATAAATAATAATCTTAGAAGAAAATATAGCAGTCAATCTTCACCTTAGGCAGAAGATGCTCAAAGGTGTCACTGAGAACTCAAAATTAAAAGTTGTGCTGCAAACAGTATTAATAAGAAAGTGAAAAAAACACTCACAGCCAGAGATAAAATATTTGCAAGCTATATAGCTAACGAGAGACTTGTGTTTAGAATATATAAAGAATTCTAACAACTCAATAATAAAAAGAGAAATATCCCAATATTTAAAAAAAAATGGGCAAATATGAATATTCATTTATACAAAGAAGATATGCAAATGACCCATAAACACACAGAAAGATTCTTGACATCACTAGCCATCAGGGAAATGCAAATCAAAGACATAATGAGATGCCACCTGACACTTGCTAAAATGGCCATCATAGAAAGAAATAGGTAAGGCCAGGCTTGGTGGCACATGCCTTTAATCCTGGCACTTAGGAGGCAGAGGTAGGAGAGTCACTGTGAGTTGGAGACCAGCTTGAGACTACATAGTGAATCCCAGGTCAGCCTGGGATAGTTGAGATGCTACCTCAAAAAAAAAAAAAAAAAAAAAAACAAAAAAAAAAACCAAGGCTGGAGAGATGGCTTAGTGGTTAAGCGCTTGCCTGTGAAGCCTGAGGACACTGGTTCGGGGCTCGATTCCCCAGGACCCAGATGCACAAGGGGGCGCATGTGTCTGGAGTTTGTTTGCAGTGGCTAGAGGCCCTGGAACACCCATTCTCTCTCTCTATCTGTCTCTTTCTCTGTCTGTCACTCTCAAATAAATAACTAAAAATAACCAAAAAATTTTTTTAAAAAGAAGCAAGAACGAAAGACACAGCTAAGTGTTTATGGGAGTGTGGCAGGTGGGAAACAATTTGTGGGGTCATCAAAAGACTGAATATAGGGTGTCCCGTGACTCAGTGCTAAAGCTGGCTATATACCCAAGGAAAATGAGAGTCTATGTGCACAGAAACTGCACAAGAATGGCCCTCTCTGTAGTACAGTAGAAGGCACCTTGATGTCTGTGGAAAAATGAACAATACAGTGTGGCATGTCCATACAGTGGAATGTTGTTTGACAATGGAAAAGAATGGGCTGAGAAGTGGTAACAGAAAACAAAAGGTTTTCATTTTCATTTTGCATGCAAATTCCTTATGATAAGTGTGTCTGCACATTGCACAAACATGGAAAGCTCATGCATAGGTTTTTAGTAAAAAGCCAGTCTCATTGTCTGGCATGATCGTAAGGTTCCGTACTCTCACTCAGGTGGTGATGACAAGTCATGTATGCATTTGTTAAAACTTCAAGCGCTCCACTGACAGCTGTACAGCAAACTGCAGAGAACTTAAGGGCTCTGCATTTCACCATCTATAAATAAATATGCAGAACATTTTTAAAAAGTGAATCCCTTCCACCGTCTCACTCAGCACCTGCTCACCATGTCCTACAAGGGGTGTTGGCTGAAAGCATAGTTTGCATATGGTGCAAATAAAATGTTATATTTTGCGGCTCCTTGTTATTAATCAGCACACAAAAGAGTACCGGATATACTGGGGTGCCCCTTGTACCTTTCCCCTCTGAAGAGAATCTTAGTGCTAAGCCTGGTTGCCATATGCTTGTCATCCCAGCTACCCAGGAGGCAGAGGCAGGAGAATGGAGAGTTCGAGGTCAGCCTGGGCTACAGAGTGAATCAATGGCAGAGCACCTGCCTAGAATCCTCCACTGAGGGGCTGAGGGCGTGGCTCAATGGTAGAGCGCCTCCTAGAATCCCCCAGGGAGGAGATAGGGTGCGGCTCAGCGGTAGGGCACTTCTTAGAATCCTCCAGTGAGGAGCTGCAGGGTGTGAGAATGTAGGGACAAGAAGAGAAAGAAAAGCAGAGAAAACATAGGACCCACCTCCAGGCTAGCCCTGGTGTCTGCAGGGTACCGGAGGCCTCAGAGCCCTCTCCACCATGGCCGCTTCCAACCTGCTGCGGTCATGTGGGGTGCTTCAGCAGATCACCTTGCCCCAGTGTGTCTCTCTCACGTTCATGACAAGAATCTGGATGGCACATCCCAGGAAGCACATGCTCGCCAAACAAAGGCTGTGCGGATTTGGAATCTCACACTGTCTCAGCAGTTCTCAGAGCGCTGAACTTTTCTGGCCTCTGCCCATGTCGGAAGTGAAGTCACCTCGGGCTTTAATTCTCTTTCCTGCCTCGGGAGTGAGCTCTTTTTCATTCACTTCAGTGTCCTTCATGGTTCCTGTCCTGTTTGTCATTTCTGCCCACATTTCCCCCTTTGCTACTCTCCTTATTGATTTGTACGAGCTCTTTATATATGGAAAAGTTGGCTCTATGCTGGTGATGTAAATGTGACAGTATTTATTTTTTAAAAGAATTTATTCGGTGTGTATATGTGATGTGTGTGTGTGTGTGTGTGTGTGTGTGTGTGTATGAGTGTGGTCATGCACATACCATGGCACACTTGGAGGTCAGAGAACAATTTGGGGGGGTCTGTCCTTGCATTCCACCTTGGTTAAGGCAGGGTCTGTCACTGTTGGCCACTGCTGTTTGCGGGTTTCCACGAGATTCTTCCACCTCTGCTGCCCTTCTGACTGTTGGTGCCGTGGGATTTCAGAAGCCCACCCCAGCTGCTGCTTCCTCCTCCTCCTTCTCTTCCTCTTCTCCTCCTTCTTCCTCCTGCTCCTCCTTCTTTTGGTTTTTCGAGGCAGAGTCTCACTCTGGCCCAGGCTGACCCGGAATTCACTCTGTAGTCCCAAAGTGGCCTCGAACTCACAGCGATCCTCCTATCTCTGCCTCCCAAGTGCTGGGATTAAAGACATGCGCCACCACGCCCGGCTCAGCTTCTGTTAAGGGACAAGCATTTTACCCACTGAGCCAACTCCAAGCCTTGAACAGTGTTTCCTCCATGGCTCCACGGGTTTCATGGATTCACAGCTGTCACTGTGGAGTTTTGGGCACAGGAGGAGATTATTACCATCTTTCTGTGGATGTGTGGGTATTAACATCAACTTGTACGTTCCTCTCCCATTTTCCATGAAGAAGTGTCTCACCGGCCAAGTAGAGTCCTTCTCCGGTCTCTGCACAGCTGGCATAGTTCCCATCGAGGAGCTTGCAGACACCAGAAAGGCAGACACGGAACAGTGCACACATGCAGGAGACAGGGTGAGGCAGCCACCCCCAATCTCTTCCCACCCCGCCCCCACTCAGCTGAGGAAACACAGCTCTGATCTCTGCATCTGGCCCTGTTCACAGACAACCTTGCAAAGGAGGCCATGCATGTGCACCTGGTGTGTGTGTAGATGTGTGTGCAGGAATGTGGGCACAAGCAAATAAGCGTCAACAAAGGCAAGCCAGGCGTGGCGGTGCAAGCCTGTGGTTCTAGCACTTGGAAGGCTGAGGCAGGAGGATTGCGAGTTCCAGGCCAGCCTGGGAGAGAGACCTTGTCGGAGGATGCATGAGGAGGAGGAGAAGGAAAAGGAGGAGGAAGGAAGGGAGAGGGAGGAGAGAAGAGAGGAAGATCAAAGAGGGGAGAGGACAGGAGAGGGGAGAAGAGAGGGTGAGGGGCTGCAGCAACTGAACGGGGAGGCTTAGGATCGACGTTCTGGGTTTAATTTCTGGCACAGCTGTTTACCAGTTGATGAATTCAGGTTTTACTGAAGCCTTGATCCCTAGTCCCCCCGCGGAGCTCTCCACGGAGCTACTGGTCTGCTGAGGCCTAGGCAGACTGACCAGGTAGCCAGTATCTCATAACCCAGCTCACCAGAGTGACCTCCACAGTCCCACATGGGTGTGTGTGCCCTGGCTAGGGAGGGTTCCTCGTGTATGTGACTGGGGCATGGCATGGGGTGCCACCCTGACTGGCTACTCCAGGTGCTCCTGCTGCCATTGTGTGTGTGTGTGTGGGGGGTATAGGGAGAGGAGCCTGCCATTAAAATCATGACTGATGTTCCTTATGGGGAGTGAGTTAGGGGTGTGTGGCTGTGTAGATAGCCCCACAATCTGATCTGTGAGCACATGGGTAGATTGTTTCCACACTATAGGCTGTCTTTAGACCCATGTGTGCCTTGGTGATGGGCTCAGATGAAGAGAATGGGAGAGAGGAGACAGACAGAAACGGGGGTGGGGAAGGTGGGAGACAGAGAAAGATGGAATGAGAGAGACAGAGAGGGGAGGAAGAAACAGTGATATAGAGGCAGGGGAAGGAGAGAGACCCGAGGGAGGCTGAGGGGAGGGAGGGAGGGAAATAGAGACAGTGGTAGAGAGATCTCAGTAAGCTCTGAAAGGGGAGAAAGCCCAGCCCAGACTGTGGCTCCCCACCTCTTTCCTGTGGTTCTGGCCTTGGATTTGGTCCTGGGAACACCCATTCCCGCCCTGAGGGGTGCTCAGCCTTTTGTAGGGGGACTGAAGTCTGGCCAGCCAGGTCCAGCCGGGTCTCTGCCCAATGGGAATGAAGCGGGTCTACAGAATACATTAAAGGGTCAGGACTGGTCTTGGGCTTGTTGGGGAGGAGGAAGTGGGACATGTGGGGTGGGTAAGGGCGCGCCCGCCACCAGGGGCAGTCCTGTGCTGAGGGATTTGACAAGGGAGAACTTAAGGGCAGACTCTGCCTTCTCCTCCCAGGCCGGGTTTTCTGGTGGTCTGAGCACCGTGTGCAAGGGCTGGGACAGCCAACAGCCAGGGACTCTGTCCTTACCAGTCATGCTCAGGGTCCGGGAGTCCAGGGAAAAGGGGATGGACCCTCCTGTACCCATCCCCAGTGGGGTGTCGTTCCTCGTGTCCAGAGGGAAATGCCCAGAGCAGAACTAGAGCGCAAGGAGCTCTGGAGCCTCAGGACGGGGGCTTTCAGCCGGGGGAGGGGGTCATAGATCTGGGGACCTGAACCCCGATGCGCCCATCCTAGTCCTCTGGCCTGGAGGCTCCAAGCCTCACACCATTGCCACACTTGTCCCTGGTCTTTGCTACAGTAACACCTCAGGGGCGAGGACCGTCCCCGGCATGCCCCCTCCCTGCTTCTGTGCGGGCCTCCTGGTCCGGCCTGGCGGGTGCTGCTCTCCGCTGCCCAGCCCTGGGTGCCCGCTCTAGGAGCAGCGGCCCGGCCCCGGGATCTCTTTCCGCTGCTGCCAGCCCCGGGCTCCGCAGCTTTGCACGCGGAGAGATTCGCGAGCTGGGCGCTGGGCCTTAGCCCGGAGAGGGCGCTCTTGAACCTGACTTGGAATTTTCACCCAATGCCAAAGGATGGGGAAGGGCGGCGGTGGGGAGTGGGAGGCGAGGTGGGCGTCTAGGCCAGTGCTCGAGGGGAGATCGGGGGGGGGGGTGGTGTTTCGGGGAACACTTTGGCCGAGGGTCCGAGGGAGTCGACTTCGGATTCCCCGGGGGAGAGGTTGGTGGGAAGGAATTCGGCTGCCCAGAATCTTCCGGGAATGGGAAGGTGCCAGGCTGATCTCGCGCTCCCCACGCTCTCAGCCGAAAGGGGGTGGGGAAGGGCAATGCGGTGGGGAGGGGTCCTGGGAGGAGGCCTCCGACCTTGGGGACAGCCAGCCTCTGGAGACACTGGGTCCCAGAGGACCTGATCGCCCATGTCCCCACCTCTCAGCCATTCCCACCCCATGCAACGCGCGCCCCTGGGGGCCGTGCAGTTGCGTTTGCGGACACGCGCGCCCCCACACAGGGTCTGACTTCGGGTCAACTTCCACGCGGCTTCCCGTGTGTGTGTGTGTGCGTGTGTGTGTGTGTGTGTGTGTGTGTGTGTGTGTGGTGTGCAGCCATGTCCGCGCGCGCGTGCACAACCCCGCCTCACGTATCCACCTCCCATCGCCGCGAAGGGTCCCAACCCCTAGACTATTCGGGGACTTCTCCACGACATCGCTCGGTGGCCTGGGTCGCGGGTTGTGGGGGGGGGCGCAGCGTCGGCAAGGAAAAAGGGGGCGAGGATGCCTCTCGGCTTCCTGAGATGTCCCCCCACGCCTCGTCCCAACTTCTCACCATGTGTCTCCGATGGGCACCCTCCTGCCCCCTCCATCCATGGCCGACGGCAGGGCCGCGGGCCCCCCCCCCCGCCCCTGCTCCAACCCGCCTCCCCGCCCGGCTCCCAGGTTCGACCTGCCTCGCGCCCGGCAGAGAATGGGCCACCGCCGCGGCCACCGCCACCACGCCGGAGCGGGAGCCGGAGCCGCCCGGCCCCGCGGTGTCGCCGTAGCCGCCGCTGCCCCGCCTGCCCGGCCGCCCTGAGCTCCGGGAGCGCTGTCCCCGGCGCCGCCGCCGCCGCCCGGCGCTCGCCCGCCGCTTGACGCAGTGAGCGCCGCAGCCCGGCCGCCACCGGCTCCGCTCGGTTCCTCGTCGCAGGCCGAGAGCCCAGCCCGGCGGGCTCCGGGAGGGGCGGGCAGGGCTGGAAGGGGGAGGAGGTCTGTCTGGAGCCAGCGAGCCCCGAGGAGGAACAGGAGGAGGAAGCTGGGGAAAGCCACCGTCGTCGCCGCCACCGCCGCGCTCCCCAAACCTGGGCGCGCACGCTCTGCCCGCCGGTGCCAAAGCCTCCATCCCGGGGGGGCCCGCACCCCAGGTCAGGTAGGAAGGGGCCTGCATGGGCAGGGGGCTGCGGGAGCTGGGGCAGGGGGTCCCCAGTGCCGCAGCCGCGGAGTCGACAGATTCCCCGCCCCTGGAGGGGGTGGGGAGGTTGCTCTCATGGGGGATCCAGGGGTGGCTCGGGAGTCCCCAGCGGCTCTCTCAGTCCTAGTCACCCTGGCCCCGGTGCCTTGCCCTTAGAGACCGCGTCGAGGCTGAGTGCCCCCCTCCCCCTCCCAGGGGGTTTGGATGCGGCATGTTTGAGTCGGTGGCTCCCTGGCGCCCCTCTCCCCTTCTACCCACGTTCACTGGCGAGCGCGCCCGAAGTTCTCGGCCGCCGAGCTCGGGCAGGCAAACTTCCCTCCTTGACGCGGAGGATGGAAGGACCGGGACTCGGGGACCCCTTTGGGCTAAGAGGGGTGTCGGGTACCCCGAAACTTTGCTGAGCGCTCTGAGTGTCTTAAAGCTGTCCAGCTAGCGAAGGGAAGGGGGTAGCTTGGCTTTGGAGTGCACGGGATAGCGGAGGCGTCCCAAGTTGGCCCTGAGACTGCCCCCCCCAAATCTGAAACCTTTCCTAGTGGGAGGCGGGGAGTTAATGGGCTATGAGGAGGCCTCGCGTGCTTCCAGCGAGTCTAGCAGAACCCCCTGGAACCTTGGGAGAGGTGTCGTGCCCCCAACCCCAGAGGGTGGCGGGACTCTGCCCAGCTGGCTGGAAGGAACTGACTCCCTGTTAATAGGAGCCCCAAAATCCTCTGGGTTGGGCTTGGCTGGCGCTGGGAGCCCGATCCCAGCATGAAGCTGACCTCCTCCCCCCGGCTGTCACAGACCATATTTTGGCGCCGTCCCTGCTCCTCCAGCTCCGTTCTCTTGGGCCTGGGGTGTCTCCCCCTCCCTAACTTTTTCTTTTCTCAAACTGCCCCGTCTGGAGTGTGGCGACCAGTCCAGGGCCCAGAGCCGGACTCAAGCTATCTGAGCACAGTTCCCAACCTCCGAGTCCTCCGCGAGCAGCGGTGGGAGGCCCCCGGGGCCACCCTGCTGTGGACCAGTAGGGAATCTCCCGCGAGCCCCTTTCAGTCTTCCGACCCACCGCCCACGCGTGACACGTTCATTCATTCGCCTCCGCGGCCCGTGGCCACCCCATCTATGGGCATGGTCACTCGTGGGTAGCCTAAGGGGGCTGTGGAGGGCGGGAGGACCTGCGAAGCTAGCGGAGGGGTTTTGAGGGGACTAGCTTCGATCTAAGCCTGTGCAGGTCCTGTGCTGGCCTCTGGCAGCCAGTGTCGCCTTCCAGCACCCTTGAGGGCTCAGGAGGATTCCGCGGCCCCGCCCCCACTCCATTCCAAAGCTCAGGCCCGAGCTGGAGTGAGGTTTCTCGCATTCGGGGACCAGGGAAGCAGGGTACTTCTTGTTTCGGGGTGGTCTGCAGAGCCCAGTCCGAAAAGCTTGGAGAATCTTTGTTCCCGGGGCTCCGCGGCCCCGCCCCCTCCCGATCCACCGCTGGACCCCGGAGCCTTTGCCGGCTCCAGCAACCCTAGAGCTCGGCGGGCGAGCGAGGTGGCGCATGTTTTTTGCAGCTCTGGGTCTGGAGGAAGGGTAGGGGGCGTGGAGCGCGGCGATGGGTCCCTGACAGATTGTCTTCGGTGGCGACGCCGGCGTCTGCGCGGTAGAATTAATGGCTTACAAGCAACGCGCTCATCTACTTGGCCCCGGGGGGAGGGGCAGCCCCCGCCAGGACTCCTGGAATTCGGTGGCACCCTGAGGAGCAGTTACTTTCCTCCGGGCGGGAGGTGCAGGCTAGTGGACTCAATCCCTTGAGGGTCTACCCTGCCTCCAGTCACCTCCCCTCCCAGCCCCATGGGGCTCCGTTCTCGAATTCTCTCTAATGGGCTGGGACCCTCCTGACTGACACCTACCCCAGCGCCCTCACCAGCCCTCCTCTCCCGCACACCCATGATCGCCAGTGGTTACAAACTTGCTTGGGTGGTGGGACAGGACGGGCCGAGGGCGCTTTGTGGTCTCGTGGGTAGGATGGTGGGAGCCAGGTCCGAAGGGGTGAATCTGGGGGTTCTCCCCAACACGGTACTAGGACAGGATAGCACCTATCACGAGCTCTGGGTGCTCCCAAGAACCCCATCTACACTTTGCCAGATCTGAGGAGTCAGCCTCATCTTGCTGCGTTCGCCTTCCGAACGATGATGGTGTGTGTGTGTGTGTGTGTGTGTGTGTGTATGCAGGGGGGGTGGTCAGGCCCCTCTTCTTGTACGGTGCTGGCCAGTCCAGGGGAGGCCTTCTAAGAGTGACCAGGGAGACCCTTAGCACCTTCCTCAGACATGGCAACAGGCGAGGAGAGGGTATCTTGCACCCTGCATTCCAGGTCTGTGGGCCCAGGCCTGGAACACTGAAGGCTAGCAGCTTTTATAGATTTGATGCCCTTGGCCTGGGGCCTGGCTGTGTTAGAAGGCCGGTTTGGGGCAGCTGAAGGAGAAAGGCTACATACAGTTCCGATGCCCCCCAAAGGCCCAGCTGCCTTCTTGGATCCACTGTCATGACTCCTGTGACACACGTCCAGGACACGAGCCTGTCCTTCTTACGCAGAATAGTGGGACACAGCCCGCTGGCCCGAGGAGGCCATGAAACTCCTCATCCCAAACTTCCCCCTGCATTTTTAAGGCCTGCCAGCTGGAAAAGCAGTTAAAAACCCACCACCCTTCTTCCTGCTTTTGTGGGTGCACAGGCTGGGCGCGCCCTGCCGCGGGGGGGGGGGGGCTGTGCCGGTCCATACAGCACTCGCCGGTGCTCACCCGTGGGTGTTCATTCACATTCCCTCTCCGGTCCCCACACACTATAGGAATTATCTTGGTTTGCTCTGCCTCTGAATTGAGTCAACTCTTTTGTATGCTCGGTGAATTGCCCAGCTGCTAGCGACGAGCAGAACGGAGGAGCGGAGGAGAGCGTGCCGGGGGTACTGAGGCCGGGGTGGTGGTGGGGAGGGGATCGGGAGCGGGCGGGGACAGGAAACGGGGAGGGGACGCGTGCGACGACTGGGTGGGCTGCGTGGGGACAGGAGCTGCCGGAGGCACCGGTGGGGCAGCAAACCTGGCTTGCCCATGGCCCCAACATACTGGCCGGAGTGGAGTCTTCAGGGATCCAGCCCGGGGGTCCCCTTGGGCTGTGTGGTCCGTGGCAAGCCTCCTGGCTTCTTCTGACTCGGTTTCACCCCCACCCCACCCCAAGCCCAAGACTTCCGCACACGCAGTTGGGGGACTGTCAGGCTAAGCTGGAAGAGTCCTGGGGATCCCCTTCCCAAGTCCTCGCAGAGGCTGGGTGAGTGAGTGAAGGGGGAGGGAGGGTCGGGGGTCTCGGCTGCGTAGGGTCCGTGTCAGGTCCACGGGAGGGAGGATCGGGGTCCCGACAACATCTTGGCGTGGTGCTTAGGGGAAGAGGGGTCGTGGGAGGCAGCAGCTGTCCGTCCGCTCCCACTTAGAGGCGGACGGAGGGGCTGCGTGGGGAGGGGCGCCCCCTCCCAGCTGGCGAGGGGCGCGCGTGCCTCGGCCCGGCCCGGATGGCTGGGGACCGGGGAGGCTGGGAGGAGGGCGGGCGCGCGGCTCGCAGCCGGACGAGCCGGGGCGGACGGGGAGGGGGGGGGTGGAAGAACGCGGGCGGGGGCGGGGGCGGGGGCGGGGAGGCGGCGGGAACCTTCCCCCCCGCCCCCCGGCGCGCGGCGAGGGGCGGGGCGCGCGCGCAGATCGATGGGCGAAGCTGGGGAGGAATTTCAATCCGAGAGCCAACTTAGAGCTTGAAGGACGGCGGCGGCGGCGGGCGCAGCCCGGGATCGGCAGCCGGCCGGGCAGGTAAGCGTGCAGCTCTCTCCGATTCCGAGTCAGCGCGGCCCGGGAGCGGAGCCGGCGAGCGTGGGACCCCCCCGCTTCTCCCCACCTCCCCCCCACACACCGGCTTCTCCGCCGATGACACGCAGGCCCCGCCACGTCGCGTGTCTCCCTCCGCCGCCACCCCACCAACATTTGCAGCGCCCCGCGTGCGGCCCCGGCCCTGGCGGAGACCCCGGGGCCCCGCGCGCCGTCCCGGCTGCGCAGCGGGCAAAGTTGGAGGAACTTGGCGGCGCCGGCTCCGAGGCAGAACCCGACCGGTTCAGGGTCCTGATGTTGTCACCTCGGAGTCACTGCCGCAGCCCGCAACCACCTTTCCCTGGTACGTCTCCCTTTCACTGCCCCCCCCCAACCCCGCCGCTGCTTCCCGTAGCCGTGGACCCTCTCTGCAGCCGCTGCCCTGCCCTGCCCGCAGCCTCCGTGCAGTTCCCGCACCTCCCCGAGTCACTGAGCCCCATCCTGCCCGCACCTCTCCGTCCCTGCCCTGCCAGGCCTCCTTCCGGCTAAGCGAGGTCGAGCCTCCTTGCGAGGCACCAAACCGTCCAGCCACATTCTGCATAGAGATCGGTGGTCCAGTCCCCGCTGGCATGGGGGCACTTTACTACGAACTTGACAGGCTACCAACGCCCACCTTGGACCCATCTTTCATGGCCATCTTTCTCCAGTCTGGAGGAGGTGCCAATTCTGTCCCCCACTAAAAACCAGTGTCTCCATCCTACAGTTTGTTGCTTAGTGCCGTGCCAAGGAAGGGGGCTGTGTCTGCGTCTCTCTCAAAGGGACTGGGCCACCTGAGATCAAAGTTAAGAGTATTCCAGGTTTGGGTTCAGTGACCTTGGGGCAGATGACATCTCTGAGCCTCAGTTTTCACATCTGTAAAATGGAGATTAAATGATACTGCCCTCTGAGGAGGGAAGGGTTAACAGAGATGGTCCAGAGGCCTTCTCTTCAGGATGGGAGGGAGGCAATCCAGGGTGCCTCTCAGGCAGGAGCAACCTTGTCTTCCTGCAACCCAGAGGGGAGCTGTGCATGTATCTGGCTTTTGCCCCAGTAGAGGATTGGGGTTTGTGCAGGAAAGCAGTCCTAAGAGACCCTGGGTATCTTGGGGACAGGATCCCAGAAGGGCGCAGGGCTCCGAGCAGAGGGACGCGCCCCTCTGCCTCCCTCGGGCTGCCTCCTAAAGGTGCGTCCCCAGTCATGAAAGAGGCCCCCAGTCTCTACTCAGCCCTGGGAGGCACCGGATCAAACAGGGGCTATGTTACTTTAAAGCTGCAGTTAACCTGGTCTTTTGCACTCCCCTAGCCCCCTGGCCTCCTCGGCCCCCATGTTTGTGGCTATGACCTTTGCAGTGAACAGATGTTGAGGAGACAGACAGTCCCCCTCTGGATGGGCCCCGCCTCACCAAAGGTGGCCGGACAAACTCCAAATGGCATTCAAGGAAGACACCCCTTTCTTGTCTGGATTTGAGGGGCTCGGAGGCCTGCCAGGGCTCTAGAGCTTTGGTTCATTGTTTTTCCATGTTCTCAGAGGGCTAGGTGGTCAAGGGAGATCGGGATCCCCTCTTCCTACTGGCCAGAAACCCTCAGTGGTCTTCGGGTGAGAAAGGCCGGGGGCAGCCATGGCCCCCTTCCACCTTCCTTGGGCCCTGGTGGTGCACAGCTGCCAGGCCTCCTGGGTGAGTGTCCTTCAGCATGGTACTCGGGCACAGGCAGCTCAAGACCCGAGAAAAGAGGGGATGGGGACCTTAAACTGGGGCCCACTGCAAGCCTGCAGGGGTAGGGGAGCAGAGAATGGGTGGCCGTAACCAGAAGAAGCGACCCCCAGCCCCCTTCCAAGGCACACTCCAGAGAGCACTGCCTCCCCCCCCCCAGAATGCCTTGTCCTATGATCTCATCTAAACTGAAGGAGTCTACATCTCCATCCATCTCTCTTTACCCCAAGAAACAGGTGGTTGAAACCCCTAGGAGAGCCCACAGCCAGGGCTTGGAGAAGCCCTTCTCTTGGACCCTGGAGTTAGAGTCATCGGACTTTAGTCCTTGAATCATGAATCGTGGACCTTACTCCACTTAGTTGGGCCAAAATTCTGACACAGAGTTGATCCGTTTCTTTGAGGCAGAGCCTCCCTGGGCCTGGGCCCCTTGTTCACGTTCCTGTCTGCCTCCAGCATACCAACTCTGGGCTCTAGATTCCAGTGGAATTTTCTTTTTCTTCTTTAATTTTTTAAAATAGTTATTTATTTACTTGAGAGTGACAGAGAGAGAAAGAGAGAGAGAGAGAGAGAGAGAGAGAGAGGAGAGGGGGAGAGAATGGGCACACCAGGGCCTCCAGCCACTGCAAACGAGCTCCCTTGTGCATCTGGCTAATGTGGGTCCTGGGGAATCCAGCCTCGAACTGGGGTCCTTAGGCTTCACAGGCAAGCGCTTAACCGCTAAGCCATCTCTCTAGCCCCTCCAGTGGAATTTTCTTAACACCCAGGAAGCTTTTTGTAGGTCCCCTCTTGTCCCTTACAGTCACTGTTCTGCCCTGTTCTACGCAGGACCATCTGTAAGAGGCCCTAGAGCGCCTCAGACACTGGCATCTGAAGGAATTTACCACAGAGGTGCCTGGACCCAGAGTTCACATTTCCTTGCTGAAATAGGCAGAGCCCGTGCTGGATTCTAAGTGGGTGGCATATGAATAACTATGGTTGGAGGACTCAGGACTTGGGCTCCGAGCCTACCACTGAGTGACAGGCAGAAGACAGAGCTCCAGGGCTGGGTGACGGGGACATAAATTTCCAGGCGCGAACCTGGAGTGGATGGTGGTATTGCAGATACATTTGTCACCCCCCACCCCCGGCCATTGCGCTTCCCTTTTGTTTCCAGTCTTGGATTGAATTTCTTCCAACAAAGCCTCGGGTGTCAACTGGCCTTAGGTGGGTCTTCGTGGGGTAGCCGCTGGTGGAGGCCCTGCAGAGGACTAGGGTGTCCTTTGGGGAGCTAGCTGGAGTCTAGAGAGGGCTGGATGTTGCACAGTGAGCTGGCTTAGAGCAAGGGCCTGCCTGCCGCTGTTTGCTCAGGCTTCCGGGGACACCTGCTCCTCCTGCACTGGGGCTAGCCTGCAGCCCCAGGGGTGAGCCGGAAGTGGAGTCCTTGTGGGCACCAGGTTCCACTGACCCTGTTCTGTTCCCTGAAGTTCTTGGCTTTGGACGAGGATGTGGGGATCAGCTTCAGACATCTGGCTTGCGTAGTGTACAGCGATTGAGAGACCCTGGGAGTGAGGTGTGGTCCATGTTGGTGAGACACATACATGGATACAAATGCTCCTTTCTGTAGAGATAATTCAGCTTGGCCCCATTTTCCAGAAGGGTCTAGCTTCATCCAAAGTCATGGGGCAGTGAGCAGTGGAATTTGAACTCCAGCATCCTGGTGGCCAGGACCTGTCCTTGTCTCCTTCTCCCGCAGGCTATCCGGGTGGCTGGTTCTTGGTATTGGAAAAGAGCTCAGAGCAAACGGGAAGCAGCCTAGCCTTGTAAGGCAGGATTCAGAAAGAGACATGCCTGGGCTCCTTACTTCCTCTCTCTCTTTGCTCTGAAGGCTAGGGAAACTGAGTCACAGAAGCTGGCCTGGTATCTGAGCACTGAGACCTTTCCATGACAGCCCTTCCTCAGTCTACTTGGACAAGAACTCCCAGGGCTGGTCCACAGCAGGGACCTGAGCCTTGGTGACTCGGTCCCTCTTTAATCTCTGTGACCCGTGGCCCATCTTTCTTTGAGGCCCCTGTGCAGCTGCCCCATGCTCTTTGCTCCCCTTCCAGGGGGACTTGCTGGCCCTTGAAGTATGGACAGAGAGGGGCGTGACCAGCAGCTGCAGCTGGAGTGAGTGTGCCAGCATGCCCGTGTGGGCATCTGTTGCTCCTCAGGTTTGTGCTCCAGGCACCTTCGTCTGCCAGCTCCGAGGACCGACTCCCGGCCACAGGGAGAGACTGGTGGAAGGAATTCAGGGGCATGGGTAGGGCAGGGCCTGGCTTCCCCATTTGCAAAGGTCTTGGTCTCCCAAAACAAGGCTGGAAATACTCACCCGCTGAGCCCAATGACTCGACAGCCAAAACAGATGGAGAAACTGAGGCCCAGAAAGGACGATGGCTACAATCCAGGTCACAGCGGGCAGAGAATCCAGGTAGCGTTCCCTCTTATACCTGACTTCTTCCCCCAGCTTGGTTAGACAGGGTTGGAGCCCTGCCCTTGCCGACGGACATGCTGTCCCCTGCCTACTTTGTGCTCTTCGTCACAAGGGCGAGCTGTTTGGTCCCCGCTGGCCCCAGGCCTGTGGTGTTGCCCTCCCCACGCTGGAGCCCCCGGGGCCTTCGGAGCACTTCTCCACTGTCTGTCACACTGATGGGCCCTCTGTGAGTGTGTGGGTTGCGTCGGAAGTGCTGACAGAGTACCAGGGGAGTGAAGAGCTTTTCACCCACACAGCAGAGCTGGGCGGGGCAGCCGCAGGGACCCCGAGGTCTGTCCCCGGGGGGGGGCGGGGTGTGCACCACACCAGTGCCGCTCCCACCTGGGAAGTGGTCGGATCCAGCTGGAAACCTGCCTGCTAGGGGAACCTGGGGAATGACTGACAGGCAGCCCAGAGGTCTCCTCGTGTTTATCCACAGATCCGAGTTTTATTTTCAGCAGGATCAAACCCTTTCTTAGTCATTAACTTCCTTGGTTAGTAAACACACAGGCTCGCATTACCCGGGCAGCCACATGTCCCCAGCATCACACTGCGAGAGGCGGAGAGCCCCCGGCCAGCCTTGGCACGGGGTGTTGGTGCTCGGGAGGACTGCAGCCATGAAGGAGCTGTTTCAGTCCCGCCAGACCGTGGATCCTTCATGGGCACAGGGTGGTCTCTGCCCAGGGAGGCTCTGTGGCGTCTGGAGCTGGTGGGAAATGGCTCTCACACTCCACCCTACTGAGCCAGTAGCCGGCATGCCTCTCCGTGGCTCTGTTTGTTAGGGAAGAACCTCCGGCTGGTGTCCGGATGCGTCCAAGGCTGTGAGTTTCTCGGTGTGTCCTGAACACTGTCAGAGTGAGGCACTGGCTGAGGGGACATAGATAGGACGTGGATGGGACAGGAAGCCCTTGGGCCCACTTGACAAAGCTGGCCCTGGTTTCTGCCTGTCTCACATGAGGTGAACCTTCATGGAGTCCTGCCCCTCTGGCCATCTGGGTGAAGGCACTCTGGTTACTTTCCCTATGGGAGTTGTGGTCCCCAAAGTTTTTAACCTCATGCTTGGCTGGGGTTTCAGAAGAGGGGTGCACCTCACTCCCCAGCCAGTGGTTCCTCTTGAGGGGAGTGTGCACAAGAGCCGCTGCTGTCTGTCAATCAGGGGCCTCTGGAAGGACCTCTTAGCAGCCATGTGAGCTGGGAATGGCCACCTTCCTCCCTCCGTGTTGTAATCTGTGAGTGTGTCTAAGGCAGTGGGCAACAAGGGAGCTGAATCCAGAGAAGGATGCTGGGAATGAGGCTGCCCGGGCACGGGCTCAGGTTGGAGGGTTTTAGATGCAGGATGTGGCCAGGGCTGCCCCTTGCCTCTTCCCAAACGCTGGCTGCCCTTCTGTGAGTCGGTATTATGGGCAGAGATTTCAAAAAAGGCAGGTCACTGTGCCATTCGTGCAGTTCCTGGTGGTGTTTGTTCCACCCGTGTCATGCCGCCCTGGGTGGGGACACTTCTGTGCCCTGTGGGGCGAGGAGACAGGGAAAGAGGGTGATGAGTGTTGGAGGGAGGGCGAGGCCAGTGTGGCTGGGCACTGTGCTCAAGAGTCGGGAGATTAGGTCATGGGGCCTTGGCTGTTCCATGTTCACGTTCCTGTGAAGAGCCAAGGAAGAGCTATATCTTGTATATTTTTTTCTCAAGGTAGGGTCTCACTCTTGCTCATGCTGACCTGGAACTCACTATGTAGTCTCAGGGTGGTCTTGAACTCACGGCGATCCTCCTACCTCTGCCTCCCCAGTACTGGGATTAAAGGCGTGCGCCACCACACCCGGCTCAAAAGTTGTATCTTGTTTTCATTTCTTTTTTTCTAAAAATTTTTTGTTTTATTTTTATTTATTTATTTGAGAGCAGCGACAGATAGAGAAAAAGAGGCAGACAGACACAGAGAGAGAAAATGGGTGCACCAGGGCCTCCAGCCACTGCAAACGAACCCCAGACGCGTGCGCCCCCTAGTGCATCTGGCTAATGTGGCTTGTGGGGAATCGAGCCTCGAACCAGGGTCCTTAGGCTTCACAGGCAAGCACTTAACCGCTAAGCCATCTCTCCAGCCCTTGTTTTCATTTCTTGAGGAAGCTTCTTGGAGTTGGAAGCAGCTGACAGGCCAGGTTTACCTTTATGTTTAAAAGGCTTCCATGATGATCTAAAAGGATGCGGCTCAGAGGGTAGTGTTTGCCTAACATGTACAAGGTCCTGGGTTCCACTCAGTACTCTATCAACCAGACACGGTGGCACATGCGTGTAATCCCAGCAGGAGAGGCAGAGGCTCAGGGTTATCCTTGGCTACATAGGAAGTCTCAAGACAGCTTGGGCTACATGAGATGCTGTCTCAAGAAAAAACCAACAGCAGCAAACCACAAAGGTCTCTGTGAGCCAGGCGTGGTGGGCATGTCTGTCATCCCAGCACGGGGGGGGGGGGTGAGGCAGGGGCCTTGTGAGTTTGAGGGCACCCTGAGCTATGACATAGTGAGACCCTGTCTCTAAATGAATGAATGACAACTACACAGATAAGGGAATAATCAAGAGCTCTGTTTCCCCACTGTAGTGAAGAAACAAGTTGCGTGTGTGGGGGTCACAAGTGTATTAGAAGGTTCACTTGGCATCTGGGAGAGGCATTGAGCTGGGGTGATGACGCTGGTGGTGGAAAACAGAGGAAGTTTCTCTTTTGCTTAAAAAAATTGGAGCTACATCCCTATGGAGAAAACCTCTGTGTTCCCATTGGCATGTGTCAGGAAACAGAAAGGGACGCAGCCCCATGGAGAGGAAGACTTGGAAAAGCAGGCCCTTTCCCCTTTGCCCCGGCCAGTGCATCAGGGGCGGGTCTGAGGAGACACCCCCCAGCCCCGGCACTTGGGGGGGGGGTCACCAGTGAACGTGGCTCACGGAGCCTACATTCTTGGGGAATAGCATCGCAGCTCTCTGTCTTGGAGGCAGGAATCTCTGATCTCAGCTGTGAACGGGTGTGGGTGGAAACCAGTGTCCGTGTGAATCTAGGACATGCACATGCATGTGCTCAGGCGTGTTTGTGCGTGTGCAAAGCCACCAGGGACACCTCCCCTTATGCTGCTCTGAGACCAGGGCAAGTGGCCACCTTGAATTCCTTCCTTGTGGCGTCTCAAGTTCTGTAAAGGGAATGTGCTGTCGGCTTTTTTCTCTTTGTGAATCCAGCAGGGCAGCTGAACTAACAAGATGAATGTATGTGGAAAGGCCTGGCTCTTCCGTCCTGGGGACTTGATGAAGAGACTCAGGCCTCCTCTGAGAGGTGTTTGCCTTATGATAGACATCTGGGCTTGTTTTGGTCCCCTCCTTCTGGTGTCCCCACAGAGCAAGGACACACGTTAAATGTGAAAGATGTTTTAGAAAGACAACTCGCCAGAAATCCAAGGTGTCCGCTGGCCCAGATCCACACAAATCAGGGATCAAACAAAAACAGCAGCATGCAGCACAGTCGCTCCCCTGAAACAAGGCGAGGCTGTCCCATGGGAGCACCAGGGCGTGGGTGCATGCGTGCATGCACACTCAGATGTGCCAGGTGCAGGCAGTGGCCAGCCGGGTGCCCATGGGCACACGTTCCCACAGCATCCTGGAATGCAGCCCAGATGAGACCTTCCGTTCTGGTCCTGCCACAGCTCTCCGGATCGTTGGGTGACAGGGGAGCAAGAGTCACCCTGGTGAGGGGCCAGGAGGGAGGAACCACTGGGCTGGGTGGAGGCTCCTGCTGTCTGGGGTGCAGCCCCTTAGCTTTCCCCAAGACCGACCTGGATGAAGGCTGCCCTTACTCTCCTGTAGCAGACAGGGTTGCTGCTGAGAGTGTGGATGTCCCTCTCATCCTGCTTGGGGTTCCCCTCACCCTCGGCAGCCTGGCTGGCTCTTGGGCGGCCTTCTCGCCCCTTGTGGGCACCGGGGCATCCCCCTGCCTTGTTGTGCCTGATGCTGTAACTTCCTGAGTGGCCGAAGGAGTTGGCTAGCGTTACAGTTGAACAAGTGACAGTCAATTTGGGCATGAGGGACAGAGAGACGAGGAGCAAGCATGTTCTCACCTAGCACTAGGGACTCTCCATCGAGGCGCTGGCCTTGGTGTGGGCCGAGGAGGGTCCTGGAGACCCTGACTCACCCTCCATCGAACCAGATGGGGGACTTGATAGGAAAGCTCCCTGGAGGAGAAGAACAGTGAAGCTTGAGGAAGGCAGGGAAACTGAGGCCCAGGCTGGTCATGGACCCCAGTGATCTCCTGAGGGGAGGAGGCAGAACTTTCAGTAGCTTCTTTTTAGCTGTGAATTGGATCAGAGAGAAAACCCCTTCAGAGGGGGATGTCAGAGCAGAGTGGCGCATGGGGTGGGTGGGCAGAAAGTGGGTGCCAGCATCTCTCCAGCTGTACTGGAAAAAAAAAAAAAAAAAAAAAAAGAATGTGCTGACCTGGTGTCCCATCTGTGCTCTCTGCCATGCCCCACCTGGGCCAGTCCTCAAGCTCCTGCTTAGGTGCCCCGCGTTGGACTTGGTCCTCACTGGGTCTTCCCACCCAGGGGGGAGAGGGATGAGCAGCGACAGGGTGAGGGCTGAAAGGCAGGAGAAGGTTCACGGGAACCTGCGCATATCGCAGCGCACGGTGTCCAGGACAAGGCATCAGAACCACAGGCTGCTGCTCCCTCCGCGCCTGCAGGGGGGTGCCGGCCTCCAAGCCCGGGAGTTGCCCAGTGCATGGCACAGCCGTTGGGACACCTTGTCTCCTCTGGACCCTGCGGAGTGACCCCAGCTCTTTCTGAATCAGTCCATGTCGCTGCCCAACCATCTGAGGAAGATCAAGAAGGGGGCAGATTTCTGAGTCACAGGGCGTGCCTCTTGCCTCGAACAGCGGTTTTATATGCCACGCGTACCATAACGCTCTGAGTGTGCAAGCCCGTGTGCCTTCCCAGACCCAGTGTGAATATGTACACTCTTACCCTGGCAGGGTCACACAACCAGGCCTAGAGATCAAATTTATTCTGTTTTTAGTTTGTTTTTGGCTTTTCAAAGTAGGGTCTCACTCTAGCTCAGGCTGACCTGGAATTCACTCTGTAGTCTCAGGGTGGCCTTGAACTCATGGCGATCCTCCTACCTCTGCCTCCTGAGTGCTGCGATTAAGGGCGTGCACCATCACGCCCGACTTAGTACTTGCTTTCTTTTGAGTCAAAGCCTCAGGACATAGCCCGGGCTGGCCTCAAACTTTTAGCAGTCTACCTGCCTCGTGTGGGTGTGTGTTCAGGAGCACGTGTGTCACAGTGCTCAAGCAGGTCAGAGGACCACCTTGGTGTCGGTCTATGCCTTCCACCTTGTTTGGAGACCGAGTCTTTAGCCGTTCATGGCTGTGTTTTCCAGGCTAGGTAGTCTTCAAGCTTCGGGAAAATTCTATCTTTGTCTTCCATCTTGCTGTAGACACGCTGAGATAACAGAAGCCCATGACAGTGTCTGTTTTTGGTTTTGTTTTTTTTAAAAATATATTTTATTTATTTATTTATTTAAGAGAGAGGGAGAAGTTGGGAAGGACAGGGAGACAATGGGCACGCTGGGGCCTTTAGCCACTGCAGACTATCTCCAGATGCAAGCGCCACCTTGTGTGTTTGGCTTTACATGGGTACTGGGGGATTGAACCTGGATCCTTTGGCTTTGCTGGCAAGCACCTTAACCACTGAGTCATCTCTCCAGCCCCATTTTTTTTTTTTAACCTGGGTTCTTGGGATAGGAACTCAGGTATTTATTATTTGAGAGAGATAGAGAGAGGCAGATAGAGAGAATGGGTTCACCACAGCCTCAAGCCACTGTAAACGCACTCCAGATGCATGCACCACCTTGTGCATCGATCGGGTTTACGTACATCCTGGGGAAACAAACCTAGGTCCTTTGACTTTACAGGTAAGCGCCTTAACTGCTAAGCCATCTCTCTAGCCCGCTACCCATCTTTTAATTCTCTTTATAATTTGAGTCAGGGCATCGCCATCCCAGACCAACTGGAATTCACTCTGTAGCCCAGGCTGGTCTTGAACTCACAGGGATCCTCCTACCTCAGCCTGCTATACGCTAGGATAAAAGGAGAGCACCGCCACGCCCAGCTGTGGTTTTGAAACAGAATCTCTCACTGGCCTGGAGTCAGCAGGCTGGACCTAGTGGCCAGTGGGCCTCAGGGACACTCGTGTCTCCACCTCCACAGTTCTTGCATTTTACAAGTATGCTGGGCTTTGCACATGGACTCTGGGGATTGAAGTCAGATCCTCAAGCTTGTGAGGCATTTTACCCACCTAGCCACCGCCCCAGCCTCCTAACACAACGTTTTGAAGTCCATTTGCATCGTTGCTCTAGTCATTAGCAGTTTTTATTGCTTCATAGTACTCCACTGTCTCGATAGACCACCTTTTATTCATCCATGTCCTGGGGGACAAGCATGTGACTCATTTCCAGTTGGGGGCCATTGTGAGCCACATAGACATTAGGGTTCCAGTCTTTGCATGGACGAGTGTCTATGTTTCTCTTGGGTAGATTCCTCTGACTGGATTGCTGACTCATGTGGTAAATTTATATTTAAATTCTTAACAAACTGCCAAGTCGTCAGACTTACAAATTCTTGGGCCACTTTACGCGATCGGTCAACAATCTGAGGGTCTCTCGTCGTCTGCAAACTCGCAGCACTTGGTCTGGCTGGTCGGTTTCTGTCTGAGCAGTAGAATCTCATGCTGGGTCCAATTTGCACTTTGCAAATGACCAGTGAGTTAGAACATTTCTCCGTGTGGTCGGAGGCACATGTATTTCTTCTCTGATAGAATGTCTATTCAAATCTCCTGCTCGTTTCTAATGGGGTTGTCTTGTTGTTGGGTTTTCAGAATGGTTCAGGATGGCTGCTGCTGTTCTCTGCAGATTCCGGCCTTGAGCCCTTTATCAGAAGCACAATTCGTAAATATTGTGTCTCTGGCAGCAGTGAGTCCCATTTTCTTAAGCAGTATCTTTCTCGAGCACAAATTTTTGTTTTATTTTTAATGAGAGAGAGAGAGAATTGGTGTGCCAGGGCCTCCAGCCACTACAAACTCCAGACGTGTGTGCGCCACCTTGTGCACATGCGTAACCTTGAGCACTTGCATCACCTTGTGTGTCTGGCTTATGTGGGACCTGGAGAGTCGAACCTAGGTCCTTAGGCTTCACAGGTAAGCATCTTAACTGCTAAGCCATCACTTCAGCTCTAGAGCACAAGTTTTTACTAACCATAGAGTGCATTTTACAAATGTACACCTTTTTTTTTTGCACGTTGTGTGTGTTCACACATGTGTAGGCCTGGCATTTATGTGCGTGCCGGGGATCTGAACTCAGGTCCTCATGCTAACAGGACAAGCACTTTACCCACTAGCATTTTGTTTTCTTTTTCATGGGCCCCATTCGTGGATTCCTTGCCTAGTCCAAGGTCACAAAGATTTTTTTCTGTGTTCCTAGGGAGTTTTATAGTTGTGGCTCAAACACTTGGATTTATGGGCCATTTTCAGTGGATGTCTGTTTATGATGTATAAGGACCAAAGTTCACTTTTCTGTATACAGTTTTTGAACAAAGATTATCTTTTCTGCATTAAATTTTCTTGGAATCATAAATGTTGAGGGTTTATTTTTAGCTTCCCACTTGAGCTCTGTGGGTGTCTGTTCATACTGCACAGGGTTCATTACTGAGCCTTGGCGGTAAGGTTTGAAATGAGGAAATATAAGAGCTCCAAAATTAGCTGGGCGTGGTGGCGCACGCCTTTAATCCCAGCACTCGGGAGGCAGAGGTAGGAGGATCACTGTGAGTTCGAGGCCACCCTGAGACTCCATAGTGAATTCCAGGTCAGCCTGGGCTAGAGTGAGACCCTACCAAGAAAAACCAAAAAAAAAAAAAAAAAAAAAAAAAAAAGCTACAAAATTGCTTTGTTTTCCTTTTAAAATTTGTTTAGACTCTTTTGTCAGCACATGTACATTTTAAGAACAGCTTGTCAATGTTTGCAGAAACATGTGCTGGGGTTCTGACGGACCTGTGTTTAATACATAGATCAGTGTAGCAGTTGTAAGCTGTGTAATCCAGGAATGTGAACTCTCTTTCCATTTATCCAGACCTTGTTTAATTTCTCTTAGCAAGTTTTCACTTCTCACATACAAATTTTGCAAATTGAGCATTTTTCTTTTTGTGGTTGTTGTTGTTTTGAGACATGTTCTTACTAGGAATCCCAAACTGACCTCAAACTCACAAATCACCTGTCAGATTGTTTGTAGTGGCAAGAAACCTTGGTGCATCCATATACACCACACATGCAAATAAATAAATAAAAACAATTTTGCTTTCACATAATTTGTTGCCAGTGCATAAGAATAGCTTTGAATTTGTTTTATTGATCCTTCTGTCCTGTGACCCTGCCAAATCTGATTTTTTTGTTTATTTAAGAGTGATAGACAGAAAGAGAAAGAGGGAGAGAGAGAGAGAGAGAGAGAGAGAGAGAATGGGCATGCCAGGGCTTCCAGCCACTGCAAACGAACTCCAGATGCGTGCGTGTGCCCCCTTGTGCATCTGGCTAACATGGGTCTGGGGAAATCGAGCCTTGAATCGGGATCCTTAGGCTTCACAGGCCAGTGCTTAACCGCTAAGCCATCTCTCCAGCCCCCAAATCTGATTATTAAGCAGTCAGTTCTTATAGGCTTTTTTGAATGCCTTAGAATTCTCTGTGCACAGGCCCAAGTTATATGAAAATAAGGAGTTTATGGCTTTCTTTTGAAATTGCATGTGTTTCATTTATTTATTTTTCTTGTTTTATTGTGTTGGCTGGCATCTCTAGAATCCTGTAGAGCAGCAGTATGGCTTTGTTCTTAGATCTTTCGGGAGAGGGTGACCATCTGTCTTTTGAAAGTTGATGTCAGCTGTGGGCTTTTATCTTTATAGGGCTGAGGAGGGCCCTCCTATTGAGACTTTGTCATGAGTTTTTTATGACTGACCATTGGATTTTGTCAAGTGCTATTTCTGCCTCTGTCATGATAATCATGCCACTTTTGTCCTTGTATCTACTAGTTTGGCATGTTATGTGAATTGATTTTCAAGTGACAAACAAACCTGTGTTCCTACAAGAAATACCATCTTATGCCACCTCTTCTATGTTGCTGGCTTGGTTTGCTTATATTTTGTTAAAGATTTTTGCATTGCTATCATGATCCATCTAGACATGTTGTTCTCTTGTGAGACCTTCAGTTTTACTACTGGAAAAAACAGGATATGTGACATAATCTGTCTCTCTCTCTCTCTACTGGGGATTGAATCCAGGGTCTTAGACATAGTTCTGCCACTGAGCTATACTTCCAGATCTTAAAAAAAAAAAAATCTTTTGAGGGCTGGAAAGATGGTTCAGTGTCAAATGTGCTTTCTTGCAAAGTTTGCTGGCTTGGGTTCAGTTCTCCAGCCATCCACATAAAGCTGGATACAAAAAGTCGTGTGTGGGCTGGAGAGATGGCTTAGTGGTTAAGCACTTGCCTGTGAAGCCTAAGGACCCCGGTTTGAGGCTCAATTCCCCAGGACCCACGTTAGCCAGGTGCACAAGGAGGTGCATGCGTCTGGAGTTCGGTTGCAGTGGCTGGAAGCCTTGGCGCGCCCATTCTCTCTCTCTCTCTCTCTCTCTCTCTCTGCCTCTTTCTCTCTATCTGTCACTCTCAAATAAAAAAAAAAAGTGGTGTGTATCTGGCATTTGTTGGCAGTGCATGCACACACACAAACGCGTGCACACACACACAAAGAGAGAGACAGAGAGACAGAGAAAGACAGAGACAGAGAGAAATTTCAAACAATCTTTTGAGACAAGGACTAACTATGTAGCCCAGGCTAAGCTTGAACTTGTGATCTTCCTCTTCTAGCCTCTTGAATGCTGAGGTTACAGGTGTCAGCCACCACATCTAGTTCCTCTGCTCATACTGGAAGTTTCTGAAGGTTTGATATTGTTAATTTTAACTATCTGCCAGAATTTACTGCTAAAGCCCCCTGGGTCTAAACTTTATGGGAAGATTTAAAGCTAATTGTTTCTAGATAATAGTTTATAAGTCTATTCAGATTTTCTTCTTGACCGTGTTGGTAATTCGTAACGTTTTAGGAATTGGTCTGCTTCAGCAAAAATTGTCTAATATGTCACCATCAAGTTGTAATGTTCCTCCGTGTTCTCCCCCAGAGTTGAATGCAGCATCCTCTGTAGAGTGTGGCAAGCACCAACTAGCTAGCCAGTGGCAGTGTCCTCTGGAACCTCTTGGGTTTTTGTTAGTTTTACTTGGTTCTGGTGGTTCTGTGGATCAAATCTCCTCAGGTGTTCTTCCACTGAGGTACAGCCCAGCCCTGGAAAGCTTTTCATACCCTTTCATTACTTTTAATTTTTCTGTTCATTTATTTATTTATTTGAGAGTGACAGACAGAGAGAGAAAGAAGCAGATTGAGAGAGAGAGGAAGAGGGAGAGGGAGAGGGAGAAAGAATGGTCGTGCCAAGGCCTTCAGCCACTGCAAACGAACTCTAGACTCATGTGCCCCCTTGTGCACCTGGCTAACGTGAGTCCTGGGGAACCGAGCCTCGAACCAGGGTCCTTAGGCTTCACAGGCAAGCGCTTAACAGCTAAGCCATCTCTCCAGCCCTCCTCTCCTTTTATATATTACATACATATTTTACATATTACATACATCCAGACTAAATCATGTCTCTACTTTTTGTTTTCTAAGGTAGAGATGCTAGCTCAGGCTGACCTGGAATTCACTATGTAGTCTCAGGGTGGCCTTGAACTCTGGACAATCCTACCTCTGCCTCCCGAGTGCTGGGATTAAAGGCGTGCACCACCACGGCCAGCCAATCTCTGCCTTTTAATTGCACTCCTTAATTCATTCATAGGTGACATCATTTTTATCCCCCCTTGATTTCTGTCCCCTCAGCTGTTCTCTGTGTCTCATGTCTTGTCCTCTTCTTTCCTCACTTATATCTCTTTGCATGAGAAAATGCCATCAGGCTCCAGGTTCATTCTGCTGATCCCTGACAGTGGCTTTTTTTTTTTTTTTTTTTTTTTGCTTTTCACAGGTAGGGTTTCACTCTAGCCCAGGCTGACCTGGAATTCACTATGGAGTCTCAGGGTGACCTCAAACTCACAGCGATCCCCCTACCTCTGCCTCCCGAGTGCTGGGATTAAAGGCGTGCGCCACCACGCCCGGCTCCGGCAGTGACATTTTCATTTCAGTTACCACAGTTTTCAACTGAAAACTTTTTCACTTTTGAAAAACAATTTGCGTGTCTTCTATGGAGGCTGCAAACTTCCTCTTGTTACCATAATTTCTTTTAATTCTGCAAACAGAATTCTGTGACCATATTTGTGTTAGTTGCTTCAATGTCTTTGCTGCATCCAACATCAGGGGCTCCCCAATGGTTTCCACTGACTGGTTTCTTTTTCTCGGTGGAGGGTCAATTTCATCTTTCATTGCCTGTCATATAATTCTGTTGAAAATGGACAGTTTAGGCAATGTCTTGTGTTAGACCTGGATCCTGATTTTTATCCTGGAAACTTGTTAGTATTACTGAAGCTTTTGTTATTGCTGTTCGGTTTGTATGTGTGGTGTGCATGGTCTTCTGTGCATGTGTGTGTGCATGCGTGTGGAGATCAGGTGTAGACCTCGGATGTCTTCTTCAATTGCTCTCCACTTTACTTACTGGACAGGGTCTCTCACTTGAACCCAGAACTTACCTGTCAGCTAGTCTAAGTAGCCAACTTGCCCCGAGGATTCCCTGTCTCCGGCTCTGGCTTTTATATGGGTTCTGGGGACCTGACCTCTGGACCTCACACTTGCACAGCAAGCACTTTATCCCCTGAGCATCTCCTCGGTCCTGTCATTGTTTGCTTGTTTAATAACTTGCCTGAACTGAAACTATGAAATGTATTTCCCCTCAACATGTGGCCATTGATCTCTCCTTTTCTCCTGCTTCTCTGACTTTATAATCCTTCCTCCCTCTCCTCTTCCTTCTCCTCCTCCTCCTTCTTCTTCTTCCTCTTTTTTTTTTTGTTTGTTTTTTGAGGTAGGGTCTCACTCTAGCCCAGGCTGACCTGGAATTTACTATGTAGTCTCAGGATGGCCTCGAACTCACGGCAATCCTCCCACCTCTGCCTCCTGAGTGCTGGGATTAAAGGCGTGCGCCACCACGCCTGGCCTTCTTTTTATTTTTAAATATTTTATTTATTTACTTGAGAGAGGGGGAGAAAGATAGTGGGAAAGAGATAGATAGATAGATAGATAGATAGATAGATAGATAGATAGATAGACAGGGAATGGGTGCACCAGGGCCTCCAGCTACTACAAACAAACAAACTCCAGACACATGCATAACCTGTGTATCTGGCTTATGTGGGTCCTGGAGAATAGAACCTGGGTCCTTAGGCTTCACAGGCAAGTACCTTAACCACTAAGCCAACTCTTCAGCCCCTCTTCCTCTTCTTTTTCCTCTTCTCCCTCTTCTCTCCTTCATCCTTTTTTGAGAACCTTAATATACATCAGTCTCTTTTGTCTTTTCCTCTCCCTTCCTCCTTTCACTTTTTCTTTCATCTCCCTCTTCCTTTCCTCCTCTGCCCTCCTCTTCCTTTTCATCCCTCCTCCCACTTCCTCCTGCTCCTCTTCCCTTCTTCCTTGTTCTCTCCTTCTTCACTCTTCTTCACCTCTCCCCCTCTTCCTTTCTTGTCCTTCTCCCTTGCTGCGAAGGCCCAGTCCTTTGGTCAGGGAGGGATCGCTGGGAGCTTGAGTGCCCGGCCCGGAGCCCATCAGCCCCTGCACCTGCTGGCAGACCCGGAGCGCATCACTGAGCTTTCACATCATCTTGCGAGTGTGCCTCGGCTGGGCTGAGGAGGGCCGTCGGGCCTCTCCTGGCTGTCAGCTCCTCTCTGACTCAGCTACTGCCCGGCCAGGATCTCAGTTTCAGCCTCGCTGGCTTTCCCCATCCACTTGCCACGGAGACTGCTGCGTCGTCCTGATGGCTCCGCTGCTAGAAATCAAATCAGCCCCCTGGCAGCGAAGCTTCTGCTCGTTGAGGCCTTCCCGGTGCAGCGTCCACTGAGCTGGGGTGGGCAGACGGAAGCGGTTCCAGCAAAGAATAGCACAGCTTCCTCATGTTACCCAAGGTCGGTCGTTTTTCATAAATAAATATCTTGGGTGGATTTCCACGATGCTGAGGTAATCACTGTTGAGAGTTTTGACTCACTACACAGCTGGGGTTTTATGTGCATGTGTTTTTAAGACAGGCCTTCACTGTAGCCGGCCTGAATCACACGATCCTCCAAGGGCTGGGATGGTAGGTGTGCGCCACCATGCTCTGCTACCATAGCTGTTTTTTGGAGAACGGATTTGTGATCTACACTACACTGTGGAGGAAGTCTCATCTCCCTGATGTTCTCTTAAAAACCAGTGTTTCAAAACTATATATCCATAAAGTACCATGAGATAAAACCCTTCTAATAACCACCCAGGTCCAGAAGTAAAATAGAACCCACCTCTCAGGAGTCCTCCCTCCTGTCCTCTCCTGCCCCCGCCCCCTATCCTCCTGGGGTGAGGGGAGAGCTCTGATTTGTATGCAAGCATCTCTTCTGCTGCTTTTACACTTGATGTGACTGGTTCTTATGGCTGCCTGTTTCTGTTCAGAATGATGTATGTGAGAACCGTGAATGTCGGTGTGGTAAACAGAGTGTGCGTGTTTACCTATGGCTAGACTGGTGAATGGATGGGTGGGCTCATGTATGCATAGGTGGGTGAATGCATGTGTGGGAGGGTAGATGCATGGATGGGTAAATGGGTGGATTAATGGGCAGATGGATGGATGTCTTGGTGGATGGATGGACGGGTAGGTGGATGGGTAGATGGACGGATGGATGGATGAGTAGGTAGGTGGATGGATTGGTGAGTGGATGGATTGATAGATAGATGGATGGGTGACTGGGTAGATGGGTAGGTTGGTGGATGGGTGAGTAGATGGGCAGTTGGATTGGTGCATAGGCAAGTGGATGGGCAGATGCATGGATGGATGGATAGATGAGCAGGTGGATGTATGGGTGGATTGGAGAATGGGTGCATTGAAGGATACAATAAATGGATGGCTGGATAGATAGGTAGGCTGGTGGGTGGGTGGGTAAGTAGGTGGATGGATGGATTGATGGATAGATGAATGGATGGCTGGGTAGATGGATAGGTTGGTGGGGGATGAGTGAGCGGATGGATTGTTGGATAGATGAATGGATGGATGGATTTGGTAGGTATTAGGCTTGCTTTGTTTCTAGTGGAGTAGACTGCTGTGAATGTCCCTGTGCCTACCTCGTGGTAGACAAATAATCTAGCAGAGGTTATAGGTCAGGTTTTGATTTATGTCCCTGTTCAACTTGAGTCGATACTGCAGGACAGTTTTCCGTAGTGGCTGACAACCCCACGAGCACTCTGCGAAGGTTCTGGCTGCTCTGCATGTCGGTCCTTTCTATGTCAGTCTTCCTAGTGAGCATTGTCGCTTAAGATCCTGGGCTCTTTAGCCATCCTCCCCTGTAAGACCTGTGTCCCGTCTCAAACCAAGCTGGGGTCTGTGCTGCGTGTGTGCAGGAACCTCCGCGTCAGAACTCTTCCCCTCGATCACACGCGTGGCTCAGTTTTCCCACTGGGTAGATCTCCTTCCTTGCACTCGTCCAGTTGTCTTTTAAACGTGCTTTTCACGTAAATGTAGCCCAGGTTACCCTTTACGGTGAGCCTTCACCATTATTATTATTTTTTTTTTTTGTCAGCTTATCATGTAGCCAGGCTTGGTGGCACACGCCTGTCGTCCCAGCACTCAAGAGATTGAGACAGAACGATCATGAGTTCGGGGCCATCCTGGGCTTCAGTGGGACGTCGTCATTCTTTTTATCATCTCGAGTTCCTGTAGGTCCTGTTCTGTGCCGTGGACTGGGCGTCTTATTGGTCACTATTGGCATTGGGCTGTAAACCCACGGGAGCTGATTTCCGCCTATGGTATGAGGTCGGGATTGAGTCCCACTCTTCCTGACTACATTAAGCCAGCTGACCTTCCATCCTTTATTGAAAAATGTCACCCATTTTCAGCAGTGTTATTTTGTTTACTTAAAATTAAACTATCGGGGCGAGAGAGATGACTCAGTAGGCTAAGCACTTGGCTGTGTCACATGAGGACTTGAGTTTGGATCCCTGGAAACTACAGAATACCTGGTGTGGTGGTACGTGTCCGTAATCTGTCTGCAATCCCAGTGCTGGGGAAGTGGGCATGGGAGGATCCCTGGGGCTCACTGGGGGGCCGAATTGGTGAGCTCTAGGGTCAGTGAGAGACCCTCTGTCTCAAAACAATAAAGTGGAGAGTGACTGAGGGAGACATCAACATCTGACCTCCACATGCATGCACACTCATGCGGCTACATACATACGAACACACACACATACATACACCACATACACATATGCACACAAATAATCAAACCTTTTAAAAATATTTTATTTTTATTTAGTTATTTACTTGACAGAGAGAAAGGGGGGGGGAGAGAGAATGGGTGCACCAGGACCTCCCAGTCACTGCAAACAAACTCCAGATGCATGTGCCCCCTTGTGCATCTGGCTAACGTGGGTCCTGGGGAATCGAACCTGGGTCCTTTGGTTTCGCAGGCAAACGCCTTTAAGAGCTAAGCCATCCCTCCAGCCCCGCCTCCCAAATCAAACCTTTTGAGATAATTGTATACACCCATGCAACTCTGAGAAACGATGCAGAGAGACCCCATGTATCCATAATCCAATTCCCCTCCACCGGTGGTAGTATTTTGCAAATATCACAATGTTTCACAGCCGGCTTGCTGATGGGGACTTTACACGAAGTTCCCCACCTCTTTCCTCTAATAACCCACACCCACATTGTTTGCCCCAACCTCTCTCTCTGGGCCGCCTGAGCACCATTGGAATATCTTGTCAGTCCGAGTGTGACATACAAATCGAACCCTTCAGTGCATGACTATTGGCAGTCAGGTTGCTTGTGCTCAGCCACCTTCCCTGGAGATGCTTGCAAGACCCTACGCTCATCAGTAGTTCATAGTTTACAGAAATGAACTGAGGGCTGACACTATGTTTTAGCTTGGGCCTTTCTTCGTGTCCTGTGTCGTGTAGATGGCATTGTGTGTGCTGTGGGCACCATGTGGGGAAGAACAGAGGCCCTGCCCAGTCCCCATAGGCATGGATGGCTAAGGATGGTGTATGTATTTCTGAGTGCTTGGTACAATTTGGGAATTGCAGCTGTATCTGTTCTGCCTTGGCTAGGTGGTTGGTTAGATCATGGAATGGATGGATGGATTGTGTGTATATGTAGCCATAGGTGGATAGACTGGTGAATGAACAGGTGGGTGGATGGATGGATAGACTTGGTGGGTGAGTGGATGGAGGGATGGGAGAATGAATGAATGGATGAGTGGATGGATGAGTGGATGGATGAGTGGGTGGGTGGGTGGAATGAGTGGTGATGGGTGGGTGGATGGATAGATCAATGGGCAGGCGGGTAGATGAGTGGGAAGTTGGATTGGGGGGTGTGAATTGATTTGTGGATAGAAGGATGGGTTCATAGTGCATGGAGGGGTTTGTGGATGAATAAGTGGGTGGACCGGCGGATGTGTAGATGGACGGATGGAAGCAAGATGACTGCCACATAGATGGCGGCAGGAAGAGTGGGTGCTCAGGACTGGACGCACAGACAGGTGGGTACTCACTGGTGCAGTGATGCAAAGTGAGGATGATGAAGGGCTGATGGATGTCTGTACCCCACCGAGAATGGAAAAGACCGCCAGTATAGACAGAGGCTTGGAAGGGATTGTAGAGGCCTCTCAAATCAAGATACTGATTAATGTCATCACATGGCACGTGGAAACTCTGAGGTCCAGAGAAGTGGCTTGAAGAAGCTGGTAGGGTCAGGCAGTCACTGTGGCGAGACTTGAACCAAGGTCCACCTGAGCCCCTACTTCCTCCTTGAAAACGCCCCAGTATAAGGCAGGGTCTAAATGGGACGGGACCCACATGGGGCTGACTGCTAACCCAGGGGCCAGGAGCTCAGCTTGAGCCCATCCGATGCAGCTCAGCAGATGCAGGGGTCGGGTGTCTCCGCACGTGGCTACTGATGGCTCCGCAGCATTGGCTCTGCTGCTTCTGGCCACAGGTATTTATTGGGCACCTACTGTGTACCTGACGGCATCAGACCCTGAGAGATGGAGCTGAGGTAGGGTCTTACCGTCCCTGACATTAGGGCACTTCTGTCCCCTCCAAGTTTGTGCGTGGGGTTGGATTGATGCCTCTGAGCCCGATGGCATGCTGGGACTACTGCTTTTGCTGCATGTGCTCTGCACACTTCAGCTCGCCCACCCTTCGCTCTGCATCCCGCAAAGGTGACTACCGAGCCGCGCTTCCCGTGGCGTTGGTGGCTCTGAGGGGGCAGCGGGCGTTGTGGAAGATGGCCTCGTGGAGCGCCTGTCTGGGCTCTCCACCCGGGATGCATGCGGCCAGGCTGTGTCTAAAGGCCGGGCCGGGGAGCCTGGGAAATGTTTAACTTTGAAAAATGGACCTTCACAGCTCATTAGGTCCCAGCCGCGTGGCCCTGCGCCTCGGGCGGCTCGGGGAAGAGGGAGATGGCGGGGCATGAAATCGCTGAGGTATTTAAAGGCCCATTCTGTATTCCCCACCACTGGTGCCTGTCCACTGGTGTGTCATGCCGTGAGTCCAGGATGGGTGGAGTGGCTGTCGCAGTCTCCTGAGGGCTGTGACCTGACTAACCCCAAGGGCAGACCCTTCTGGCTCTGTGACGTCAGGCAAGCCACCTTCAATTCTGGCCCTTAGTTCCCCCACTTTTACTATGGTCTGTGTGCCAGGCGGGCACCGTCTTTCTATCCTTTATTCATTTTCATTTTCTTTTTTTTTTTTTTGAGTCGGGGTCTCATCCTAGCCCAAGCTGACTTACAAATCGCTCTGTAGCCCAGACTGGCCTTCTAGCTCAGTCTATTGAGTGCTGGGATTAAAGGCATGAGGCATGAGCTATTTTTTATTTTTCTATTTTTTGAGACAGAGTCTCATGTCACCCATTTAAAAAAAAAAAATGTTTACAACCCAATAACAAGAGACTAAGAACCTTTTTTTTTTTTTTTTTTTTTTTTTCGAGTTAGGGTCTCATTCTAGCCCAGGCTGACTTGGAATTCACTGTGTAGTCTCAGGGTGGCCTCGAACTCACGGCAGTTCTCCTACCTCTGCCTCCCGAGTGCTGGGATTAAAGGCTTGCGGCAGGGCTGGAGAGATGGCTTAGCGGTTAAGCGCTTGCCTGTGAAGCCTAAGGACCCCGGTTCGAGGCTTGCTTCCCCAGGTCCCACGTTAGCCAGATGCACAAGGGGGCACACGCGTCTGGAGTTAGTTTGCAGAGGCTGGAAGCCCTGGCACGCCCATTCTCTCTCTCTCCCTCTATCTGTCTTTCTCTCTGTGTCTGTTGCTCTCAAATAAATAAATTAAAAAAAAAAAAAAAAAAAGGCTTGTGGCACCTGCCCGGCTCAGGCTGGCCTTTTGAGTGAACTTGCCAAGGATGACCTTCAACTTTTGATCCTCTTACCTTTACTTTCCAAGCGCTGTGTACCACCTGGTTTACACAATGCTGTGACTCGAAGTGCTAGGCAAGCCTGCAGCGGCTGAACTCCTTCCCCATCTCCGTTCTTAAGGTGGAAACTGGCCATAACTTGCCTCCGAGGGACACAGCAGCCTCCCAAGGGTATCAGAGCATTGTGTCACAGATCCTTAATTGTCCCCTGATACAGGGGCCCTGGCTCCCACTATCACTGTGGCTGGGACAGCTCCATCCAGCATGCCTGCACAGGCTGGGCTTCCAGAGCCCTGGTTTAGCAGGGACAGTAGCTGTGAGGCTCCCACTGGTCCTGGGAGTCCATTCATGGATGGCCCTGTGGGGTGGAGGGGGCGGGGCTGGGAACTGGAGGAGGAGGAGGAGGGCACATTTGCATAGAACTGCCAGGAGTCAGCCAGGAAAAATCAGAGCTAATCTTTAGAGGCTGCCGTGGCCACAGGGCTCCAAACACGGAAAATTGCATTACACTCGCTTCTGGTCTTCATTGTACACGTCGGATGCACAGTCATAAACCGGGTATGCTCTGGCCTGTGACCTGCCCGCCCGCCCCCGCCACGGCTCCTCCTTTCGGGCTGCAGGGCCAGGAGGTTTTCTAATTCTTGGAGTTTTCTAGAGCCACCCCCACCCCCCACCACACACCTCTACTTCTCTCAGCCCCCACCAGCTCCGGAACTTTTCTGAGGGCTCTGTGACCTTGGGCAAGTTGCCTTCCTTCTCGGAGCTTGTCTCCTTAATCGGCAGCAGGAGGAGCTTGTTCTAACTCCCACCACCCTCACAGAGCGGTGGAGTTAAAAGAAGGGCGGGGTGGCAATCGGCCCCTGCTCCTTCTTCCTCTTCCGTAGGGAACATCAAAGACGACCCCCATCATGGGGCTGCCCGTCTGGGCTCTGCAGCCTGTTACTTTCCCCGCCTCAGTTTTGCTGTCTGTGTAGTGGGCTGCTTTCCAACCTCACTCTGCTAAGGCTGCTGTGAGAATTCAACCCCAGGCCCTCTTTGGCAGGAGGGGACTGCCTCCCAGATGCCCTCTTTAGGTAGACATTAGCCGAGTAGATATGGCCTCTCCTTCCTCAGCCTGTGAGGATTCTGGTAGGTTCTCAGGAGCGGGCATGCAGGCTGCTTGGTGAGGGGGGTGGGGAGTCATGGCTGAATGGTTTCCTTTAGAATGCAAGGGAGCCGAGCTAGAAGCGGGGCTGCCGAGAGCCACACGTCCCGGTGCGGCTTCGAGGATGCCGGGGTCCTCAAGCTGGGCTGATGAGGCCTGGGACTGTCCCGAGGGTGCATGCACCTATCTCCACTGCCTGCCTGTTGTGCGCGCACGTGAGCACGGAGTGTCGGTGGGCAGACATCTGAAGATGTTTTTGGCCAGCTGTATAGCTCCCCAGTGGGTCGCTGCCCTGCCCCCCCACCCTCCGTGAACACAGAGCTGTGCGTCCACACATGTGCATGTCGTCCGTGTTAACACACACTCGCCCCTCCTGCTCATCCCCATGGCAACCCCAGCAGTATGTCCTGGTGGGGCTCAGAGCAGGTGTCAGGAGATCTCTATTGGCTTGGGGGGGGTGGTGGGCACTCTAGAGTGGCCAGGCCAGCTGGAGCCCCTGAGCAGAGTCTCTAAGCTGGAGAGAACCTTCCAGAAGCACCTCTCTGGCTGTGATTCCTGAAAGCCACACACCCATCCAGCCCCTCCCTGTCCCACCTCCATGGAGAGGGAGGGAGGGAGGGACCTCACTCCATCCTCCAGCTCCCAGACTTGGTGTGAGATGGGGCCACCTCCCTGTGAGGTGGCTCCCTACCTCCTTCGCCATTTGGCTAATTATTGGAGAGATCTTGTTGGAGACCCAGAGCCCAGGCCCTCCCTACCCGCCTGTGAAGTCATCCTGCTGGAGCTGGCAGAGTTCCCATGGCAACAGCAGTGACGTCACAAAGACTGGAGGAGGATGGCTGGAGGGAGGAGTGGGGTGAGGCTGAGGATGGGGTTCCTCGCTTCTCCTCAGCTTCTAGAAAGATAATCTGGCCACCTGTCATCCAACATATACAAGCCTGTGACCGCCCGGAGGGGTTAAGGGACACCCTCCTACCAGAGTCCCTTTCTAGAGCGAATGACATGACACGAGCCTCAGATACCAGGGCGTCACTGTCACCACGCCTGGTTGGCTCAGCTGGCCAAACTTGGGAGTGTCTGGCTTTGAGGGTTTGTGGTTATGCCCTTCACGAGTTTGCCGACGCTGTGGGGGACATGGATTGGACCCACACCGAAGTTTCTTGGTCTCTCCTTTGCACTGGCTTAAAATTGGCTCCCAAGGGGACCTCTGTGTGACTTGCAGCAGCAAGCAGCCTTGGGTCCTCTGGGTGCCCCCTGCCCCGTGGGGACAAACCTCAGCTGTCTGAGTCATTCCCTGCAGGGACAAAGGCACGGGCCCCTGCTGTGGAAAGACACTGCCCATAGCCCCTTCCTCTGCTTTTCATTGTCATCCACACAGTGCAGAGCTTCCAGACACGGGGCTGGGCAAGGCTGTGGATGCGATGGGCCCGTGACGGGTTCCAGGCTCGGCTTTGGAATCATGTACCAGACAGCCTGGCACTGACAGCTTCCGGCCCAGCTCACGAACCCAGTGGTGCCCTCATCCGTCTCAGTACCTAAGATTCGTCATCTTGCCAGCTCCCACTCCTGTGTCAGTGCCCTTCTCCTCCTGGGGCCTCACCCTCCACACTCAGATGCCCAGGAGAGTGGGTGCCCACTGAGGCACAGGGGCAGGCCATGGGCATGCACGGACCTGGCCTTCTACATCTTGTAGAAGGTGGATGCGACCTTCCCTAGCCAATGACCCTCTCTCGCTGGCCCAGCCCATATTCATTTATTTATCCAATGATCTCACTTCGCAACGACTACTGTTATTATTGTGTGTGTGTTTGCGCGTGAGTGTGGGTGCTCATTCGTGGAGGTCAGAGGACAAGCTTGGGTGTGGGTCCTTGGAGCCCACCTTGTTTGAGTGAGGGTCTCTCGTTGGTCACTACCGTGTACACCAGGCTAGCTAGTCCATAGCTTCTGGGGGATTCTCTCGTTTTCACCTCCCGTGTCATGGCAGGCTAGAATTCTGCAGTGCTGCGTGAGGCTTTACGTGGGTTCTGAGGGTCCAAACTCCCTCATGCTGTGTTGGCAAGTGCTTTACTCACGGCGCCGTCTCCCCAGACCTGCCTTGTTTTGAGGTGGGGGCCTCACTGTGTAGCCCAGACTGGCCTCAAACTCTTCCCGCCTCAGCCTTCCCAGTACTGAGATTGCAGACGTGTGCACCCACACATGACCCGACCCTCACCCAGAGCATCTTGTTGGGTCTATCCTGCGCTTGGTCCTGGGTGACCAAACAAAGCCCGTGGTTTGAGTGAGCCTGTTGTGTGCCACACACCCTGGGCCGGCTCAGTGCAAAGGCATGGTCTCTGGCCTCCCTCCCCACTCTGCCCAGTCTTTTAAAGTCCATCTCTTTCCCACCTCCATTGTGATCGTCTACTCATGAACAATTCAGGCCTCTCTCAGAACCTTGCGAAATCATTTGAAAAGATGTCCACTGGGGTGGAAACAGGGATGCAGAGCGGAACACAAGAGCCTTCTCTCCAGATGCCACCACCCCGCAGGAAGGTGACCTGGTACAAGGGGCTCAGGAGGTGGCATGCCTATCGCAGGAAGTGCATCCTTACTCATCAGCCTCCCCTGTCACACAGTCCTAAAGACAGGCTTTGCAGCCGGGTGTGGTGACACATGCCTGTCATCCCAGCAATCAGGAGGCTGGGACCGGGGAATCTCGAGCTCCAGGCTAGCCTGAGGCGCACAGTGAGACCCTGACTCCAAACACTGAGTAGGGAAGCCTGGGCAGATTCAAGAAGACCGTGCCACCATGGGGCCGTGAGGATGAGCCGTGGCTTGCAGTGGAAATCCAGTGGAGATGCCGGGACCACGAGATGGCTGCCAAGGAGAGCTGTGGGCCCCAGTGAAGTTTTCCGGCACTCTGGGTAGCCTAGCTGGAGGGGCAGAATTGGAATGACAGAGACTTGTTGCTGGTTAGAATTATCGGACTTGGAAACTTGTCACTGGCTAGAGTTGTTGGACTTGAAGCAACAGAGTTTGATGTTTGCCCTGGTTGTTTTAAATCTGGTATTGGTTGAATGTTTCTTTGCTATGCCCAATGTCATCTTTGGCAGTGTGAATATTTATTCTGTGCCATTAGGGTTTTTTTGAGGTCATTTTTTGGTATTTTGGCTCAGTTAAAAGATTTGGACTATGGGGATACATGAACATCATTGGAATTGATAAAAACTATGGGACTTTTAAAGTTAGATGAATGCATTGCATTTTACATCATGTATGGTTATCAGCTTAGAGGGGCAGGGAAGGAATGTGGTGGTTTGATTTAGGTGTCCCCCATAAACTTAGATGTTCTGAATGCTAGGTCTCCAGCTGATGGAGATTTGGAAATTGATGCCTCCTGGAGGGAGTGGATTGTTGGGGGCGGGCTTATGGGTGTTATAACCAAGTTTTCCCATGCCAGTGCACTCTCCTGTTGCTGTGGTCCACCTTATGTTGGCCAGGGGGTGATGTCCACCCTCTGCTCATGCCATCGTTTTCCCCTGAGGTCGTGGAGCTTCCCCTCGAGCCTGTAAACCAAAATAAATCTTTTTTCCCAGGAAAAAAAAAAAAAGAAGACCGTGCCAATAACTGGGAAATAAAGTCTGGAATGTACAAGGGAGCAGTGCAGGTCTGCCCAGGGGCTTGGGGAAGAGAGGAGACAAGGACCTGGGTGCTGCTGGTCGGGGGCGTGCCTTCCTGTAAGAGCTGCGCCGAGGTGTGAACCCGCTGGCCATGTGGCGGGGGAGGGCCGGACACTTGTGACCATCCCTCCTGTTGCGCAGAACGTTCACGTGTGGCCAATACAGTACAAAACATTCTCCAGGTATCTAGATGTGTCTCTTGTATTTTATGCATACAACTGAGCATCTCTCTGAGCTTTTAGTCCATTAGGGACCAAGGGAAGCCTCAGCTTCATTTCAGGCGACCAAGCAAATTTGAAGCCTCGTTTTCATGCGTCTAATAAGCACTTCTCAAATTTACAGCTCGCTCGTCCAACCCATCAGGTTAATGCCGCCGATCCTGCTGCCTCCCGCCCGCTGCGTGTCCCTCTCCTGCTACAGGCCTTCGCGGGGACACTGCCTCGGCTCTGCTCAGCAAATTAGCCAGCCGGCTGGCTTCCTGGCTGGTGGGGGGGGGGGACACTGTGTGTGCCGCCGGAGTCGGGAGACGGGGCGAGGGGGTCCCGCCACGGCTTGGCGCCAGCATGAGTTTTCCACAACAGTCGCAGCATCGTGCCATCCTGGGTCACAGACGCTAATGAACACAAGTCCGATACGGTGACGTACGCTTGTAATCCCAGCACTCAGGAGGTTGAAGCCAGAGGATCACGAGTTCAAGGCCAGCTTGGACTATATGCAAAGTGAGATTCTGTCTCAAAAGAATTTTTTTTTTAAAAAAATGATTAGAACAATACTTTTCTTTGCTTGGCATTAAAAAAAAAATTGGTGTGTGTGTATGGCACAGTCTGTGTGGAGGTCAGAGGACAACCGTGGGCCCTCTTGCACAGGTGCCTGAAGGGCACTGATCTTTTTATTGATGTTCATCTACTTACTGCATGCAAATGTCTAGATTCCTAATGGGCACATGTGTGTGTTTCATACCTACCACACCCACCAAGCATCTGTTGTGAATGTTGGAATCAACACATTCTTCTGGACTTTTATGATTGCAGTCATACCATCAGTGAATGCGTAGGGCTATGTTCCTTTCTGAGTCATGATTTTTGTGTATTTTTCTTGCCTTACTGCGATGTCTGAGGTTGCTAGTATAATGCTGAGCAGAAGGTTTGGGAGCAACTAAACTTGCTTGGTTCATTTTAAATTTGTTTTTGTGCATTTTCATACTTATCTATATTACATTCTGATTATGTGTATCCCACATTGCTTCTCATTATCTCCCTCAGTCTCAATACTTCTCAAAGGAAGAGCTTTTGTTTTACCACTAAATGTATTTTCTGCTATAAGTCACATTTTTATATTTTGAAAAGTACTTATTTGCAAGGAGAGAGAGAGAATATGAGGGCCTCCTGCCACTCAAACAAACTCGACACATGCACCACTTTGTGCATCTGGCTTTATGTAGGTACTGGGGAATCAAACCCAGGCTGTCAGGTTTTGCGAGCAAGAGCAAGTGCCTTTAATCACTGAGCCTTATCTCTGGCCACATACATGCATACATACATACATGCATGCATACATACATGCATACATACATATATATGGTTTTATGAGGTAGGATCTCGCTCTATCCCAGGATAACCTCAGGGTGGCCTTGACTCATGATGATCCTCCTACCTCTGCCTCCCGAGTGCTGGTATTACAGGCGTGCACCACCATGCCTGGCTTCTATTTTTATGTATATATATTTTAAATCATATTTTAAATATCATGTAGTCTTTGTTGTTACCTTTTAATTTTTGTTTATTTTTATTTATTTATTTGAGAGTGACAGACAGAAAGAGGCAGAGAGAGAGAGAGAGAGTGAGGGAGAGAGAGGGAGAGAGAGAGGGAGAGAGAGAGGGAGAGAGAGGGGGAGAGAATGGGCGCATCACGCTTCCAGCCACTGTGAACGAACTCCAGACGCGTGCGCCCCCTTGTGCATCTGGCTAATGTGGGTCCTGGGGAATCGAGCCTCGAACTGGGGTCCTTAGGCTCGACAGGCAAGCGCTTAACCACTAAGCCATCTCTCCAGCCCTATTTTTATATTTTTGAAGACAGGGTCTCATTATGTACACTTGTCTGGCCTGAAACTCACAGTCCTTCTACCTCAGCCCCCCCAGGTGCGCTGAGACACATTTCAAAGCTTTTGACTTGTGCTAACAAATAGCCTTGGCAAAGAACTTGGCCAGTCCTACCACAGCCTTACTACCTCTACTCTGTGCTGGGTGTTATCTTAAATTTCTTTTTGCTTTACTTTTTCTAGAGAGACAGAGAGAGAGAGAGAGAGAGAGAGAGGATGAATATTGGTGCACTAGGACCTCCAGCCACTGCAGTTGACTGCACATGCTTGTCCTACCTTGTGCGTAGGCGTGACCTTTGCACTTGTCCCACCTTGTGCGTCGGACCTGGCGAGTCAAACATGGTTCTTAGGTTTTGCAGGCAAGAGCCGAGCTTTAGCCACTAAGTCATCTCGCCAGCCCTTAAACTTCTTGTTTTTGTTTTGCTTTTTTTTTTTTTCAAGATGAGGAAGTACTTGATGGGCACAAATGGAATGTCATTGTATTTTTAATGAAAATCTGTATTTCCACGGTGAGGCAGGCGGTTGGACATTGTTCTGCACACGTGTGAACTGTCCTTTCTCTTTGGTGTCTAATTCTCTGTCCATGTATTGATACATCACTGGGGATTTCAGTACTGGGGTGAATGAATTCTTGACATAACAAACACAATGACTAAGCCTGCCTCATCTGTCCTAGACATTTCCCCCTCTATACTGGGTAGCTCTTTGTTGTTATTTTTTATGTTCTTTTTTTTTCTTATTTTTATTTGGTCAAAAGAATTTACTTCTCTTCTCTTTTGCAATTCATCCCTTCTTTCTGAGCTTGGAAAGCTTCGTTCTCTCCTGAGACTTGATAAGTATTGGATTCCGTCTCCGTGCAGCATTTTTTATGGCTTAATATTTCACATTTAACTGTTTACTCCATCTGGAATTTGTGGGGCTGTGGAGTGAGGAGTTAATTGCTGCTAGCGGTTTACCAGGGGAAGGGGCCTCGTTTGCACCCACGAGTCTCTGGGGTCCGGCTTCGTGTGTCTGCCAAGCGGGGAGAGAGATTAAGGGAAGGAGGTAGTTGATGTGGTGTGCAGCCAGCACGGGGACTGCACAGCCCCAACTGCTCCTGGGATGGTTCTGGATGCTTCTTCCTGGGCTTAAAGAAGCAAGGGGCTCTTCCTCAGCCAGCTTGACCATCAGTGTGACTCAGTTTCTCTTTTACAAAATGTAGGTCTAAGCTGGGCATGGTGTTATATGCCTGTCATTCCAGCACTTGGGAAGCAGAGGTAGGAGATTGTGAGCTTGGGACAGCCTGGGCTACATAGTGAGACACTCCCCACCCCCGTCTGAAAATTCAACAAAAAATGGGGTCTCACATCCTTACGAACGGCAGCTGTCCCCTGGTGTGGGTGTGGGTGGGAATATCGTGCAGGAAAAGGGGCCAGGCAGGCTCAGCGCAATTCCTAGCAGTTCTGTGTGACCTTGGGCAAGTGACTTGACCTCCCTGAGCCCCAGTGTCTGCGTCTGCATCTGGAAGCAGGGGTTGTGATAGTGTTTCCACCTCGTGAGGTTTGGGAGATAGTCTCACGGGACACCCCACCCAAGGGCACAGCCTCTGGGTGGTGGCCAGGATGTGCTGTGACTGGGGTTAGAAGGGAGCTGTAATGGATTCATGGGCCCAGCTCCCGGCCCAGCACCAATGGGGCTGTGTCTTTTCCTCCACCCACCCTGGGCAATGGGGGTGGCAGGTGGAACCCCAGTCTCTTGGCCCTGGCTCAGGCAAAAGGACTAGACTTGTCTGAAGATGTATGCATGCATGTGTGCATGTACACACACACACACACACACACACACACACACACACCTCTGCATGTACATGGCCATCCATAGATTCACAGGCACTAACCCCAAGTAGACACAGTTTCATACTGGTGCAGGATTTGGGGGGTTAGGAGGGGTCCTCCAAACTTATGAATCCCAATTTTGGGTTATTATCCTATCTTAACAAAGAATTGATAAAATGGACTCAAGAAGGCTAAATTATGAATTACTGGGTTTAGTTAGGGGCAAATCATAATTTGTGAGGTTTATCTAGGGGAAATTGGTATCTAGGGAAGGCTGGGGCAGCTCCATGCACCTGTGAGAGATTGAACATGGAAGCCCCTTCAAATAACAGACCACAGAGGATTAGGAATAGTGAAGACCTCAGAGATCAGGGATGAATTGTATGTATGATCACGGTGAGGGGACCCCCAAAGCATGACCCAGACGGAATGCAAGAAGTCAAACACACAAGCTAAGCTTGAGTATTCCCTCCGTCCCTTTCTCCCAGCCAGGCGGGGAAGGAGGAACAGACTCCCCTGGAGGTTCAGGCCAGGTCAGGGGGCAAAAGTAAGAGCAGAGGGAGGGAGGGCCATGGGGGTAACTTTCTTCATAGGGTTCAGACATCCAATCAGGATGGGCCTCATCATCAGTCTCAGGGGTGTAAGTAAGCAGAGACCTGATTGGTTTGGACTCAAGGCCAGGATCTGATTTGCTTGTGGACTCAGGGAGGCCAAGCGGAAGAGGCAGGAAGTTTCTGTCATCTTGGAAAGACAGGATTTCGGTTTTGTCAAGGTGGACAGAAGGGCATTTCCTTGTCCCCTCTTTGGGCTTCTGTCCCCAACTCACTGCGTGAGCCTTTGCACACACATGGTCTTCCAGTAGGTTCGGGCACGGATGCAGTGCCCCACACACGGACCTCTGAGCTGTCTGTAGCCAGAGCCCATCCCTGCCATGTCTGGCCTACCTGTGGCTGGCTAGCCTCTTGAAGTCTGTGGTCACTCCCTTGTCCCTTTGCCTGCCCTGTGATTCCTCATCTCAGCTAATTCTACAGGCAGTAGGGCGCTGCCTCTCGCTCTGTGCAGCCCTCCCAGTGGTTGTCACCCAGGCCTGGGGACAGGGTTGCCGTGGGATCCTGAGTTTGATCTGTGGTGGGCATGGAGGGAGATCAGCTTCCAAGTACCCCTTCTCCTTAGCCCTTTCCCTTCCTCGCCCAGTTGGAGGATTCCTCCCCCCCCATCATGTCACCCAGGAGAGGGTCAGGCAAGACCTGGGCATCCCAGATGTGTGTCCAGCGTGCAGAGAAAGGCAGGGACCTGGGCCACAGCATCTGTTCATCAAGCAAGTGGACAGAAGGTGGACCCTGCCTAGGGTTCAAGGTCAGCCTGGGCCTGGAGGGGGCTGCCGAGCCTATGGACCCCTCACTCCCATCAGGATGGTGGAGAAAATGAGTTGTGTAGTGCGGAGGCCGGGGGATGGACCAAGAGCTGCCCAGTAGTCGGGTGGGCACAGAGTGAGGCGGAGCTGCGCCCGCCCGAGGTTGGCAGGTCACGCCCCCCACCACACACAGGGCCTGGGTTGGGCGCAGGGCACAGAGAGGTGTGGGGCGGTGGAGACTTGGGATGACAGGCAGGCGGCGGCGGGCGGCACAGCTGTGCGGGAGGCTGGACTGCTGGCATCAGCAAAAGTCCCTCCTCCCCCCCCCTTGCTAAACAATCGTTGCACAAATATGCAAATGGTATAATTACAGTTATTTGTTTTGCTGATATAAGTATTTGAAATGCAAATGTCAAGTTTGGGCGCTGCCGGCTTTTCTAGCCCCTCTCACCCAGACATTTGCAAGTGGATGAGATAGTTGTCCCTCACCCTAGGGAGGTGGTGGGTAGCACGGGATGCTGGCTACCCTAAGTGGCCACAGCTGCTCCCACCACTGGGCTGAGAGGCCACCACAGATGCCTGAGGCATTCCTTCTTCCATCACCCAAGCTGTGTGTGTGGGGGGTGGGGGGTGGCTCTGAGCCTCAGTTTACCCCTCGTGTAATGGAATTGTGTCTGTCTGTCTGTCTGGCCAGTCACAGTTCATCTGATGAACCTGAGCCTTGGTTTCCCACCTGAACAATGTCCCATTTGTAAAATGGGATGACCATTACCTGCCAGCCTTCTCCCAGATCAGACTGCGACTCTGTGTGTCTTCCTTGGTGGATCCTTAGCTCGGGCCCCCTAAGAGGGGGAAGCCAGGGTCTGGCATTTCCGAGGCTTGTCGAAGGCACCCCGGAGTGTGTTCTCACTCAGATGCCAGCTCTGTTTGAGTCCTGGTGCCAGCGCACACCCGATAGATAGCCTGCTAGACCTACCCTGGCATGACCCAGCAGTTCTGCGTCTTGACATTGCTTGAAATGTGGAACCACGCAGATCTCTGCCAACCGCAGAGCTAGTGTGCCCTCCTGCCACCTGCTTCCCGCATCTTCGGTTTGCCTAGCTGGATCCGGCCGGCAGAGCCGCGAATCTGTCATCCGCACTGTCGCCCAGCTCGGAGCAGTTCCAGCCTGAATGCTAGGGCCGACCGAAGTCCTTTCATCACCTCCGTGCCTGTCAAGAGCCCGGCCCCAGAGAGACTCTGTCACACTGGCAGCTCCTGTGGGGTCCCTGAGCAGGCCTCGGGCGCACACTGGCTCCTGCCCGGGTGCGCGGACATGCGTGCACACAAATGGAAATACATGTGTGCACATACGTGTGCTTGTGAGGCTGTGTGAGAGTGACAGGCGCCGGGCTGCTGCCCTGGCGTGGACATGATTTCCGCAGTACTGAAGGTGAGAACATGTTTGCAGACTGGATAGGACTGCAGACATCCCGTCCCTGTTCCCAACCGATGGCCCGGCCTCTGCCCATACCAGCATAATGGGTCCCAGCATCAGATGTCACTGTTCCGTCTCAGATGGCTTGGCTGGAAACTGTGTCCTTTCCCCTGGTGTTGGGGGACTGGGAAGTGCCACACCGTTTCCCTGTCTGTCACCTGTGTGCGCACCAGCATGTTCCCAGGGCTTCCCTGGGTTCTGGGCTCTGTCCTTCGAGAGCTGGAATCTAGGACGGCCTGGGGTTGACAAGGTGGCCTTGAGCAGCCCCGGTGAAGACAAGGCAGAGGTCTGGGGAAGCAGGGACTTTGGTCTTGGTCCCCTGGTTTCACCTCACCTGCTATTTGATTTCCATTACCTTTTCCAGGGCGGGTTCAGCCTTATTAGCATATTCAAATACAGTCCATTATTATTTGAATTAGCTGTTAAGTAATTAAGTCTAATTGATGAGCCTTCCCCCCACTTCCCCACATATTTTTTGGTTATTTACATCCGCTCCTAACCCACAATTTTAGGTAATTACCACCACTCACTGAGTATTTGCATACACACACTTCCTCCAGCGACAGGTTCTCGGGTTGCCTTCCGACACTCACTGCCAGAGCTGGGAGCTGCAGGCAGGGACACTGGGGACAAGGGTGCAGACCCAGCTGGCTCTCAGGCTCTGGCCAGCGCTCCCGGGGTGAGGGTGCCATAGACCCTCTTCCCCACTGCTGTAAAGCCCCTTGCTCCAGAGTCCCCAACCCCAGGATGTTACTGCCTCTTCTGGCCACTGTGCCTCCCACTTCCTGCCCCACATCACATCGCCCCTCCGTAGTGTCCTTTTAGTATGGCTTCTGCCAGAGCTCAGAGGGAGCACCCGAGCAGCGGGCTCAGAGCCGAGGAGCCACACCAGTAAACCACAGTGTCACCAATGCAGGGTGGCGGAAATCACACGTGGACTGGGTTCCGTTCATTCGTGGCTTTATGCCACATCCGAGCAGTGTGACCAGCCTCAGTTTCTCTATTTGTGGAATGCTTCCTGGCCGTGAACGACGGGTGAGGATGAATAAGATGACGTTCAGAGAAGCTTCCCAGTCATGCTAGGCGCAGAGAGTGACTGATACGTGAATGAAAGCCTTGTGGTCAGTGTCCAGCTTCCCCAAGGTTCTACACTGTTTAGTTCAGCTTACAGAGCTGCAAGATTTCTGTCTCCTGACTCGATATCCTCTGTGTGTGTCACTGTTTCCACCTGGTCACTAACAGTAGGTGCCCTAGTGAGGGATGGACAAGGACGGGCTGGCCTGGGAAGAGCATCTCTGATGGTCATGCAGCCTGGGAACTTTGTGTGTTCAACCTGCTCTTGAAGAAGGGTGCATTGCTTAGAGACCAAGAACCTGGCAGAGCCACTCTCCTCGAGGGGATACTAAGGCCACAGGGTGCCTCAGGATTGAAGTGTCAAGAGCATGAGGTGACAGAGCACATACTGAGGTGAATCCTGGTGGGAAGGGAGAGTGATGCCCCATTCTAGTGACTTCCAGAACCCAGGTACTATGGCTACTGAAAGTCTGTGCCAGATAAGGCCAGACAAGGTTGCCTCCTGCATATGTCAGAAGCTAAAGGTATGACTTCTTTAAGCAACTTCACATGGATTCCTCCAGGTGGGCATTATTAACCCAGTTCTGGGGCTCAAATGGAACTCTATACAGGTTCTTTTGGCTGAATGCCTTGCCTAGTGGAGCTATGTTGCAATACATCATGTGGGCAGCAGGAGGTGCTGTTGCGAACCAACAGTTCTTGGAAAAATCTTTTCAATTGTTTGCACATATATATATATTTTCCCAGCTGGTTGCTTGCCTACTGTATTTGAGTATTGAAGAGTTCTACATTTTGAATTTGTCTCAAGTCTTTTTTTGTTTGTTTGTTTGTTTTGAGGTAGGATCTCGCTCTAGCCCAGGGTGACCTGGAATTCACTATGTAGTCTCAGGGTGGCCTCGAACTCATGGCGATCCTCCTACCTCTGCCTCCCAAATGCTGGGATTTAAGTAAGGCGTGTGCCACCACACCTGGCTTTTGTTTCAGGTCTTTGTGGTTCTTATTCTCAGCCAGCTTTTAAAATATATATACTTTAAAATATATTTTAAAATATATTTTTTGGTTATTTTTGGCCATTTATTTATTTGAGAGCGAGAGAAGGGGGAGGGAGGGAGAGAACGTGTGTGCCAGGGCCTCTAACCACTGCAAACAAACTCCAGATGCATCTGCCACCTTGCACATCTGGTTTATGTGGGTACTGGGGAAATCGAACCTGGGTTCTTAGGTTTTACAGGCAAGTGCCTTAGCTGCTAAGCCATCTCTCCAGCGCAATGCTCAGCCAATTTTAACAGATCACAGGAGAAAGGTAGTTGAGAGTTTGTGGGAGTATTTTGTCACATGGGGGACAGAGAATCACTCAAGGCATACACCTGTCTGCTGGGAGTCAGATGGCTCCTGTCTGTCTCAAAAAACTCCCTTTGAGGACTGGGGAGATGTCCAGTGGTTAAAGGCACTTGCTTGCAAAGCCTGCCAACCCAGGGTTTGATTGCCCAGTCCCCACATAGAGCTGTGTACCCAAGGCGGAGAGTGCATCTAGAGTTTGCAGCAACAAGAGGCCCTGGTGAGCCCATATTTTCTTTGTCTCTCTGCTTGCAAATTAATAAATAAAATATTTTTTTAAAATTTCCCTTTGGGGTGACTGGCCCAGGAGGATGTGTGCATGGAAGTGACTGTGGAGGACAAAACTCTTTTAGGAAGACAAACTGGTGTGCCAGGCAGGGGGACTGGCGAGGAAAAGCGGAGAGGTAACACTGACTGACTGAACGCCTGCCGTGTGCTGGACCTGCCTTGGGCTGGGACTCTCCTTTTAGCAGCACCTGTCTGAACTGGGCAGCCGCTTGAGCTCGGAAGGAAGATGACAGACACTTGGTCCCTGCTGTGCCACACAGAGGGAAGGGGCAGTTGCTCTGACCCCATGCTGCAGAGGGAGGAGATGGCCAAGAGATGGAGGCCCCAAACCTATGTGGAGTATTTTCTGTCAGTGTGAGGCTGGGCATAGTTGGCTGTGCTAACCTCAGGCTATTGGGGGGAGGGGTCACATGTCATAAGCCAATGGAGGTGGGCATCAGCCCAGGACCACCCTCAGGCCTCTGCTCATATGGTTACTTGGCTAGCACACCCCCTCCCAAGTCCACCTACCTTTGGAATATGCTGGACTTTGGGTACAGACCATTGGGGAAGGAAGTTTCCACCACTGCAGAGGTGTGCATGCCATGGCCTGCGGAGAGGTCAGAGGACAGCTTTGGGGGCAGTCCTGTGCCTGAGTGCTTCATTTGAGGTTCTTGCTCCAGAATCTCGTCCTGTTGCTCTTCTTTGCTGGGCTGGTGACAAGCTTCAGGAAACTCTTGCCTCTGCCTCTTGTCGGTGCCAATGTGCTGGGATGGCCAAAGCCCTCCAGGGCTTCTAGCCTTTTAGGTGTGGTCTGGTGGTCAAACATGAGAACTCCAGCTTGAGTGGCATGTGCTTTATCCGCCGAGCCACCTCCCCAGCCCCGACCTCCCATTTTTATCTAGAGAGTGGGCTCATACGCCTGTCTGGGACAGTGAGCATCTGCAGGATGTATCGATTGTCTGGTAAATTCGTTGCTCAAGGAAGTGCAGGAAAGACTTCCAGTCCCTAAGGGTAGAAGACTGAGGATGCCCAGAAATGGTCCCCCCTCTGGCCATGATCTCCTGAGAGATCTTCTCCCTCTCTCTGCCCCAGATATCCCAGTCCACACGCAAGCACAGCGTCTCGGGTGAACAGGTGGTAGGCACTGAGTGTTTCTTGAATGAAGGGAGCGAGGATGGGCATTGTCCCAGCCAGCCTACCTGGGAAGGCAGGTGGCAGAGCAGATGGCTTCCAGGCTCCTGCAAGCCTGAAGGAGGTGGGTGGGCCTTCTGCTAGGTCTTCCTCAGGAACCCAGAGATGGGACACACTGTTTCCGAGGTCCCTTTACTTATTTATTTTGACAGTGCTGGGGTGGAACCCAGAACCCCACACAAGCTAGGCAGGTGCTGTACCATTGAGCCATGCCCTTCAGTCTCTCTCTGGAGGGTTCTAGGCAGGTGCTCTACCACTAACACCCCCAGCCCCTCACTGGGAGATTCTAGGCAGGAGCTCTGCCGCTGAGCCACACCCCAGCCCCTCACTGGGAGATTCTAGGCAGGAGCTCTGCCACTGAGCCACACCCCAGCCCCTCACTGGGGGATTCTAGGCAGGAGCTCTACCACTGAGCCACACCCCCAGCCCCTCACTGGGGGATTCTAGGCAGGAGCTCTGCCACTGAGCCACACCCCAGCCCCTCACTGGGGGATTCTAGGCAGGAGCTCTGCCACTGAGCCACACCCCAGCCCCTCACTGGGGGATTCTAGGCGGGAGCTCTACCACTGAGCCATGCCCCTAGCCCCTCACTGAGGGATTCTAGGCAGGAGCTCTGCCACTGAGCCACGCCTCCAGCCCCTCACTGGGGGATTATAGGCAGGAGCTCTACCACTGAGCCACACCCCCAGCCCCTCACTGGGGGATTCTAGGCAGGAGCTCTGCCACTGAGCCACACCCCAGCCCCTCACTGGGGGATTCTAGGCAGGAGCTCTACCACTGAGCCACACCCCAGCCCCTCACTGGGAGATTCTAGGCAGGAGCTCTGCCACTGAGCCACACCCCAGCCCCTCACTGGGGGATTCTAGGCAGGAGCTCTGCCACTGAGCCACACCCCAGCCCCTCACTGGGGGATTCTAGGCAGGAGCTCTACCACTGACCTATACCACCAGCCCCTCACTGGGGGATTCTAGGCAGGAGCTCTACCACTGAGCCACACCCCAGCCCCTCACTGGGGGATTCTAGGCAGGAGCTCTGCCACTGAGCCATACCCACAGCCCCTCACTGGGGGATTCTAGGCAGGAGCTCTACCACTGAGCCACGCCTCCAGCCCCTCACTGGGGGATTCTAGGCAGGAGCTCTACCACTTAGCCACATCTCCAGCCCCTCACTGGGGGATTCTGGGCAGGAGCTGCACTGCTGAACCACAACCCCAGTCCCCTTCTCAAGGATTCTAGGCAGGAGCTCAACTGCTCAGCCACACCTCCAGTCCCCAAGATCTTCTTAGACACATCTTCTAAATGCCCTTGTTCCCTTTTCTCTGCTCATTTGGGTGCAGGAGCCTCTTTCTTAAGCACTGGGCGTCTGTAGTCCATCTCTGTTCTGTGGCTTTGCTTGGACACTGAATACAGAAGTAGGGAAGCAACTGGTCTGGTGGTTTTGGTGGCAGCATGTTCATGAGAGAGGTGTCTAAAGTGGGCTAGATGGAGTCTAAACTCTCTGTCAGACCCTTACTGTCCTTTATCTTAGTTTTCTTGTCTGAGAAATGGGGAGAGTGTCATGCTTCTTGGAGGTGCCATGAACCAAGGTGACACCCTGGTGACTTGCCCAAGTCCATCCCGTCACCCTCACCATGTGTCTGTCCCTTTTCCCCCCTCTGTGAAAACCCAGCTCCTCTCTTCAGAACAGCCATTTATCTGCCCCAGGGTGACAGTGGGTGACAGCGACCGCTGTAGGCTTGTTGAGTTGCTGTCTGGATCAGCTAATTAGCAAAAGGTCACGCCAACTCCTGGAGCCTTTGCTTTTGAAGTCTTGCCACACAGGGGCGGGCAGGCATAAGTGGGCAGGAATGACCAGACTCCAGCCCCTGTACCCGTTCAGCCCCAAATTGCCCGGCATGATCCTGAGACCAGCTTTCTAGAATTCCCCAGCCCTGGGGGTACATGGCCTGGACAGACCCCTGTGCGCCCCCAGCATGCAAGTGATCCTCACACCTGCGCTCTTCTGGGGCCCAGAGCAATTTCCTGTGGAGGGCTGGGCAGCCACTGCCCGTACCGCATCCCCCACAGACCCCGCTGCCCCTGTGTCTGCCCTCCACTTCCTTCTAAATCAGTCCGCTTTTTAAAAACTTAAATACATTTATTTAAAAGGGAAGTTTTATAGCACTACACAAATGGGAAACAAGTCTCTCTGGCCATAAATAGAATTCATAATCATAAAAATAAATTCAGTGGAAAGAAAACAATGTTATTAAATTCTCGTTGGACGCCGTAGCCCCAGGGAGGCTCGGAGCCCAAGGCTTGTGATTGCTTTATTTAAAAAAAAAAAAAAAATCCAGCAAGCATGCCGGGGTGTGTAAGACCTGCCAACCCTGGTCTGAGACCTTCCCTTTGACAGGGTCAGAAAGCACTGAAAAGAACAGAGTGGGTCACTTTTGAATGAAATGATTCAGTATTATTTTTGGTTGTATAGGTAGGTGTTGTAGGTCAGACACCTGACCTGTGATGCATTGTTGAACCCTGCGTGGGGTTTCCTTTTGCTCATGTAAGGAGGATGGCTGTGGAGTTGGTACACAGCTCAGGGACACCATCAACATTTCCTGGGAGCTTCCTGCTTTCTCACGGTTGGTATCTGGCTTTGTCCCAAGATGGCTGCCACATCTCCAGCCATTGCTTCTCTGGCTCAGGCAGGGAGGAAGCAGGGTTTAGGAGAGGCAACCTGAGCTTATCTCTCTACCCAACAGGCTTTACTGCTCATACCGGGTCCACCATCCTGGCATCCTGTGTGTCTGCATGTGTGCACCATGCCCAGCTCCCACCTACATGTGCTTCTGCACTTCCCCTTTGTGTAGTGACCTGTGACTGTGCGGGCCACCACCATTTGTCCCCTACCCACAGTGGCCCCTACTGTGAACTGCGACCGGGCATCACACTGGCTTGGAGCTGTGGAGGAGGAGGAGAGAGGATGGCAGACTGGGGACGTGGAATCAGAGGACATTGACAGGCTGGGACTTTTTTTTTTTTTTTTTTTCCAGGTAGGGTCTCACTCTAGCCCAGGCTGACCTGGAATTCACTATGGAGTCTCAGGGTGGCCTTGAACTCACGGCGATCCTCCTTCCTCTGCCTCCAGAGTGCAGGGATTAAAGGCGTGTGCCACGATGCCCAGCCAGGCTGGGACTTTTTAAGAGCCCTGATGTGACGTGAGGAGACATGGCCCAGAGCCGGGCAGGAGCAAGGGCTCCTTTATGCAGTGTTTATCGTCAGTATATCCTTTTCTCCTGTCTCTGGTGCAAAGCCCATGGGACTGACAGGGCTGTGGCTCTGGGAACAGATGTGGAGTGTTGGCATCTGTACAGACCCCAGTCCGGGAGCCCGTCTCTCCAGCTCTTCGGCCTGGCTGCTCGCTCTGTGGAGGTTAGGGCCATGTGAAGGGTAGGCCCCCAAGTGCCTGAGCCTTGGGCGGGCTACAGTTCCAGGCTGGCGATGCTCCTCAGAGGCGCAGACACCTCAAGGCTTGGTGTCCTGGAGGGAGGGAGATGGGCTGTGGAGAGAGGCGGGGGAAGAAAGAGGAACACACATGGTAAGGACAAACTTTGGGGTTGTATTCTTGTCTTCCCCCCCATCCAGATTATTTTCTTACTAATCCACTCCCCTTTGTGAGAAGTCCCTCCTCTGTGTCAAATCAAGCTGTTGAGACAAAATATGGTGAACAAGATAGAAGTTGGTATCTTGTGCATAAAACAGTCAGTGGCCGTTACAGTCACCTGTGGTTTCTACGTATGGGACCAAAGTGGCTGTTCTGGGTCGTGCCACTGCGTCTGCATTCCAGCTTGGCGGGGAGTGGGCATGACTGTTCCGTTTCAGGGACTGTTTCTTTTCACTGCCACACATCCCACTAGGGGACATCGGGCCTATGTCGTCTTTATTTATTTTTTTATTTATTTTTAGTTAGTTCCTTGAGCTCCAGGGTTCAAGTTCAAAGGAAGATGAAGAGAATAGAAGTTGTCAAGCACCATGAGGTCTTGGCCACACACTCTCTGTGGATGTTGCCGTCAGGTTCGCATTGCTGGTAGAAATCACCCAACCAAGAGCAGCTTGTGGGGGAAAAGAAGTTTATTTTGGCTTATAGGCTCGAGGGGGAAGCTACATGATGGCAGGGAAAATGATGGCATGAACAGAGGGTGGACATCACCCCCTGGCCAACATAAGGTGGACAATAGCAACAGGAGAATGTGCCAAACACTGGCAAGGAGAAACTGGCTATAAAACCCATAAGCCTGCCCCCAACAATACACTCCCTATAGGAGGCGTTAATTCCCAAATCTCCATCAACTGGGAACCTAGCATTCAGAACACCTAAGATTATGGGGGCACCTGATTCAAAACACCACAGTGGTTGTCCTAAGCCTCAGGACTTTGTGGGAGACAGGGATCACAGAGAGTCTCCCAGAAGCTTGGACAGGTCCATTTTCAAGGCTGGCTTACTGCAACCCCACAAAAGTACCAGCCCTTGTTAGAAATTACCAAGAAACAGGAAATACTGAGTGCATTCGGAAAGCATGGGGTGGCTATATATTCCATTTAGTGTCCAAAAGAGCACTTCAGAGAGTAGAAAGAGGCACATCAATAATTATACTGAGCAATAGGACATGTGGCCACACAGGGACCATTCTTGTTCATGTTCTGGTTGGGGAAGCCAAGGCCCCAGGCCGCATTAAAGTTAATGACAGAGCCACACAGGGGTTCTAGAAAGGCCTCCTGCCTGACCCTGTGTGTTCCAGCTTTCTGTTAGTTTGAAGAGCTCACTTCTGATCTTTGTGTCACCTGCCCCTGATGAAAGGTCCTGGCTACCTACCACGCCTGAGTAGTTTCCCCTTGGAGCTTGTGCTCAGATGTCCTGAGTACATTGGACTCTGGACTCTGCAGGAAGAGACATGAGAACCAGCTCAGGACTGTCCAGGGTCCTGCCACCTGCACAGGGACAGGGGCCTGAATGTGACCCCTGTAGAGCTGGCTGGGGACCTTTACCAGCTTCCACTCAGAAGTGTGCTGGTGTGTGTGTGTATGTGTGTGTGTGTGTGTGTGTGTGTGCATGTTTGCTGGGAGCCAGCCGTATGGCTGCCAGTGCCCAGGCAGCTGGTAGACCAGATGGCTGCCTGTGAGGGTGGACCCTTGCTGGGCTGTGGCTGCCTCCCCGAGATTCATTGAGGCTCCTTTCTGCTCCTGGGCATCATGGGGCTCAGAGGCACTCCTCTGTGTCCTATGGCTGGCCACTGGCCCTGAGCTCATGCCCATCTTGGTTCTTGGTTCACTACATCACACCAGGTCCCATGGAGCCAGGCCTGGTTCATGCTCAGAGGACCCGCATCTGGTGGGTGGCCTGACAGTAATGCATACGCCTGCATCTGAGTGTCAGCTTGGGCCCTGACTGCTGTGTGCCGCATGCATGTTGCTATGTGTGTCATCACATGTTTGGATCAAGTGAGACCTTCACTGGGAGTGATTTGGTCTGGGAGGAGCTCATTGTCTCAGCCCTTCGAGGCATCTGCCAGCTTTCTGACAGACAAGCCCAGACAGGGAGAAACTCAGCCACTTGCCTGAGGCCCTCATCAGCACAGCGGCACACCAGTTCTGGACTTGGTAGAGCCTCTGGGCTGCCAGCCCCAAGACGCACCCAGGCTTCAGGGAGGGGCCTCGCAGAAGGGTCAGGAGAACCAACTGTATCCGTTCTGCCACAGCGTGGCTGTGTCTCTCTGGGCAGAAGTCAGTGAGCTTAAGACCTGTGGGGTGGAGTCCAAGGCTAGGAAGTGGCCTCTTAGGTGGTGGGATGGACACACATTCGGCCTAGGATGGAGCTGCAAGTGGCACATGGGCCAGGTGAGGAGGGACCTGGAACACGGAAGCCACCAACCTGGAAGATGACAGTCTGCCTCCCAGGACACATGGCTCTGCTGTGCCCCGCCCCACCCCACCCAGGCTGGGACCCTGAGGGCTTTCCTCTTTGGGTGGAATTTATCCACTGGCCACCACCCTTCAGAAGGCAAAGAGATGCTTGAGTTGTCCCCTGGGGCCTAGAGCCGTGGACATTGCCTTCTAATTCTGGGTGTGGCCGCCTGGCCCTCTGAGTGGGAGAAAACAGAACTTCTGCCAGGAAGGCCCCCAGCCAATGCTGTGTCTCACGCAAACACCCCGGAACCCCCACAGCCACTGCATCAGGACCCTAGCACAGGGCTCAGAAGCCAGTGTTTGCAAAGCTCACTCTGTTAACCTGCTTCCCCCTCGGGCTCCGGAGGCTGACGGCAGCCTCTCCTTGCATACCTCCACACATGGGGAGCTCAGTGTCACGCCATAGCCTGTTTCTTTTCAAAACACTTTAAAATTTACGATGAAATATTCAAGGCATCTCAAATATTTAAGAAACCCCTAATAAATATTTCACTAATTATAAAATATTTAATACGATCAGAGGCACAAGGGATAATCCAACGAGTCCCCTCCCAGGCTAGAATGAACCCTCATATGCTGGGAGCTTCCTGTGTGCTGGACTGTTGCCTTCCTCTTTCTGTTCCATTAAAAAAAAATATTTATTTATTTATTTGGAATGAGAGAGAATGGGCATAGTAGGGTCTCCTGCCACTATAAACAAACTCCAGTCACGTGTGCCACTTTGTGCTTTGTGTGGGTACTGGAGAATTGAACCCAGGCCAGCAGGCTTTGCAAACAAGTGCTTTAAACCTCTGATCCATTTCCCCAACCCCGTTCCATGTTTCACTGTGATAAAGTGCACGTAACAGAACTCACTGTCTTCACTTGGAGTAAGGTAGGGCACGGGGTCTTGCTCTGTGTTTCAGGCTGGCTTTAAACTTATAATCCTCCTGCCTCAGCCTCTCGAGCACTGGGGTTATAGGCCTGTACCCCCATGCTCAGCCTCGTCTTAACTTCTGTTGTTTGAGAAGAGTCTCAGGTAACCCACCTGCAGCTTCTGTGGTCTGGGACAGGCTCTCTTGCTCTGAGCGCCAGGGTGGGCCTCCTGGGCTCCCGCATGGCGTGGCTAGTCCCAGAGCTGGAAAGGAGGCGACTCCACATAGCTACCGGGCAAATGGGAGGCATGGCATGTAACCTCTTCCCAACTCCTTAATTTTGTGATTATTATCCTCACACTTTCATACTCTATTTATTTGAACTCAACACAGGAGACTGCTTGCTAGTGCTAATGCTTACGTACAGGGGTTAGTACAGCGGGTGTTTGAACAATGTGCTTTTGGCTGGGCAGTTTTCCTTTTCACTGCTCTGCAGTAATCCACAGGACACACACCCCGTGATATTTTTACCCTGTGTCCCTCTCTGGCCATCATAACTGATACTGCCATCCACATCCTTGGACACACCCAGCTTGGGCCTGGGCCTGGGCCTGAGTGTCTTTTCTGGCGGTGTTCTGCTAGGCACGTGGTTCTGTACTTGTCAGCAGGCTTGGAGAAGGTGTGCTCACGGGGGAGCTGGGACTGCGCCTGCACACGTGCTCTGCAGCTTCCTGGGACCAAGACCCCTCTCTCCGGGTAACCTTCACTTCCTCCCACTAACCATGACCCTTGCCGTCCCTGCCCCATGAGAATCGCCCATTCATCTTAGATTTGTATTCCACTGACCCAAGGGCCACACAGCCCTTAATCACGGGCTCCGAGCCAGGTTTTCTGGCTTCAACACTGGCCCCACTGCTGTGGGAACTCAGGCAGATTAACTAGCCTTTCCAGGCTCTGTCTGGAATATGGAAACCACATCATTAGTGTCAGGGGATTGTGTATGTTCTAAACACAGGAATGAGCCGGGCGTGGTGGCACATGCCTTTAATCCCAGCACTCGGGAGGCAGAGGCCGTGAGTTCAAGGCCACCCTGAGACTACATAGTGAATTCCAGGTCAGCCTGGGCTAGAGTGAGACCTTACCTCGGAAAAAAAGGCGGGGATGGGGGTGGGGGGAGTGGGAATAAAAGAAAGCTGCATAAATATATGAATGGATGCGAAGCTCTCAGAACAGTGTCTGGTGCTCAGCAGGGGCGATGTGAGTTGAACCTCTTCATCTCCCTGGAGGTCAGGAACCCAGCTCAAAGGCGGGTTGGACAGCACTGGACAGAATTAAAGCATCACCTTCTATATTTTATCTAACATATCCTATGATGTCCACTGAGCCGCCCGGTTAGGTGGCCACATTTGCTTGTTTGAACCCACTCTTGAGTCTTTGCCTTTTACCCCATGGGTGGTGCGGGACCGCACTCTGCCGACACGGTCGTGATGTGGGTTGTGCCCTGTAGCACCAGCGAGGTGAGCTGGGCCGTTATAGCAGCTGGAGGGAATGTTGGTGGGACTTGGGATCTGTGGGCTCCTCATGGCAAGGATTGGTGAGGACAGAACCCGCAGCACCCTCTGGGTCCCTCTTGGCCCATGGGGAGGTGGGCTGGGATTGAGGAGGATGTCTGGGGTCTCCCAGAGCAGGGGTCGGGACTGGATGATGGTCATCAGTGTCCCGGGATGCTGTGAACTGAGTGCGGAAAGAGCCCGGGGGCGAGGTGGTGAGCCCGTGGGGAGACTGCTGGCCTCAAATCCCTCCTCAGCAGCCTTGGGGTGCTGGTGGCTGTGTGGGTCTCCATGAAGAGCAGAAAGAAGGGTTGGGGGAGATGAGGATGTTGGGGGGGGGCTGGGGTGTGTGGTCTGTGAGCTGTGTTCAGCCAGGTAGCAGGAGACAGGAGCAGACAGACAGGAGAGCTGCAGGCTCCCTCAGGAAGCCAGCACACTGCGACCCTGAGGCTGAGCTCACGCCCCAGTTGGGCCATTTCCAGGCCCCACTGTGACTCCCAAAATGGAAGGTCCCCAGCTGCTGCGGCGGCAGCTCCTGCTCCTGTGAGACAGGAGGCAGACACTCGTGCGCATGACATATGGAGGAGGGTAGAGGTGGGCCACGGCAGGGGTCAGGGGCTGGGAGCATGGACACTCATGAAATCATGACACTTGCACACTCACGCACTTGCACGCTCACACATACACACTTGCATACTCATGCGCACATTGTCCTCTCCCAGGCCCCAACAGGTCTCAGCGTAAAAATGCCAGACTGGGGCTGGAGAGATGGCTTAGCGGTTAAGCGCTTGCCTGTGAAGCCTAAGGACCCCGGTTCGAGGCTCGGTTCCCCAGGTCCCACGTTAGCCAGATGCACAAGGGGGCGCACGCGTCTGGAGTTCGTTTGCAGAGGCTGGAAGCCCTGGCGTGCCCATTCTCTCTCTCCCTCTATCTGTCTTTCTCTCTGTGTCTGTCGCTCTCAAATAAATAAATAAATAAATAAATAAAAAATGCCAGACTGCCAGCCACAGGAGCCCTCTCTAAGCTATGGCCACCTGATCACATTGTCTTGGCCACCACCCTGGGACAGGGATATGGGCCTGGTGATACTCACACCCCAGCCTATGGGCGCCGGCAAGTGCCTCGAGCCCTCCTCATCTCTCACAAGCCCTGGACCCTCAGGTTGGACAGAGGAGGCAGATGGACAAGGGGCCCCAAAGGGGAGGTGTGAGTTCCAGACCACTGGCCCTGCATGAGCTGTGCACCCCCTATCTAGTTGGCTGGAAGGGTGGCTTTTGCTCTGGTGAGGGGGCCTCCTTAGGCTCTGACATTGCCAGAGACCATGTAACTGGGGAAGATGGCCTTGTTGCTCTTTCCCATGATAGGGCTTAGAGGAAGCCAGGGTCCAGGGTGTTCAGACATGGCCAAGGAGCTTCCTAAAGATGATCCAGGCATCCCAGGGGTCACCCCAACCCATGACAGGGCTTCCACCCCACTTGCTCGTTTCATACAGCTCTGGGTTCCATCAGCCTGGTGCCTCCAGTCCCGTCTTCCATGAGCACCCGTGGAGGGGCCTTATCCTGCCAGGGGCCAGAGCTCCACCATGGTCTGACCTCCCCACCCTGGGTTTTAGAAGGGCATGCAGGCCCTTTTGTACGTGCCTTGCTGGGGCCTGGCCCACCTGCCTGTGGCATCCACTTTCGGTCTCCACAGTCCATGGGGAGGGTCAGTCTGGCCCTGGAGCTCCAAATGGGGCTGAAGACAGAAGCTGGTCCTTCTCTTCCTCTCTGTGCCCCTGTGTGCTCTGCACTCCTGCTTGGTACGGCAGCCTCCGGGCTCGCTCCCAGGGTGATACTCCTGTGGCCTTTCTGTTTAATAAACACGCCCATCTGTGTTATTAGGGCCTGTTTGCAGACTCCAAGATCGGGGAGGGGGCTCTTCATGGCACCTTGTGCTCCAATCGGCCTGTGTGGAGCCCATGTCCCCTGAGCAAGCCCCCACTCCTGGCTCGCCCCCCACCCCTGCACCATGCTCACGCTCACATTCCTGCCTTTCCCAGTCCTCCAACCCTTGCAAGAACCCAGGAACCAGCTGCCTTGCAGAGCGCTCCTGTGGCCGTGCCATCCCCATAAACCCGGGGGCATGGTCATCGCCGTTTTCAGAAGGGCCGTGCACAGAAGAGCCCCGTGCTCTGTGGGGCGGGGAGAGCGGGTGTGGCCTCCAACCTGTGCCTGCTTGTCACACATTGACACTGGGGTGCTTGCCCCGTGCCCGGGACCGCCACAAACACAGAAAAGCTCCGTGTATGGCTATTGGCGGTTCCACCTGTCAGAAATGTAAACAGAGGTGCAGAGATGCTTGGGAGTTTCTATGGAAACCCCTGGCTGGTGACTAGCAGGGTCAGGAGGCAAAGAGACCCAAATGTCAGGTCTTGCATGCTCCTGCTCTGTGACACGGCCACTAGCCGGGACACGCTGGTCCTCAGACCTGACAGAGGAGCCGGCCCGGCCTGAGAGCCAGAGCCCAGGACCCCCTTGCTATGGTTACGAAGGCCCTTAGCAGATGGCAAATGGGAACAGACGCTGGGAGGGCACCGGCCGCTGCCTGCCCTGTCCCTGGTGTTTTGGCATTTTGTGTAACAGTGGCCTCTGTCCACTCCCTGCTCGGGGGTTTTGGGTTAGACACACAGGAAGGGCTCTGGGAGACTGTTGGCTCCGCTTGGTTGCACTCCACACGTCCCTGCCAGCCACTGTGAGTGTCTGCCTCCTGTCTCACAGCTCTTGGCCTCTTTTTCTTTTCTTAAAACTTGTTAAGCCAGGCATGGCGGCGCACGCCTTTAATCCCAGCACTCGGGAGGCAGAGGTAGGAGGATCGCCATGAGATCGAGGCCACCCTGAGACTCCATAGTGAGTTCCGGGTCAGCCTGAGCTAGGGTGAGACCTTACCTCGAAAAACAAAAATAAACTTAAAGAAATTGACTTGTACACGTGTGCATTTGCACGCATATGTATTGGTGCGCCCCTGCTGCCCCCCTTCTTCTCTGCCCCCCACCCCCTAATGTGCAGGTTCCATGCTTGCAACCAGGTGGCATGTAGCTGTTTTCTGTGGCAGCTGCTTCCAGGACGCTCAGAACTTCTGGTCCATCTGCAGGGTGACTTCACTCTGTTTATCAGGGCCTGGCAGCCCCAGGGTCGAGCAACAGGGGGCAACGCTGCTGCCATCCACAAAATGCCCCTCTGGGCGCCTTACCATTGCCCCATGAGGTACTTTCCTGTCTGTTAGAAGGGAACCCTCAGGGGCCTGAATTGTCACCTTTTTTCTTTTTTTTTTTTCTGTTTTCTTGTTCTCCCGCCCCAGCCTGTTGCACTGTTTACCTGTCTACACATGGATGGTGCGGAATAGCCCCGCAGGTCCTGGAGGGTGCGGGGAGGTATCTCCCACGACAGGCCCCATTGGAGGGGGAAGTCTCCTCCACAGTCCCCCTAGACTGCTTTTGGGAGCACCAAACAAGGAGTGTTCTGAGTGCCTAAGAGATTCTCAGAAGAGCTCACCCTGCCGCCTCCGCCACCATCAGCCACCGTCACTGTGGAAACCTCGAATTCACAGAGTCAGTGAGACCCAGGGAGGCCCAGGGGTGTCGTGCTTGCTGCCCCAGCCTGAGGACCCAGGTTTGGATCCCTGAGCACCCCGGTAAAAGCACGTATGCCTGTAATCCCAGCGCTGGGAGGCAGAGCCAGTGGGGTCCTGGGGCTTGTGGCCAGCAAGTCTAGCTGGATCAGTGAGCTCCAGATTCAGTGAGAGATCCTGTCTCAAAGAATAAGGTGGAAAATGACTGATGAAGACACCTGATATTGGCCTGTGATCTCCACATGCGCGTGCATATAAACATGCGTGAACATATACACACACAGGGTGGTAGTGGTCTGGAGAAAGTGGGCCTGCCTTTATGAAAGGTTCATAGAGTTTGTCCACACAGCTTCTTCCCACAGCAGGGTTGTAGGGCACTGGGCCTCTGAGAGTAGGGTTTCCCTACCAAGATGTCCCTTGGCTGAGCTCGTGACGACCACCTGGAGAAGGAAATAGAAAGAGCCTACATCCCCCAGGTTGGCAAAGTCATTGAACACCCCCCCCCATCTCACCTAAAGATATCCAATCAAGAATCCTCAGTAAGTCCTGAGCAAATCTAATTTCCAGTTCCACAGAATGTTAGGGACATAATCGTCCGTGATTATGTGGGGTTTGTGCAAAGAATCCAAAGATGGACTCACATTAGAGAAATTTATTAGTACAATACATAACACCAGCAGGTCAGCCAGCATATTGTTAATAAATGACAAAGGCGTTTGACAAAGATCTCATTGCCAACTTCTGATTTGAAAGGAACTGCTAAAAATAGACCCAGAAAGGTACTTTGCTATTGCTTTAAAGAATCTGTCTTAACTCAGCAGCCAGGACCACTCTTAATGGGCATTTTAAATGATTACCATTCAAAAACTTCCATTAGAAAAAAACCCAGCAGCACTTTCTCATTCTGCTGAGATGCTGGACATAGCAATAAGACACGAAACGGAATTAAATGGTGTGTCTCTGGGAAAGAATTGTAATTATTTGCAGTTGGTGTGATTGGAGACCTCAGAGACCCAAGAGAAACAACTGGAAAAATAATTTAATATAACAATTTAATATGAAGGTACTGGGCCAGAGATAAAACAAACATAACACAAATCAATAATTTTCATCTGTTAAGAACAACCGGTCGGAACATAATGAAATAATCGGTCCCCACTCACAATGGCAACAATAAAACAGAAACAATCAAAAAAAACCCCAGAGGAATTCCCAGGAAAAATTTACAAGAAAAATTTAAGATCATTATGAAGAACTCAATAATATTTTCCTTAGGGACATGAAAGAAAACCAGAAGAGTGTGATGCGTCATGCTGGAATATTACCTGGAAGCCACTCTGGAATTAATTTGTAAGTTCCACACGATCCCTTAGCACTAGGTGGCCAATATTGAGAAGCCAGAGAGAATTGTCCTAAAACTTCAGCTGAGACAGTGCATTCAGAGCTGGGCATGGTGACATGGCTTGTAATCCCAGCACCCAGAAAGCGGCTGAGGCAGGAGGATTGAGAGTTTGAGGCCAGCCTGGGCTACACAGGGAGACCCTATCTCCAAATGCCTCCGTGGAAAAACAAAGAATATTCAAACAACAAGAATCAAGAAAGCTGGAAAAATAAGAAGAACATAATGTCTTCGCAGCAGACCTGGCAATGGTGACTGGCAGCTGGGAGGGGACTGTCCCGGGGGAACTGTGGCACGTGGCCACCCTGTGTTCTGGAAGGTTATGGACTGAATATCCTTAGTTCACTCAGTACATAGAACCCTTGCTGTCTGGGGTAAGAGTGGCAATCGGTCCCCCTTTCCCCAAAGTGCTCTGGGGCACTAGAGGGGAGGGCCAGCCCCAATCTGGAGTCTGAACACAGGGCACTGGGCTGCGGGTGGGTGGGTGGTGAGGTGATGGTGGTCCAGCTGAAGAACTCGGCATCTCTGAGAAAAATGGAAGAAATCCAGGATGAGCACAGCCTTGCTGTGCCAGGGAGGGGGAGAGTCAGGCAAAGACAACATGGGGACTTTGTTGAGGGCGCTGGGCTGCCATGCAGGGCTGTGGCAGGAAGGAGGAAGAGGCTGGAGTGTCACGAGTTAACCAGAGGGAATAGTTTATTCAATACATAGAGTCGGGCTGTTTTGTTACCTGCGGGTGGCAGGGGCGGTGGAGGGGGGTGGGGAGAGAAATCTAATCTGACCTTTCTGCGGTAAGCGGAACCTTAGGTGTAAGAATTGAAACCATGAAGCCGGGCGTGGTGGCGCACGCCTTTAATCCCAGCACTAGGGAGGCAGAGGTAGGAGGATCGCCATGGGTTCAAGGCCAGCCTGAGACTACATAGTGAATTCCAGGTCAGCCTGGGCTACAGTGAGACCCTACCTCAAAAAACCAAAAACTATAAATAAATAACTGAAACCATGAAGGTGTTAGAGACAGAGGGTGTGTCTGCCCAGAGGGCAGCATTGGCATCCCTAAGCTGCACAGCAGGGGGGGACTGTGTCCTGGGTGATGATGCCACAGAGCTGGTGGCGACAGACTCCAAATCCCCCTACCTCAGCACTCCCGAGTGCTGGGATGACAGGCACGTGCCACCATGTTGCTTTCTTCTTTTGGGCGGGGAGAGGAAAGGAATATTCATTGTAGCCCAGAATAGCCTCAAACTTACCGTCCTCCTGCCTCAGTCTCCCAAGTGCTGGGATGACAGGTCTCTGGCAAATAAACACCAGCTCCTCATGGCAGCAGACTTCAACAGGTGTCCTGGGGAGCAGACATGGTGTGGCCTCTTAGAGACAGCTGGTGGCTGAGGGTGCCTTTTGGGGACAGGGTCTCCCTACTGACTGTGCTTATGGCCAATACTGCTTTGCTGTCTAGAAGCCCAAAGTGCCCCAGGTAGGAGGAACGCTATGTCGAGGGTATCTTGTCAGAATTCACAATGTGGTGACAGGCCTCAGGTGACAAGCAGCCCACATCTCCAAGGGAACAGTGCGGACACTCTTTGGCCATGTCTTCTCACACCTGCCCTTAGCTGGGCCGCGGCTGGGGCAGGCAGTCATAGACGTGCATCTCACGAAGGCGCACCTCACAGAGGCGCGTCCCATGCGGGCATGCTGCACGGAGGGACATCTGTAGAAGTGAGGCCCGTGGCAGGCACATCTTGCGGAGGTGTGTTCTCTACTGGCTTGTGGGGCAGATACCATGGCCCCGAGTCCCACAAATGTCCCACAGAGGTGCATGTCACAGCACAGACGGGCCCTGGCTCCATCCGGCACATCCAGCACGTTTCTCATTGCTGACATCTTCAGGCTAGACCTTGTACAGGTTTTATTTTCTTCTAATTTCTGTAATTAATGTAACATTCAAGGGCTAATTGCTCATTTATAGTCCTGCTCAAAGCCCAAGCCCAAGTCTTTAGTACCATTAAAAGTGGCCCAGAAATAATGTGCAGGTCCCACAGTGGATGTGCCAATGACATGAGCTGGCCCTACGTGTGCGTTTCTGTGCCTGTGAGCTGGCTGGAGGGGCCATAAGCAGGGAGCCACAGCGTCCACAAGGAGCCACCCAGCCTTCTACTGAGGCCAGACCCTCCTTCCAGCCAGGTGTCAAAGCTCAAAATAGGGACAGAATCCTGGAGCTCAGGGTAATGAGAAGGCCTCCCCGAGGCCAGCGTAGTACTAGGAAGAGAATGGCAGATCTCAACCGAGCATCCTTCAAAACAAGTGGAGAGATTCAGGTCAGACTAAAGACAGAACTTCCCGATTGCCAGTGATGGGGTATGATGGGACCTGTGCTGTGTGTCTTCTGGGACCCTGGGACCCATGCCTGGCTTTAAGCCACATGCTGCCTGGTGGCGGGAGGGGGAGAGGGGCAGAGCTCCTGGATAGGGTCATACGCTGGCCGTCATCTCCAGGGACCAGCCGGGCGCCCTCCTCCACAAATGCCTGCCAGCGCCTGGGCAGGGAGCCGTTGCAAAGTGATTTCTCCCTCCAACGGTGCCATACATCATGTTTTTTAATTTAAAAAGATGCCCGGTGGAAGCATGAGAGGCCATTAAATGTTTGGGTCCCTAATTAACTTCAGAGCAGCCTGGAGCTGCAGGACCCAAAGGGAGGGAGGGAGGAGGGAAGGGCTCAGAGGTCTCTCCTCGGTCCCAGCTCAGATCCAGGAGGAGGCCTGGGGAGCTGGCATCCTCCCCCTCACTTCTCAGGGCCAATTGCTGCCTTCCATCCGGCCCCATCTGGGTCCCAGCTCTGTGGCCCCCTATGGGAATTCAGGGTGGGGCAGGAATCTAATTATTTGATTTTTTTTTTTTCAAGGTAGGGTCTCACTGTGGCCCAAGCTAACCTGGAATTTAACTATGCAGTCTCAGGTGGCCTCGAACTCAGGGTGATCCTTCTACCTCTGCCTCCCGAATGCTGGGATTAAAGGCGTGCGCCACCATCCCAGGCAGGAATCTAATTATTTAACAAGCTCTCTTGTGGATTCGGTCACTGATCCTGACTTCCTGGCCGGCTGTGGCCCTCAGAGCCTGTTTTCATGTCAATCTGATGGGTGTGACCGATGCTGCGGCCTTTCAGACAGCGGGCTTTGTTACACAGCAGGGCCTCAATAAGTGCAGGCACGGAGGAAACAAGAGGGTGTCCGCTTGCTCACCTGTAGAGTGCTCCAGCTCTGGGTGGGCAGGAAGAGTCCTCGGCACTCACCCGAGGTGAGACAGTATTGGACTCCCTTCCCACATGTCCTCCCACTTCCTTGATGGCCTCTGAGGCCTGGCACAAAGGGGCATGGTACGGCCATAACCTCCTCTGCTCCTTCATGGCCAGCTGGAGGACAAGGTCAGGACTGGCCAAGGTCCAGGGCGTGTCAGGTCTGACCCTGTGGCCGAGTCCCAAGGAGTCAGGCTTGCTGATTCAGCTCTCCTGCACTCCAGGGGCCAGACTGAGCCAGAGTGGCCTTGCTTGGGTGGGGAGGACTCTGGAGCAGAGGGAAGGCTGGTCTTGCACGGGCGATGAGGAAGGCTCTCTGGGCAGGAAAGGGTCCCTGAGGCTTCCCCTGTGGGGTCCGGCACGAAGCAAAACCCAGCACACATGTCTGGTGTGCCCACTCTGTCTGCCCTTGTCTTGTGGGGCTCTCCCTTCTGTCCCCCGAGGCCGAGGGCAGGCTGGAAGAGCCCGCGAGGAATGGCCAGAGAACTTCTTGGCATGAACCAGGAATGTTTGTAACTCAGGCCAGCTTACTCACCGCAGCCCTAGGAGGTGGATCCGTGGGCATGTCCACGTGATGGGGTTAGAAGACAGGCTCAGAGAGGGACGGTGACTCACCCAAGGTCACATAGCTAGAGTGTCTGCCGCCAAGCTTCACGTCCTGACGGGAGCTGGTCTTGGACCACTTGATGCAGCAGGAAGCAGGCAAGTCACCGCCTGCTCTTGGCCGGCTCAGGTCAACGCAGTCAGTCTAGTGGACCCCGGCCTGCCAGCTAGCCCCACCTGCCCATCCCAGCCCTGCGGGCTCTGCGGCAGAGCGCGGGAGATGATCCTGGCTGGAGGCTCACTGCAGAGGCAGGCAGACGTGAGCAGTAAACATGATCTATTGGCAAAACATGGGAACGGTGAAAACTTATCGATCACTAACTTTCCACCCATCGCTCTGACTCCCTGCTCTGGCCCTCAGCCCATGCTGTCCCCGGGGTGCAAGGGGAGGAAGGTTCATTCTATCATCAGAACCCTGGGGCCCTCCTGGTCCTGGCCCCGGGCCCCAGTTGCTCGGTTGCTCGCCGGGCTACAGGATGGAGCACAGAAGCCGTATTTGCAGGCAGGCACGGTCTCCTCAGCTCGGCTGCTGGGATTATGGAAATCTGGCCATAAGAAGTTTAAAAGCCTGGAACCACCGTATTTCTCTCTTTCATTATCAGTGGTGAGCTGCGGGGTTGGAACGACAGGGTGAACTTGGTGTCAGCCTCACGTGTGCTGTTCCCATCGTCCCCTCGGCTCCTGCGCTGCCGTCTGTGGTGCCACGGAGGTGTGTGTGTGTGTGTGTGTGTGTGTGTGTGTGTGTGTGTGTTTTCAGGGGACGTTCGGGTGCACGCAGGGTGTGTGTCAGTGCGTGCCGTGTGTATATTCCCTTGTGACGCTGTGTGTGGGTGCGCGGGAGTGCTGGCTCAGCGGATAAGGTGCTTGTCTTACAAGCATGAGAACCTGAGTTCGGATCCCCAGAACGCGTCTGAAAATGCCGGCCGTGGAGGTGTGGGTCTGTAGGGAGGGAGCAAGGAGGACCCCTGGGGCTCCCTGGCCGGCTAGTGGACCCTAATTGGTGAGCTCTAGGCCAGTGAGAGATCCTGTCTCAAACAAAGAGGTGGATGGCTCCTGGGCGGCGACACTTGGGGCTATCCTCCGGCCTTCACATGCCCACCTAGACATGCATGTACACACGTGAGAGAAAGGCCAGAGCGGGCCCTCTGGCCAGGGAGGCATGAGACCCTGTCCCTGCCACCATAGGAAGGGTCCTTGCAGACAGACACCCGGCTGATCAGTTTCCAAAAGGGGAAACTTGGGTGGTGAAACTGAGGTCTAGGTTGATGCTGTAGTTACTTTCTCCTTGCTGGGACAAAACGCCTGACCAAAAACAGCTGATGGGAGGAAAGCTTTTATTTTGGCTTAACAATTCTGGGGAAGCTTCATGACAGCAAGGGACAGCATGGCATGAGCAGAGGCTGGACGTCACCTCTGCCACAGTCGGTCAAAAACAACCGCAGGAGAGTGAGCCAAGCTCTAGCCAGGTGGGGGGCACTGGCTGTAGCACCCTTAAGCCTGCCCCCCTCCAGCAGGTCTCCACCTCCCAAATTGGTACCAGCTGGGGAGCACTCGGAGTTTCTGGGGGGGGACATCTGATCCAAACCACTACAGCCGGGAACTGGGGAAGTCTCTGGCTGGCCCAGGCTTGGAACTCTGGCCCCAGCTTCTCCAGCTGTGGACAGTTCTTCCAACAACGCATATGCTGGGGAAAGTGAGGAAGGGAAAGCAGTAAGAAGGAGAAGAGAATGATGGGGACCAAGTCCCAAGCTCCCCTCCTGGCTCCCTGTCCCCACCCCCGCCACTCCAGCAGCATCTGCCACCCAGGGTCCCACCTGGCAGTGCCCACTCCTGTTGCACCTGGACACCACCAGCCCCTGTGGAGGGGCCACTATGAGCACCCCAGTTTCCCACCTCATCAGCTCCCCTGGCTGGTACACTTTCCCCTTCTGTCTAACAGCTGCTGAGACCCTCCCACTGATAACCAGCCTGCCTCTCCAGCTCCGCTCAGCCACTCCTTCCTTCAGGTCTGTGTCTGTCCATCCACCAACCCTTATGGGGCCCTGCTGTGCCCAACTCCATGTCCAGCATCCTTTTGCAGTGGGGAGAGAGGGGCGTGGACCAGGGTGCTGCTGGAGGCCAGCTTCTGTCCAGATGTCATTCAGCGATCTAGGTTCCTGCCGGCTGGCTCTGCGCCTTGCAGGCCATGGAATTCCTTGTTCTGCAGGGTGCTGGCCTCGGGCTGGGTAAAGACACACCCTCTATCTCCAGGAGCACTTTTGGAAAATCAAGTTCCTTTCATTCAGCCTGTCGGAGAGTCCTTTAAGGGTCCAACTTGCTACTCTGAGGACACGATTGCTTCTGCCATCTCCACACAGAATTCCCAGCTCCGACTTGAACTCCTCCCTGTGATAAGGAAACCCCCACAGCTTGGATGGAGCTGCCCACCAGTCCCTTTTCTGTAGGGAGCTGCATGCCCATCCCTGACATCCCACAGTGGAACCTTCCAAACATAGCCTCGGGGCTCCACGTCAGCCCCTCAGATCTGCATAACCCGCCTGAACATCAGGGCGCATCTGGGTTATGCTGACAGATTGAACCAGTCACATGGAACAGGCCAAGGGAGGGTGTTGTGGGTGAGGAGCCGAGGATAGCCCAGCCACAGGGGCAGACAGAGGTCACCGTGGAGACCCAACAGTGTGCATGGGAGGGGTCACAGTGAGCTTCAGGAAAAGCTGGCTGCCGCCTGCGCCAAACACCACCAAAGAATGTGCAAGAGAAAAGTAGGAGATGGTGGCATGGAGGTTGCCGGTGGCCTTTTGGGGAGGCAGCTCTGAGGACAGACAAGGACAGGGACAGATGACACCAGGAGATGGGATAGAAGCCATGGGTTACCCTTTTGAGAAAGTTTGCCATTGAGGGGGTGGGAGAGGTGACAGGGAAGGAGATGCACACTGAGTTGGTTGCTTATTGTCATGGAAAGTTCTAGAAGGTTGTGTGCCAGAAGTTGCCCTGCTGGATGGCAGGAGGAGGCTATGGAGAAGCGGGGGGGGGGGGGCATAAAAACACGGCTAAGAGGAGAGGCTGGCAAATGTGGGGAGGGGGACAGGCAGTTTGGGGATGGAAAGTGATTTCAGGTGGCTGTAAGTGGTGGCCTTCACCTGGGTGTGGTGACGGGCTAGGCTGGTTCTACACAGGGTCTGTGCACCAGTCTTCCTCCAGCCCCACGCTGCCCAGCTCTCCTTTCTGGTGGCTGTAGTTTGATGATCTTCTTACTAAGCACAGGGTGAGGGGACAGGTGGGGGCGGGGGGGATGGCAGAAGTGGGGTGAGAACAAGGTGAATGAAGGGATTCCAGAATGCGTGACACGGTGAAGGAAGGAGCCTAGCCATAAAGATCAGAAAGGGAGTGGGGTGCCACCGAGTTGGTTGGTTGTGATGGAAGGTTCTAGAAGGATGTGGTCCATCCAGACCCTCTGAGGTGGTGTGTCCCATTCTGTGATAACCATTACCTGTGGCAGGCCTGCATCTTTGGGAGATACCTGGCTCCCATCTAATGCCACACTCAGGGCTCGGGGTGTCGTGGGCCTAGCAGGGTGCGTTTTCAGCTTGCCTCCAACCCAGCCCTGACAGGAGAAGATGGGGGCGGGCTGTGGCCTCAGACAGGGTGCTGTCTCTGGGCCTCAGGTTGTGGAGACTCAGAGTGGAGAAGGCTGAGGGAAGCCCAGGTCTGTCCTTCCTTGTTTATATGCCGGTGGCAAGAGGGGCAACCACAGGTTCCCGGCCTGCCCCGCAGATGGGAGGTGAGGCCAGTCTGAGGGTGGCAGGCCCGGGCTGATGGGGTTGGAAACAGATGTTTCCAACACTGGAATGCCTGGGGTGGAGGGTGATATGAGAGCAAGAGCGAGAAAGGGGAGAAATGGATCTTGGAGTGCCTACACACCCCAACAGAGTATAAGAGCCCATTCACATATGTGCACAATACTGTGTGTGTAGGTAGGTGTGTACAAGCAGGTCCACATGTAGGGAGAGCACGTGTGTGCAGATGTATGTACGCACACATGCCAACTGCACCCAAGAAGCCGGAGACGGCACGGTGCCTGGGATGGGCTCCTCGGGCCCGGTAATCCTTCTTAACAAGACTTTGAGTTATTTTGAGCAAGAGATTAGTGCTGATAGGATCACGTACGGAGGTGCCGCCCCTCCTGGGTGGGCCTGTGGTTCTGACACCCTCTCCTGGAGGCCCGGGGCAGGAGTGGCTGTCTGCTGTTCTCAGGACTGACAGACATGCTCTCAGCCTGGCTTAGCTTCTTGGGGTCCAGGCAGTAATGTCAACAGGTGTTTTGCCAGCTCCCTGGCATTTTAAATGGGTCATGCCACCACAGTGCAGCAGCAGAAAGCACTTGGGGAGCAAGACCAGAGCAGACCCCAGGCTTCCAGGCCCTGGGGTGGTTGGTGGCTGGGTCCCCAGGGGCCTCTGTGCCCCGCCCCCAACCTCCTCTGGTCTTTCCCTCATCCATCTTCTAAAATCCGAAAAAGCCTTCCCCAGGAATCAGGGCCAAATTGTTCCTTATGAGGCTTCCAAGGAGAGCAGAAGCCTTGTGCTATCACTACTTTTTTTTTCTCTCTCTCTCTTCATTTGAGCTTGCCTCAATGCTGCTTGGTTTCAGCCGTCCATATCAGCAAGGTACACCTGGCTGCCAGCCAGGCCACAGAGCGGGGACACAGATATGAACAAGCAAACATACTCTTGGTTCACATCCTTGGGGAAACTTACCAGGGAGTGGGTGGGCAGAGGGGCACCAGAGGGAGCAGGACCCAAGCGGGTGCCCCTTGTGTAAGGCTCAGTCCTGTTTTGAGGGGGGGCAGGGTTGAGGTGCATGGGCTAGAGAGAGGTGGTCTTGCACAGACCCAGGGTGAGAGGTAGAGGGAGACCAGACAGGCCCTGGAGACTTTGAGGTGTCTGTATCTTGCCTGGGGGTGGTCTCCTCTCACAGTGATCCTCCTACCTCTGCCTTCCAAGTGCTGGGATTAGAGATGTGCACTACCGTGCCCAGCTGTGGAGGATTTCTTGCCAGAATTGGCTGTCCCTCCTCTCTAAGCCTTGTTACTAGCGGGGCACGGTTCAAGTCTTGCCTGCCAGGTGGGAGGATGGTCACAGTGATCACCTAGCCGATTTGTTTGAGGAAACTTGAGGCCCAGAGGCCACACGGCAGTGGAGTGGAGCTCACACCGAGACCTGGAAGTCGTGAATTCCTGAGTGAGCTAAGCCAGCTCCCCAGTGGCGACTGGAAAAGAGTGGCGTTCCATACGAAATTTTTACCTGGGGCTGGGCAGGAACCCTGGCTGGGTGCTTGGTATTCCCTGCATGTGGCTAGGAGGGCATTGTGGCTGGCCCTCTTGGGGGGAAGAAATGATATCCCAGGGGGTTTGGGAGGTAGAGGCTTGCTGTGCAAGCAGGGGTACCTGAGTTTGGATCCCCAGCACCCATGTAAGAGCTGGGCACATGGAATACACCTATAATTCCAGCACCAAGGAGGCAGAGACAGGAGCATCCCTGGAGCTTGCTGGCCACTTGGTCTAGCCAAGTCGGTGAGCACTGGGCTCAGTGAGGCTTGGTCCCAAAAGATAGGATGAAGAGTGACCAAGGAGGAGACGTGACATTGACCTGGGACCTCAACATGCACGTGCGCACATACGTATGAGCACACCCACATACGTATACATGCGAAAGAAAACGAAATGATGTTCTAACGCCTCAGGTGGAGGGTACCACCCACTGAGCCAGTCAGCCACAGGCAGCCTTGTCGCGCACTGGCAGAGTAACCTTGAGTCCCAGCCATGGGCCTGGGCGCCCTCATGCTCCTAGAGCTGGGCTGAGCTGGCTGAACAGCCACAATCCCTCTGGGATGATTTCCTCACTCAGCCTGGCTTCTCTTGTCTCCCCTCAACACACACCCCCTGTGCTCCAAGAGAGCACCAGGGTCTCCCATGTTTTGTTTATTTTCTTTGCAGCGGGGTCTCATGAGCCCAGGCTGGCCTCGCACTCACTGGGTAGCTGCAGAAGACAGTGGACGCCTCATCCTCCTGCCTCTGCTTCCTGAGTGCTGGAGTTACGGGTGTGCCCCATCCTGCCCCGTGTATGCAGCGCTGGGGACGGAACCCAGGGCTTAGTGTGTGCTAGGCACGTACTCTATCCACTGAGCTACACCGACAGCCTTGTTTTGTGGGGTTTTTTTTTGGTTGTTTCTTTGTTGAGACAGAAACTTGCTTGTTGTCCTGGCTGACCTGGTACACACTAGGTAGCCCAGGCTGGCCTTGAACTTGTGGCAGTCCCTCTGTCTCTATGTTGGGATTACAGCCATATGCCACCATTCCCGGATCCCCCTGTCTTACAGAAGAGATTGGAGTGGGGGCTGAGCTGAGTGCCAGCCAAGTCCGCTTGGTAGCCGCCTTCCATGACCCCACTCTCTTTTCTCTTGTCTTACAGCAGGGGCGATTTCCACGGAAGGAGCTGAGTGGAGCCTCCAGGACACGCAGGCCCATGGGAAAGCAAGCCGAGGCCGCCGCAGGACCGGGGCGGACGACGGAGGGTGGTGGGCCGTGAGGGAGACGCCCTCCGTCCCGTGCTAGCGCCATGCAGCGCGGGACAGGACCCCTCTGAGAGCGCGGCAGCTCCCCGTCCCGCCCCTTCATCCCTCCGGGAGCTGCTGCCACTCGGGTCTCCAGCCCGTCCCCCGGTGGGCGGGCGGAATGGAGTCTCCTGCGAGGGCGGTCCTGATGGCCGGGCACAGGCTGGGTGTGCTGTGGGTGTGTGTGGCGGCCGCCACGCTGCTGCATGCGGGCGGGCTGGCCCAGGGCGATTGTTGGCTGATCGAGGGTGACAAGGGCTTTGTGTGGCTGGCCATCTGTAGCCAGAACCAGCCGCCCTACGAGGCCATCCCCCAGCAGATCAACAACACCATCGTGGACCTGCGGCTCAACGAGAACCGCATCCGCAGCGTGCAGTACGCCTCGCTGAGCCGCTTTGGGAACCTCACGTACCTTAACCTCACGAAGAACGAGATCAGCTACGTCGAGGACGGCGCCTTCTCGGGCCAGTTCAACCTCCAGGTGCTACAGCTGGGTTACAACCGCCTGCGCAACCTCACGGAGGGCATGCTGCGTGGCCTGAGCAAGCTGGAGTACCTGTACCTGCAGGCCAACCTCATCGAGGTGGTGATGGCCAGCGCCTTCTGGGAGTGCCCCAACATCGTCAACATCGACCTCTCCATGAACCGCATCCAGCAGCTGAGCGGCGGCACCTTCGCGGGGCTGGCCAAGCTCTCGGTGTGCGAGCTCTACAGCAACCCCTTCTACTGCTCCTGCGAGCTCCTGGGCTTCCTGCGCTGGCTGGCCGCCTTCACCAACGCCACGCAGACCCACGACCGCGTGCAGTGTGAGTCGCCGCCCGTCTACGCCGGCTACTTCCTGCTGGGCCAGGGTCGCCACGGCCACCACCGCAGCATCCTCAGCAAGCTGCAGTCCGTGTGCACCGAGGACTCTTACGCGGCCGAAGCGATCGGGCCCCGGCTCGTGCCGGGCCGCTCGCAGCCGGGACACTCGCCGCCACCGCCGCCTCCTCCGCCGGAGCCCAGCGACGTGCCCTGTGCTGACGAGGAGTGCTTCTCGGGCGACGGCACCACGCCGCCGGTGGCTGTGACCACCCTGGCCACCCAGGCGGAGGCCCGTCCCCTCATTAAGGTCAAGCATCTGACGCAGGACTCGGCCACCCTCACGGTCCAGCTGCCCAGCCCCTTCAACCGCATGTACACGCTGGAACATTACAACAACAGCAAGTCCTTCACGGTGTCCAAGCTCACGCAGGCCCAGGAGGAGATCCGGCTCACCAACCTGTTCACGCTCACCAACTACACCTACTGCGTGGTCTCCACCAGCTCGGGCACACACCACAACCACACCTGCCTCACCATCTGCCTGCCCAAGCCGCCCGGGCCTCCCGGACCCGTGCCCAGCCCCTCCACGGCCACTCATTACATCATGACCATCCTGGGCTGCCTCTTCGGCATGGTGCTGGTGCTGGGCGCCGTGTACTACTGCCTTCGCAAGAGGAGGCGCCAGGAAGAGAAGCACAAGAAAGCCGCCGCGGCCGCCGCGGCCGGCAGCCTGAAGAAAACCATCATCGAGCTCAAGTACGGGCCCGAGATCGAGGCTCCGGGGCTGGCCCCCCTGTCTCAGGGCCCACTGCTGGGCCCCGAGGCCATGACCCGCATCCCGTACCTCCCGGCCGCCACCAGCGACATGGAGCAGTACAAGCTGGTGGAGAGCAGCGAGACGCCCAAGGCCAGCAAGGGGAACTACATCGAGGTGCGCACGGGGGAGCCCCCGGAACGCAGGGACTGTGAGCTGGGCAGGCAGGGCCCCGACAGCCAGAGCTCCGTGGCCGAGATCTCCACCATCGCCAAGGAGGTGGACAAGGTCAACCAGATCATTAACAACTGCATCGACGCGCTCAAGTCCGAGTCCACCTCCTTCCAGGGTGCCAGGTCTGGGGCCGCGTCCGCCGCTGAGCCGCAGCTGGCGCTGCTGTCCGAGCCCCTGGCCGGCAAGCACAGCTTCCTGTCGCCCGTGTACAAGGATGCCTTCGGTGGCCACGGCGGCCTGCAGCGGCACCACAGCGTGGAGGCCGCCCCCGGTCCCCCTCGGGTCAGCACCTCGTCCGGGGGCTCCACGCGCAGCCCCCGAGCCTTCCGCACCGAGGCCCCCGGCGTGCACAAGGCCGCCGTGGCCACGGAGACCAAGTACATTGAAAAGAGCTCTCCGGTGCCCGACACCATCCTCACTGTGACGCCCGCGGCCGCCGTGCTGCGGGCCGAGGCCGACAAGGGTCGCCAATTCGGCGGCGAGCACCGGCACTCGTACCCGGGGTCCCACCCTGTCGAGCCCCCTGCCCCACCCCCGGCCCCGCCGGCCCACGAGGGCCTGGGTGGCCGCAAGGCGTCCATCCTGGAGCCGCTGACCCGGCCGCGACCCCGAGACCTGGCCTATTCGCAGCTGTCCCCGCAGTACCACAACCTGAGCTACTCGTCCAGCCCCGAGTACACCTGCCGCGCGTCCCAGAGCATCTGGGACCGCCTCAGACTGAGCCGGCGCAGGCACAAGGACGGCGAGGAGTTCATGGCTGCCGGCCACGCCCTGCGCAAGAAGGTCCAGTTCGCCAAAGACGAGGATCTGCATGACATCCTAGACTACTGGAAAGGCGTGTCCGCCCAGCACAAGTCCTGAGCGCCCCACCCCCCCAAACAACTCCCCGTACCCCAGGCTGGGCAGCCTGCCCAGCGCGTCTTCTCCGAAACTCGTGATTCTCATTGGACCAAAAAAAAAAAAAGAAAAAAAAAGAAAAAAAAAAAGGATACAGGATCTACCGCAGCTATCTGTGACTCTCAGAAACTTAACCACAAAATACAACACGCACGCACAACACCAGGCCAGCCCGGCACACCCAGCCCTGGGCTGTGCAGAGACCGTGTGGAGGGGCCGTGCATGGCCGTGGCAAGCGGGTAGCCTAAGGTCCGCGTGAACTGTGCTGATGTGTCCGCTGCCTGGCGCGAGCGACGTACACGCCTACACGTACACATAAACACACACGCACATACAGGCACATACACACATAATACACACACACACACACACACACACATATGCACACACATGGGACTTCAGAAAACTGTGTCTTAGGGGTGGGGGTGGGGGGCTGGGATTTTTTTTAATTTTTTTCTCTTTTTGATTCTTCTCTGCCTTTTTCCTTTTCTTCTCTCTTTCTCATTCTTTTCTTCCTTTTTTAAAAAAAAATATATAAAAGTCAGATTCTTTAAAAAAAAAAAAAGACATAAAACACCCATGGAGGGGGAGGGCGTGGCTAGCTCTGCCCCTCATCTGATGTCTCAGTTTGTGGCTTTCTAGGGACTTTCCGCTCAGTTCAGTCTGCCTCTTCCTTGCCACAGCCCCCCCTTGGAAGCCACCACAGGGGGTCAGAGCCAAGGCAGGTGGCTGAGTGGGAGAGTGTCTTGAAACCCATGGGACTCAGGGGAAAGGTGGAGGCTGTGCCTGCAGACAGGTTGGGGTGCAGGAGGGACCCAGGCTGGGAAGCATTGTAGTTGTTCTATTGTACAGAAAAAAATATTTCTATATTTGCACTGTTTGCTGTAAAATGAGAAAGAAAAAAAAAGACTATGTCTACTAAAAAAAAAAAATCTGCAAAGGAAAAAAAATTCGTGTGTGTAGTGGGTTTTTTTCTGGGGGTTTCAGGGAAAGATTTGGGGTTTTTACATCCCGTTTGGGGTGGGATCATGGGTGGTGGGTGGCCTTGGGTCATCACCGTGGTAGCCCATGGGGAGGCAGGTGCCCACACTCGGCCGGAGAGGGCTCATTCCAGTGCTTTTGAGGGTGGCCGGCATGGACGTGGCTGGGTGGGGACAGGGTCCCAGATGCTCCAGGGCCCCAGGATCATGCGTGTGACACGTGTTACTAGGAGTGAGTGTGTGCAGACCCCGTGGCTGAGGGGTGTGGATACTCTGAGACAACCCCAGGCTCCTGTGAGTGCTGTGACAATGGCAGAGTTGGTGTGCCACCGAGCGTGGGCACAGGAAGGTTGGAAGGTGGGTCTGTGTGGAGGTCCTGTGAAACTCAGAACCCAACCGCAGGGAGACATGTCTATCCTGTAGCCCAGAGCCCAAAGTCAGCCCTCAGCTTCCCCAGCCAGGACCTCAAACTCCTCCTCGCCTCTGGCCTGCTCCGCTATGGGCAGCCTGCCCGGGTGACTCTCCTCCCGGGTGAACGAGCTGGGCAGTGGGATAGTGGATGGTCAGGAGATACATCTCCCCACCCACGTTCCCAAGTTGGCTTGGAGCATCCCCCAAAGTCCCCGGTTACCAAGCGCCTACAAACTACTCCTGCAGGCAAACTGCTCCCCGTCTGGACTCCCGAGAAAGACTCAGTGTTGTAGTCAGCTCCACATTGCTGGGACGAACGTCCAGCCAGACACAGGTCATGGGAGGAAGGGGTTGATTTCAGCTTACAGATCCAGGGGACGCTCCATCAGGGGTGGAAGAAACTGGCTCCCTTTCACAGATGCAAGCTGAGAGAAAACCCTCCAATAGCCAGTACCACCAGCAAGCGTGAAGCCAGAGCTCAAAGTGCTCTGCACACTGCTGGGTTGGAATTCAGCTCCAGCCCCAAATCCATCTTAGGGCTGGACTCCAGGATCTGCCCCCAGTGACACCTCCTCCAGCCAGATGGCAGGAGACCTAAGTGTATGAGCTTAATTTTAATAGAACACCCTAGTCTATGGGGCTGCACGTTTCGACCATCACATTCAAACTACCACACCCAGTAAAGATGCTGGGATTCTGGACCCAACATGGGCCCTGGGGACTCGAGAGCAGAGTCAAGGCTATGAAAGGTGGCATGTTTAGGAGTTTGATGGGCTGTGGAGAAAGGGCCTGGGCTCCAGCCTGGCTGGGGGCCAGGGAGGGTGGGGACGGCCTGGGGTCCGGGAGCTGCCCCAAAGCAGAAGATCTTGCTTGCATACACTCTGCGATAGGAGCTCACGCCTCACCTCCAGCGTCAGGAACTTCCTTAGACCCAGTGGGAACATGCATGGTCCCAGGCTCCAGTTTTGGCTCCCGAGTCCACCAGAGCCACAATACTGAACATAGAGCCGCCATGCCATCCTCTGGGACAGCCTGGTCTTGGTGGTGGCTGGGCTACTCTCTCGGGGTCCTGTCTGTGTAAGGGTGAGCTGGATGGGCACCTATGAGGAAGTCCTCCAAAGAAGGCCACTCCTGAGGACACTGTGTCCTGTGCTTCCCTGTTGGACTCTACCAGCACCAAGATAGACCCCCCCATCTCTTGAAGGCTCCATCCCCCTCCTGGGGGTTTCCAAGGGCATTGAGGGAACCCGACTCTCATCAGTGGGCTAGAGACAGTGAGGCCGTGCCCAGTGAGAGCAGGAGCTGGGTCTGGTGGTGGGTGTCCGGAGAGTGACATGCCTTGCCCTGTGTCACCGGGAGAGCATTTCACTCATGGCCTGCTCAGTCTGCTCTTCCTTGTCGCTGAGGAGGTGGCATGAATGTTTACAGGGTGAAGGAAAGACCGAACAGAGGTGCCAGCTCTGTAGGGCAGGCAGCTGGCCCAGCAGGGCAGCTGCATGAAGAGACGGAGAAGGCACCTCGGGGGCGGGGCGGGGGTGTGCTGATGGGAGAGTCACGGGCCTGGAGAGGGACAGTGACAAATCAGCAAGTGGCGGCTGGAGAAATGGCTTAGCGGTGAAGGCACTTGCCTGCAAGGTCAAAGGACCACGGTTCGATTCTCCAGGACCCACGTGAGCCAGATGCACAAGGGGGCGCACGCATCTGGAGTTTGTCTGCAGAGGCTGGAGGGCCTGGAGCGCCCATTCTCTCATTCTTTCTGTCTCTATCTGCTTCTCTCCATCTCTCTCTCCAGCCCTCTCCCTCTCTCTCAAATCCATAAATAAAAAGTAAAATATTTAAAGAGAAAGAGGCAAGTGGAAGGAGGGGTGTGTGAGGACCTTGGCAGCAGGAAGCCGGGCCAGCAGCTTGCAATCTTGGGCCCAGTGGAGCCAGTCCCACACTGCATGCATGCCTGAGCACCTGGCCACTCCTGGGGACAGAGACCCACACATCGCCTGTGGGATGGGGAGAGCCTGAAGCAGGGGCTCAAGGCGGCTCTGCCGCTGTGGCTGTGTCCACAGGCCCCCTCAGTCTTGCCACCTCACTGTGCAGCGTGGAGGTGATGCCCCGGCCTTCTCTCCATTCGCCACGACCTCTGGTGCCTATCGCTGCACAGCACAGTCACGGTGAGCTGCTGTCCACGCCTCACAGGCGGCTGCTGGGCAGCAGGGGCTCAGGGAGGACAGCAGTTGCTTCCTGCATCTTTCAGTGAGCCCGGCCGGGAGTGTCTTCCCTGAGTGGGCCAAGGGAACACCTCTTGAGTCTCGTCAGCTTGAGCGGACCAACGCCGCAAGCAGGAACAGGTCACTTCCCAGGGGCAAAGAGCAACCAGCCCAGGCAGGGAGGGAGCAGGAACTGGGGAGCAGACTCAGAGCACCCCCACCTTGCTTTTCTTCCCTATGGCAGAGTGCAACAGCAGAAACCCCTTTATCCATTCACGGGTTCCAGAGTGCAATCATAGGGCACCTGCTGTATGCCACGCTCTAGAGACATCAGCGAACCCACTCCCTACCCTGAGGCCGCATCAGCCACAGTGTCCATGGGAAAGAGGCAACATCCACGGCAGGGCTTGTCTAAGAACGGGCCTGTTTCCAGAGAGACAGAGAGAAAGAGCAGGGGATCCCCAAGGGACACAGCAGCCTCTCTCACAGTACACTGTGGTTCACCACGACAAGGGAGAAAGCGGGCTTCTATCGAAACAGGAGGAGAGAGGCCCGCAGGCCCCAGGGAGGGGCAGTGGTAGATGGGCAGCGCTGTCCTGGGCCAGCAGACACCTGATGTCTTGCTCTCCTTTCACCCCTTCCCATCTCCCACTGGTGACAAGGACTTTTCTCATGGGAGACACGTGCCCTAAGCCTAAGAGGGAGGAGTCAGGAGCCAGCAGAGTGAAGATGGGGCAGGAGGGACGGAAGGCGTCATAAGAAGCAAGGCCAGTGCTTCCGGGCCCCACGCACACACCTGGTGCCGGGGGGGGGGGGGGACGCAGGTGCCGCTGGAGTCCGAGGCCAGGGTGCTGGGGGGCTGGGGTGTCAGCCAGGCCTGGCGGCCTGCTTTGCAAGTTGGAAGAAATCAGAGTAGAGTTGTGAGCACTAGGGAGCCAGTGAAATAATCCAAATTTACTTTTCTTACCTCAGAAGTAAGCCTTTCATTATACAGGCTTTAGAACATACCTCAACGTAAGGGAGATGCCATCATGTCACCCTGGTTCTCTAGCAGCCTGGCTGGCTCGAGGTCCTCTCTCTTTTGCCCAGGTGGGAGCTGCACAGAGGCAGGGGGATGGCAAGGAGTGCTCGTGGGTGATGTGGGCAGGACAGGGATGGGCTGGAGCAGTGGAGCCTGGCTGTGAGGTGTGCCCTCGAAGGGCTGGCATCGCTCAGCACCGTGGACAGCTCCCCTCTCCCACACTGGATGAAGGCGCGTGCCGTGCCCATCACCACCACCTTCTTAGCCATTGCATTGCATTCGCCCCTTCTGTCTGCATGTGTGCGCATGGTGCTAGTGTGGCATATGGGTGTTCATGCGTGTGTGTGTGGGGGTGCACGTGTGTACGCGCGCATGTGCCTGTGGAAGTGGGAGGTCGATGTTGGGTGTCTCGATCACTCGTCACCGCACTGGGATGCTCACCAAAGCGGTCATGGGCTCTGGGGATCTGAACTCAGGTCCGCATGCTTGTGCGGCAAGCACTCTGTCCACTGAGCCTTCTCCCCTGTCCTAGCCTTAGTTTTGGAGTCCAGGTCTCTCAGCAAACCTGACGCTTGGTGATTGGGCTAGCTGGCATGGCCAGCAAGCCCCAGGGAGTCCCTGTGTTGGCCTCCTCAAAACTTGGATTGCAGGCCCGAGTCGCCAAGCCCGGGTCCTCCATGGGCTCTGGGAACGGAACTCGGGTTCTCAGGCCTGCGTAGCAAGTGCTTTACCTGCCAAGCAGCCATCCCCCAGCCACCGATCTGCTCTGAATACAGTACCTTCACCTCTGTCTGTCCCTGCATTCCTTGAGCACAAAGTTGTGGCATTCCTCCTCTCCCAGAACTAAAGTAAATGAGAACAGCTGTCTCCCCCTCCCTCCCCTTCTCTCTTCCCTCTCTCTGTCCCCTGCCTCCTCCTGTTTTCTGAGACAGGGTCTCACATCACCCAGGCTGGCCTCAGAGTCACATGTAAATAAAGCTGAACATGAGCTCCTGACCCATTGCCTCTACCTCCCGAGTGCTGGGATTACAGGAATGCACCACCATGCCCGGTTTATGTGGTGCTGGGTATTGAACCTAAGACTCTGTGCATGCTAGACACACACTCTACCCACTCACTTAGACCCCAGCCCTTGCTTCTTTTTAGTTTTATTTTTGAGCCCATGCTTCTAAAACTAATGACATCACTGATGTCTTCTGATCTCCGGCCTGCAGAGTTGTTCCCCCTGCATCTAGATGGACCCTTCCAAGGAGACTGAGAAAAGTGTCACTTGAGCAATTTTCCACAGGACTTCATTTCCCAGAGTATCTGTGGAGAGAGGTCACTGTGACATCTGCTTTGACTCAAGCAAGGAAGGGGTTTTGTGCCACTCTGTTAGCTGATCACTGGAGCCTAGCTGCTCCAGGTGGAAGGCGACCAGATTCTGCTGCCACTGCGTTCCAGAGGAGGCTACAGGGCTGACACAAGCGGTGGCTGTGGGAGCAGCTATGTTGTACATACCACGTGGGCACAGCCACCCATAGCTTCCAGGTGGGCATCAAAGCCGCCACTGGTGCCATGACACCCTGCTGTTCTGTTGTGCTCACCTCTCACAGTATAGCCACCTCTGTGAGCAGTTTCTCTGGGTCACAGTCAGTGACAGAACTATGAAGGAGAGGTGGGAAGAGGCGGACTTCATACACACTTGCGCAGTCCACGCCAGCCGACGCCCGACATCGTCAACGCCCTCCTCTACACAAGCACCTGTATCCAGGGAAGCTGCCGTGTTGAATTCAGACCCTCACCACTGGGGGATGATCCCTGGACAATGGTCTGTCTGGTGAAGGTGGCTGACTAGGTCATTGCATTAAAATTGGGCACCGACACGTTGAGGTGCCCAAGGAGCCACTGGCTTCAGACACATTCCACTGCCCCTCCACAGGGCAGCAACCACCTCGCTTCCTTTTGCTGAGCCTGGCCAAGGACTATTGCAACCGGGGTAGGGGTGGTCAGGCCCATTCACCCTTTGGAGACTTAACCTGTGATAACAGAAAGCCAGCATCTGGAGGGATGGCTTAGTGGTTAAGGCACTTGCCTGAGAAGCCTGAGGATCCAGGTTTGATTCCCTAGGACCCACGTAAAGCCAAATGAACAAAGTGGCGCAGGCATCTGGAGTTCATTTGCAGCAGCTAGAGGCCCAGGTGCACCTACGCTCTTGGTCTCTCTTCTCCCAGTCTCTCTCTGCTTGCAAAGAAAACCAGCATCTTCCAACAGGTCAAGGGCTGAGAGGGGAAGTGGACTACTACTCCCCATTTTCCCATCTCCCTGCCTTCATACAGTCCTTAAAATTTTTGTCTGAGAGAGAGAGAGAGAAGAAGGGAGGGAGGGAGAGAGAGAGAAAGAAAATTGGCACACCAGGACCTCAGCCACTGAAATTGAACTCCAAATGCTTGCACCACCTAGCGGGCATGTGCGACCTTGTCCTTGCCTCACCTTTGTGCATCTGCTAACGTGGGATCTGGAGAGTCACACATGGGTCCTTAGGCTTCACAGGCAAGTATCTCAACCGCTAAGACATCTCTCCAGCCCTCTTCATAAATTTTTTTTTAATTATTTATTTATTTATTTGAGAGCGACAGACACAGAGAGAAAGGCAGAGAGAGGGAGAGAGAGACGATGGGCGTGCCAGGGCTTCCAGCCTCTGCAAACGAACTCCAGACGCGTGCGCCCCCTTGTGCATCTGGCTAATGTGGGACCTGGGGAACCGAGCCTCGAACCGGGGTCCTTAGGCTTCACAGGCAAGCGCTTAACCGCTAAGCCATCTCTCCAGCCCTCTTCATAAATTTTTTATGGTGCTGGGGATTGAACCTAAGACCTGTGCATGCTTGGTAAGTGCGCTACTGCTAAGCCCTGCCCCCAGCCTCCCACTGGGGGATTCTAGGCAGGTGCTCTACCACTAAGCCATGCCCTCAAGTCCTTTCGCTTTTTATTTTGAGGCAGGGTCTCAGTTTCCCAAGCTGGCCTTAGACTTAGGATCCCCTGCCTCAGCTTGTCAGGTAGTTAAAAATGACAAGTTTGTATGCCAGGCCTGGCTATGTGATTCTGACTTAGGCATGTTGGCTACACACACACACACACACACACACACACACACACACATTTTTTTCCCAGAATATCCACAACAACCCCATTTACCACAGTTCAAGTGCTCACAAACTGAGGATGGGACAAACTATGATGTTGCTATGGAACTAATGACCACTCCACACGAAAAAGAATAGGAGATACCAGGACACAGAACCAATGAGCAGGTCTCACACCACCTACCTTGCAGAAGGAGCCAGCCCTGAACAATCATGGGCTAGGTGAGTACCAGGGACTTAGAAACCCAGCGCACCCCTAAGACAATCTAAGACATCACTTTCTTTTAGTTTCTAGTAGCTTAAAAATGTATGTCTGTGGAATTGACTTCCAGTTGGCACAGGAAATAGGTCATTGATGTTTCCTTTTTTAAAAAAACATATCTTATTATTTATTATGGAGAAAGAGAGAATGGGCAAGTCAGGGCTTCCAGCCACTGCAAACAAACTCCAGATGCATGTGCCACCATGCGTATATGGCTCACGTGGGTTCTGGGGAATTGAACCCAAGGCCTTAAGCTTTTCAAGCAAGCTCCTTCACCTCTAAGCCATCTCTTCAGCCCCACCCTCTTTTTAAGGTATGGCCTCACTCTAGCCCATGTTGGCCTGGAATTCACTATGTAGTCCCAGGCTGACCTCAAACTCGTAGGGATCCTCCTTTCTCAGCCTCCCCAAAGTGCAGAGATCAAAGGCATGTGCCCAATGCACCCAGCTCATTGATGTTTCCTGAACCTGATGGTCAAAAGTGTTTTAAGCCATTGTCCCAAATTCATTGTCTGGAAACAATGCAGCTACATGTTAATCGTCACTTTTGCTCCAGTTGCCTCTGGGTCAAAGCCCTCCCTGGTCCATCTATTCTGTGCTGATCCAGCCGTTGGAGTTAGGTTAGTTAGCAATGCATCTTAATATTAGTCAAGGTGAGCCCTCCCATCATTCTTTTACATTTCTAATATATTTCTTGGCTCTTCTCAGCCACACATTCTTCCAGACAAACATTACAATTGCCATATCACATTCCAGAAGTCATGCTGGGCTTTTGTATGGAATTGCTTCAAATTTATAGACTCAGAGGAAAATTGCATCTTTACAATATTTACTCTTCCAAGGCATCAACATTATAAAGCTCACTTTTTTTTTTTTTTTGAGAAAAGCCCAACAGACTGGCTTTTTTTTTTTTTTTTATGAGAGAAAGGGGCGGGAAGAGAGAATTGGCATGCCAGGGCCTCCAGCCACTGTAACTGAAGTCCAGATGCGTGCGCCACCTTGTGCACATGTGCAACCTTGTGCTTGGTCAGCTTGTGCGCCTGGCTTATGTGGGACTTGGAGCGTTGAACATGGGTTCTTAGGCTTTGCAGGCAAGTGCCTTAACCGCAAAGCCATCTCTCCAGCCCATAGCGCTCACTTTTTATTCACTCTGTTCTGACGTGATCTGGGTTGAAAACATTTCCTTTTTGTCTCCATTCGCGTTTTGCGTGTGCACTGGCAGGAGAACCTTGTCTCCCTGGGAGCTGCAGAGCCCTCAGATTCCCAGAGGTGCCAGGCTCCCGCCACACACACGGTGGGCGTGTGGCCTAACTCATGCCAATCCAAAGCTCAGTGCTGCTGGCCACTCTGATGGGTCCGTAATCCGAGTAAGATCATGGGCACCATCATTTAATGTGCAAGGTAAACACCCACCTCTGGAGGACCATGGGGGATCTGCACGCATGGGAGATGCACCCACAGAAATGAGCACCCTCCACTCTGTGCTTGCTCCAAGCCAAGCACTGTTCTGCAAGTGCCCCCAGTCCTGACCTGTTCTCTTTACGATAACACCATGGCATCACTGTACTTGTCTGAAATGTCCCCCACAAGCTCGGGGACTCGGACACCGGGTCCCCAGCTGCATCGGCAAGCTGGTGGGTGGCATGGCTGTGGAAAGCGGTCATGCTACTTCAGGTCCCACGCTCTGCCTCCTGGGCGCCAGGACGTGAACAGCATATTGGAATGATCTCCAAAAGGTATCATTTAGGCAACTTCTTTATTATCTTGACTCGTTCATCAGAGGTTTTTTGCACATATGTGTGTGAGGGTGGTGCATATATATGTGTGTGTGTGTGTGTGTGTGCACTTGGGTGCACATATGTGTGCAGGCACATGTAGATGTGTGTGGGCGTGCATGTGGCAGCAGAGGTGACATTGGACATCTTCCTCTGTCACTCTCTGCCTCATTTGCTATTGAGAAGTTTCTCTCACTAAAACGAGAGTTCATGATTTTGGCTAGACCAGCCAGCAAGCCCCAGAGACACCCCCTCCCCATCTCCACCTCCCTTGTGCTGGGATTAAAGGCATGAGGCGCCATGCCTGGCATCGACTGGAATTTGAGGATCTGAACCCAGATCCTTATGATTGTGACAAGTGTCTTACCAGTTAACATTTTTTAGTTTTAAAACAATTCATAAACTTTAAGCTTAAAATGTTGCCTCACATCCAGTAGAGCATGGCATATATGAAGTAAATGCTCACATATCCAGCTAAGGTATTGCTGTTTACAATTCACGCTCAGTGTCAGTTTTAAGTTTGAAGCAACAAATAGCATCTCCAAGAGGTCACAGAGTATGAAGCTTTCTCATTTTTACCTTTACCGTGTGGCAAGCAGTCATCGCCTCCAAAGAGGTACCCAAGCGCCCACTCTAAGATGACAAGGGGAACCCGCCCCTTCCTGGGATGATAAGTGGGTATAGAACCCCCGAACTCACCATAAATACTTTGTGTGTGTGTGTGTGCGCGCGCGTGCATGTGCACGCAGAGACCAGAGGATAAACTCAAGTATTCCTCAGACGCAGTTAAGACAAGTTCTCTCACTGGCCTTGAGCTCAGATAGTAAGGCTAGGCTAACTGGCCAGCAAGCTCCAAAGGTCCTCTTGTCTCCACTTGCCCAATGCTGGGATTTCAGGTGCATACCACTAAGCCTGGCATTTTTACAGGGGTGCTGGAAACCAGACTCAGGTCCTCATGCTTGCAAAGCAAGCACTTTGCCCATGGAGCGATCTCCACTACTGCAAACACTATAAAAATCAATAGTAGCATTAATATTAATAATAAGCTCTTATTGTCAGCAATTTTCCTGTAAATAAACAAAGACATCGGCGGATGGGGCATGTGACTCCCTGATTAGTGGCTTGGCTGCTTGGATCACAGACTGTTGGCTGCACAGCCAGCTGACTGCCTTGAACACCATGGACGCTGGAGGAAACTCTGAGATCACAGCTTCTTGCTTTGGCTCACAAAGGTGTGTGGCCCCAGCTAGCTGCCTGGCCATTGTCCCTGGATCCTACATGTCACCTTACACAGTAAAGGGGACTTCGAAGGTGTGGGATGGAGAATCCAGATGTGCCCCATCCGATCTCAGACACTTCAAATGTGGAGATCCTTTCCCGGGCTAGTTTACTACAAAAGACGTCACAAAGAGAAGATGTGAGAGGGTGATCCTACCTCCACAGACGGTTGTGGGGCCATGAGCTGAGGGATATAACAACCCCACAGCTAGAAATGATAGGGACCAATCCTCCCTTAGGTCCACCAGAAGGATCCATCCATTCTACTATAGGGAGGAGACCAGTGCAGACTTCTAACTCAACTGTTATATAAATACGTGATGCTATTATTATCCGGATCTTTAAGACAAGGTCTCATGTAGCCCAAGCTGACGTCAAACTGTGTAGCTGAGGATGATCTTGGACTGGATCTGTTGCCTCCTGCTCCTGAGTGTTAGGCTTTCAGGCACACACTACCACAGCTGGTTTATGCAATGCTGGGGATCAAACCCAGGGCTTCGGGCATGATGGGCAAGTGCTCTACCAACTGAGCATCATCCCCAGCCTATCATGAACTCCAGATGCATGCACCACCTTGTGCATCTGGCTTACATAGGTCCTGGGGAATCAAACCTAGCTCCTTTGGCTTTGCAGGCAAGCACCCTAATACTAAGCCATCTCTCCACCCTCCCCCCATGCCTGACATTTTCAATGTGGATTCTGGGGATCAAATTCAGGTCCTCATGCTTGTAAGGCAAGCACCTTACCAACTGAGACAACTCCTTAGCCTTAAATAGGGTTTATTTTTAATTATCTCAATAGACATAACTATGGTGCCAGAACATGTGTGTTCTTTTGCAAGCTGCTTGTAGCAGACAGTCTCATGTCACTGGGATGAATTTTCAGACCAGGCACAGTTATGGAGGGAGGATTTGTTGAAGGTTACAGGTAGATAGAGGAGAAGGTTCCGTAATGGCAGAAGAAGCTGGACTGTTTTCACAGGACCACGCAGAGAGACCCACCAACACCAAAAGCAAGAGCAGGGAACCCTGGGCAGAACTCAGGCACTCTGCATTATCTTAGCCTGGAATTCAGATCTACCCCCATGCCTTAGAGCTGGACCTAGGACCCACCCCCAGCGACACCTCCTCCAGCCAGGCAGCTGGAAATCCAAGAAACTTTCGTGGAACTCCTGAATCTTAACTGGGGACATCCGTCCAAACTACCGCCCTGCTTTTAAATTCAAAATGGCAAGATCCATGGGCTGCTGTGGGCAGCTGTGTCTCACGTGTCTGGGACACGCTGTGGTTTGTGGTCAGAACATGTGTTGGGGTGTACACTCCATCTGCTGGGCACCCATGCTGTGTTATGGGGTGCAGGGTCTCTCAGTCTGTTTCCTGGGATGAAGCACTGGGCCATGTGGCATGCATCTTCCCACTGGCTGGATCCCTGCAGGAGTCTGGGGTGGAGAGAGGAGGGTCATCTTGCTCCTCCTCTGTGACCTACCTCCTCCTCACTATCAAGTGGCATGTGTCACTGTCCCTGGGGTCTCACTTATATCCTCAGACATCCAGCAGAGGAGCAGGTCAGCCATCCAATCTTTTGTTCTGTGAAGTCTGTTCATGACTGGTGCAGCTGATGTTCCTCTGGCTTGTCCTTTTTTCTTTCAGATTTTATTTTGGTGTGTGTGTGTGTGTGTGTGTGTGTGTGTGATGCACGATGGTATATGCGTGCCTGCTCATATTTGCACGTAGGTGCACACGTGCCACAGCACATCTGATGGTCAGAAGATAACTTCAGACATTGGTCCTCATCTTCCACCTTGTTTGAGATAGGGCCTCTCGTCAGTCCCAGCTATGGACACCAGGCTAGTTGGCCTGGTAGCTTCTGGATGGTTCTCCCACCTCTGCCTCCCTTCTCACCCTAGACATGTTGGGATTACATGGATTAGATGCTACCATGATAGCTTCCAAGGTCAACTGGGATCTGAACTCGGGTTCTGATGCATGCATGGCAAGTGTTTTATCCACTGAGCCATCTTCCAACCCCCTTTCGGATTTTTTAAACGCATGTGTGTGTGTGTGTGTGTGCATGTTCATGTGTGTGCAGGTGAACATGTCTGTGTGCATGGGGAGGTGGACATTGTTCCTGAGGAATTATACATGAGGGTGTCCTCACTTTGTGAGTTACATTCTGATTGTGGTACATGATAATTATTAAACACCATAGGTGAGCCGGGCGTGGTGGTGCACACCTGTAATCCCAGCACTCGGGAGGCAGAGGTAGGAGGATCACTGTGAGTTCAAGGCCACCCTGAGACTACATAGTGAATTCCAGGTCAGCCTGGGCTACAGGGAGACCCTACCTTAAAAAAATAAAAATAAAAATGGTGGCAGTCTTTCTGTAACTGTAACAAAAAGCCCGGGACAGCCTAAAAGGAGGCAAGGTTCATTTAGTTCGTGGAGCTGGCAGTTTTGGCCCAAGGCCCTGTTGCTCTCGGGTCTGCGGCGAGGCAGCTCTCTGGGAAGGAAGAGCATGGGAGCAAAATCACTCACCTTATAGCGGCCAGGAAGCAAGAGACAAAGAGAGGAGGCTAAGCAACCAGACCTCCTCCACAGGCACACCCCAATGACCTAAATCCCCCACGAGGCCCCAACCACTCCTGGTGGGACGGTGGGAGGTCTTAAACACGTGGACATTTTAGATGCAGCTATAAAACCACAGTGTCCCCCACTCCATATCGATAAGCAGTTTTCCCAGGAGTCTTCACTGCAGCCCCTTCCTCCCCCACCAGTGGCTCTATGTCGGCATGTAGGTCCACACGGCAGGAGTGTGCACGCAGCTTAACATCCCTCTGGTCCTCGGGTCTAGGATGATGTCACTGTCTCAGCCGCACGTTGCCCAGTGAGTGGCCTGGTTTTTGCAGCGTGTCTTGTCATCTGGGAGGCTAGATCCTCACCTTCCCGCTCTTCTTGAAAAGTGCTTTGGCCATTTTTTTTTTATTTTTTCAAAATATTTTATTTATGTATTTTTTTGTTTATTTATTGGAGAGTGACAGAGAGAGAAAGAGGCAGGGGGAGAGAGAGAGAGAGAGAGAGAGAGAGAGACAGACAGACAGACAGACAATGGGTGCATCAGGGCCTCCAGCCACTGCAAATGAACACCAGATGCATGCACCACCTTGTGCATCTGGCTAATGTGGGTCCTGGGGAATCGAGCCTTGAACCAGGGTCCTTAGGCTTCACAGGCAAGTGCTTAACTGCTAAGCCATCTCCCAGCCCCGGCCATTCTTTTATAATCGATTTCGTGTGACTGTATGTGCGTGAGCATGTTCACACGTGTGTGGGCACATATGTATGCATGCGGAGCCGGCGGTTGGTGTCTTCTTTCAGTCTCTGCCTCTTTTTAAAAATTTTTTTTTGTTTATTGATTTCATTTTATTTATTTATTTTCGCTTTTCAAGGTACGGTTTTGCTCTAGCTCAAGCTGACCTAGAATTCACTATGTAGTCTCAGGGTGGCCTCGAACTCACAACGATCCTCCTACCTCTGCCTCCCGAGTTCAGGGATTAAAGGCGTGCGCCACCACGCCTGGTGTCTCTCTTTTTTTACTTTTAATGAGTAAGGTCTCTTATGAACCGGGAAGTCACCACTTCAGCTAGACTAGCGACCCAGGGATACCCCGGTCTCTACCTCCCCTCACTGGGAGGACAGGCACATGCCCAGTTTTCGCGTGGATGCGGGGATTTCAACTCAGGTCCTCATACTTGTGTGGCAAATGACTTCCCCAGCCAGCATCTCCCCAGTCCTGCTCCGGCCATTCTCGGCCTTTTGCTCTTTAAATTCTAGAGTCAGCTCGCCGAGTTTGGTGGAAGTTCCAGGGTACCGCTGACGTCTCCAGCTCTGAGGCGTGGCTGATGCTGTGGGCTGGGGCACTTCCGCAGGCTCTGCAGAGAGCTTTTATTTCGGAGAGCCTCATATGACGTTTTAAAAATGCTTTGCTTCACCTATGGAGCAGATGAAGGATCTTCTCCTTTATTCTGTTTCCATGGAGAAATGCATAAATATATAACATGTTGAAAGTGTCTCTGCCATCCAGGAAAGATTTGACTGGAACGTGGTGTGCTTTATACATACTGATGTTGTCCTGTCGCCGCATGGCCGAATCTTATACGTATATAAAGCTCATTATGACCATAGATACACGTTATCACACTCATGCACACACACGCACATGCACACATGACTAGACGGATGGGGTGTCTGCGGGGCTCTGCCTGAGTGGTGATCGCAGAGGCGGCTGTCAGTCACCCCGTCCCTTGCCACCCTCGTCACTTGGGCATACAGAATTTCTAATTATCACCGAATGAGCGGAAGAGGGTTTCCTTTTGTTCTCTCTTCCGGAGACTTGGATGAGACGGGGCTGGTCCGTGCCCGGATGTTTTGCTAGAACTTGCCCGTGAAGCAAGCTGAGACTGGAGTTTGTGTTGTGGGAAGATTTCTAAAGCACTGATTCAATTTGGCTGGTGTGGTGCAATTCAAGCGGTCTCTTTTGAGTCTGCTTGCGGAGTCTGTGTTTGCCTGGGAATGTGTCCAGTTAGCCTATATTGCTACATTTATTTCACAAAGAAGTGTTTGCAATATTCGCTTATTTACTTGTTAACGTCTATTGTGGTCTTCAGTAATGTTCCCTTTTCCAATCCTAATAGCCTCTCCTTCCCTCCCTCCTTCACTCCCTCCTTTTCTTTCTTTATCAGTGTCTTAAAAATTTGCTTGGGAGGGGCTGGAGAGATGGCTTAGCGGTTAAGCGCTTGCCTGTGAAGCCTAAGGACCCCGGTTCAAGGCTCGGTTCCCCAGGTCCCACGTTAGCCAGATGCACAAGGGGTTGCACGCGTCTGGAGTTCGTTTGCAGAGGCTGGAAGCCCTGGCGTGCCCATTCTCTCTTTCTCCCTCAATCTGTCTTTCTCTCTATGTCTGTCGCTCTCAAATAAATAAATAAAAAATTAAAAAAAAAATTTGCTTGGGAGGCAGAGGGAGGAGGATCGCCATGAGTTCAAGGCCACCCTGAGATTACATAGTGAGTTTCAGCCTGGGCTAGAGTGAGACCCTACCTCTGAAAAAAAAAAAAAAAAGAAAAAGAAAGAAAGAAAGAAAAGAAAAGAGAAAGAAAGAGGCTGGTCTGAAGGTGGTAGGTAATCTCAATTGTTCACAGTCAGAAAAAAAAGAGAGAAAAATTTGCTTATGAAGTGATGGCCCCTCCCCCATTCCTCTCTCCCCTTCCTCCCCTTCCTCCCCTTCCTCCCCTTCTGTTTCACCACACCTGTATTCTATTACATTTCCCTTAAGATCTCTTCTTTCCTTTTTGTGGTCTCCTTCCCTGTTCCATGACGCAAATACACAAATTAAAATCTAGGATCTCTACATGAGAAAAACATACAGCGTTTGTCTATCTGAGTCTGCCTTATTGCACTTAATAATGCCCAGCCGTATCCATTCCTGCAAATGTCACGATTTCATTTTCCTCTATGTCTGTGTAAAATTCCATTCTGGGCATGCACCATCTTCTCTTTATTCCCTGGTTAATGGACATCCGGCCTGGCTCCATTTCTTCACCATTATAAATGGTGAAGTGATAACCGTAGGTGTTCAGTGTCTCCGTGTTAGGTCTTGGAACCCTCTAGGTATTTGCCAAGGGTGGGACAGCTGGGTCCTATGGTAATTCTATTTTGTGTGTGTGATATGCATGTTCATACGCGTGCAAGCTCCGGGGATCCACCTCCCCAGTGCTGGGATTACAGCTGCACACTGCCCTGCCTCACACTTGACAGGGGCACTGGGGATGGCATTCAGGTGCCCGTGCTGGCGAGGTGAGCAGCAATTCTCTGAGGCATCTTCCCAGCTCCCCTACAAGTGGTTTCTCTGGTGACTAAGAATGTTAAAATACATAGTGGCCACTTTTATTCCTTCTTGTGAAGACTGCACATTTAGACAGTTGGCTAATTTTGGCGGGGGTGGGGAGTTCAGTGTTTAACTTTTGCAATTTTTAAAAAATATATTTAGATATTAACTCCCCATGTGAAGTACTTGGCAATTTTGTTTTTGTTTTTTTGAAGTAGGGTCTCATTCTAGTCCAGGCTGACCTGGAATTCACTATGTTGTCTCAGGCTGGCCTTGAACTCATGGCGATCCTCCTCCTTCTGCCTCCTGAGTGCAGGGATTAAAGGCGTGCGCCACTACGCCCAGCAACAATTTTTTTTTTTTTTTTTTTTTTGGTCATTCTGAAGTCAGTCTCTTTACTCGGATGTCCCCTATGCTGTTTGTAAGCTTTCCCCCCGATGTATTGATTTGTGTGTGTTGAAGCAGTCTTGCACCCCACGATAAGACCATCTGGCCATGGTGTGTGATCATTTGATGTGTTCCTGATGTTGGCTTCCAGTATTCTTTGGAGAGTTTTTTGCATGGTGTTCATCAGAAAAATTGGTTGATGGCTTTATTTGTATGGATGTGCACCTGTCTGGTTTTGGTGTCAGGGTAATGCTGGCCTTTTAGAGTAAGTCTGGTAGCGTTTTTTCTCTGTTTTGCAAAACTGGGTGAGGAAAATTGATGTTAGCTTTCTTAAAGTTCTTGTAGAAATAAGCAGTGAATCCTTCTGGTCCTGGACTTTTCTTTACTTAATGTTGTTGCTTAAAACGGGCATGTTTAAGTTGTTTGTACCTTTTCCACTTTCACAAGTCATATGTGTTGGCAAATTGACCCACTTCATCTAGATTTTTTCAGGTTTTTGGCACATGAGTTTTCAGTATTTTCTTTAATAATTCTCTGGATTTCATTGTAGTCTGTCATAATGCCTTACTTTTCATGTCTAATTTTATTAATTTGAGCCTTCTCTTTCTTTGGTTAGTTTGGCTAGGGGTTTATCTGTTTTATCTTTTCAAAAAACCAACTCTTTCAAAGCCAGGTGTGGTGGTGCACACCATTAATCCCAGCACTCAAGAGGCAGAGGTAGGAGGATTGCTGTGAGTTCAAGGCCACCCTGAGACTACATAGTGAATTCCAGGTCAGCCTGAGCCAGAGACCCTACCTCGAAAAACAAAAAACCCAACTCTTTGATTCTATGTATCATTTTTTTAGTCTCTGTTTGATTAAGATCCTCCCATAATATGAAGGAGAATGGAATTTCAAAGGGGAAAGTGTGTGTGGGGGGAGGGAATTACCATGGGATATTTTTTTATAATCATGGAAAATGCTAATAAAAATTTAAAAGAGAAAAAAAAAAAGATCCTCCCAAATCTTTATCATTTCTGGTTGTCTAATAAAATTTGGCTGGTTCTTGTTTTTTGAGGACCTTCCAGTGCATCGTGAGGCTGTTTTGGGTCACGCTGATATTTTAGTGGAAGCACATGTAGCTGTAGATCCCCTCCTAGAAGTGCCTTGGGGGCGCAGCAGTGGTTCTGGTGAACTGTGCTCTCATTTTCATTGGGTTACAGGAATTGCTGCATTTCCTCTTCCGTTTCTTCAATGACTCACTGTTCTTTCAAAGTGTATTGTTCAGTTTCTGAGTATTGGTTTAGTTCCCACGATGTCTCTTGTTGTCAATTTCTAGGCTCATTCCACGATCATCTGACAAAATAAGAGAAATTATTCTCATTTTCTTGTATATGTTAAGGCTTACTTTGTGCCCTATAATGTAAGATTCCATGGGCCACTGAGGAGAATGGGAGCTATGTATTTGTTGGATAGAATATTCATATTAGCTAGACCCAGTTGATTTGATGTAGATTAGCTCTAAAAGCTTGTTGCAGATTTTTAGTTTAGAAGATCTCTGTAAACATGACAGGGTGGTGTTAAAATTTCTCACTAATGGGCTGGGGAGAGGGCTTGGCAGGTAAAGGTGCGTGTGTGTAAAGCCTGCTGGCTTGGCTTTGGTACCTGGAGTCCTGTCAAGCCTGATGCACAAAGTGCTGCATATGTCTGCAGTTTGTTTGCAGAGGCAAGAGGCTCTGGCATGCCCATATGTGCACGTGCTCTCTCTCTGCTTGCAAATAATTAATAAAATTTAAAAAGAAAAGAAAAGAAGAGCTGGGTGTGGTGGCACACACCTTTATTGCTGGTGCTCAGGGGCACTCAGGAGAATTGCAGTGAGTTTGCGGCCAGCCTGGGACTACTTAGTGAATTCCAGGTTAGCCTAGGCTAGATTGAGACCCTACCATAAAAAAACTAAGGGAAGAAAAGACAAAAACATAAATTTCTCACTATGATCTTATTGGAATCTATCTCAACTGTGTTTTATGAAATTGGGACCTCCAACTTTTGGTGAGTAAATATCTATAATTATTATATTTCATTTATTTATTTGCAAGCAGAGATAGAGAGGAGAGAGACAGAGAGAATGGGTGTGCCAGGGCCTCCAGCCTCTGCAAATGAACTCTAGACACATGTGCCACTTTGTGCGTCTGGCTTCACATGGGTACTGGGGAATCAAACCTGGGTTGTTAGGCATTGCAGACAAGCGTCTTAACCACTGAGCCATCTATCCCCTCTGTAATTATTTTATCTTTTTGATGACTTATCCTGGTTGTTAACATGTACTGGTCTTGATGTCTTTGGATTAGTTTTGGATTAAAATCAACTTTGTCAGATAACAGAATAGCTACACCAGCTGTTTTGGGCGTCTACTGGCTTGGTATCCTGACCTCTGTCTTTTTTAATTCATGTTTTTAGTTATTTACAAGGAGAGAAATAGAGAGAGAGGGAGCAGGAGGGAGAAAAAGAGTGGGGCCAGGGCCTCCAGCTGCTACACACAAACTCATAGGCATGGGCCATTTTGTGCATCTGGCTTCACATGGACACTGAGGGATTGAGTTGGGGTCCTCAGGTTTGTAGGCAAGCACCTTGACCACTGAGCCATCTCTCCAGCCATGACCTCCCTATTTTGACTGTCAGTATGTTGGTGTCTTTGCCAGTGTGGTATGTTTCTTGCAGGCAACACATAGTTGTGTCTTTAAAAATATATTTTTTTCCCTTTGGCACATGCATGTGTGTACACAGTGTATAGACATGTATGTGTGGATGTATGTGGCCCAGACACCATGTGTAGAGGACAGAGGAGAATGGTGGGTGTCCTCTTATATCACTCGTCCAGGTTTTTTCCCTTGACACAGAGTCTTTCGTTGGACCTGGAGCTGCTGTTTTTGGTCAGACTGGCTGACCAGCGAGTAATTGTGATTTCTCATCTCCAAACCCCTTCCTTCCACACAGAACTGTGTTTACAGATATGCATGGCCATTCCCAGCTCTTTTTTTTTTATTTTTCAATTTTGGGTTTTCAAGGTAGGATCTCGCTCTAGCCCAGGCTGACCTAGAATTCACTATGTAGCCTCAGGGTGGGCTCGAACTCATGGCAATCCTCCTACCTCTGCTTCCCGAGTGCTGGGATTAAAGGTGTGCGTCACCACACCTGGCTCATGCCCAGCTTTTTACATGGGTGCTGGGCCATCAGACTCAGGCAGTCTTGGGTCCCCTTAGGCCCTCATGCTTATACACAAATCACTCTTACCTGCTGGGCCATCTCCCCAGCCCCTGGATCTTGTCTTTTAAACATAGTGACTCGGTCCACGTCTTTCAAATGGTGAGTCAAGGCTGTTTGCATTGAAGGTTATCACTGAGGGGAGTTTGCTGTTTCCTGTGGTTTTGTGGGTTGGCATATTCTGGTTGGTTTGGGTAGTAGTCACCTTCTCACTGCCAAGAAGCAGCTTATGGGACGTAAGGGCTTATTTTAGGCTTACAGTTTCAGTGGGAAATTTCATGATGCCAGGGAAAGGAAGGCAGAGCAGGCAGCAGGCTTGCACCTTCACACGTCAGCAGCAGGGTGGGAGCAACAAGAGCGAGTTCACTCACAACACCCAGTAGGGCAAGACTAGTAAGCCTCAAGGCCCACCCCAGTGACACACCTCCTCCAGCAAGGCTCCACCTCCCGGAGCCTCCACAGCTGGGGACCAAGTAGGAGGCTTGATCACAAACACTTGAGGCTGTGGGAGACACTTCACATTCAATCCACCACAGTTCAGCTATTGTTTGTTCTTCTCTTTCTTCCTTCCTTGTTGGTATCAGGGGTTTGCAAGTTTACAATGTTGGGCAAGGCTGATTTCTTTCTGACCCTACTGGCCTCATCTAGACCTCTCATGAAATGTGTTCTTTCCTGAACTCCTGTGCATGGGACTGTCTTTCTTATTGCCCTGTGTATCGTAGCCCTTCAAATATATTCTGCAGTGTTGCAAACTGTCTTCGTTTGTGGTTGATTGGAAATGTGCTGATTTCTCTATCAATTTAAGAGTTAACTTTGTTGGGCAATCCTGGCTGATAACGATTTACATTCAGGGCTTAAAATGTATTGTTCCACGCTTTCCTGGCTCTCGTGGCTTCTGATGACAGATGCGATGCTGTTCTGATGCCTTCATAGGTACATGGATATTTTCTCCTTACAGCTTTTATTTTATTTTATTTATTTATTTTCTTTTGTTTCTCGAGGTAGGGTCTCAGTCTAGTCTAGGATGACCTGGAATTCACTATATAGTCTCAGGGTGGCCTCAAACTCACAGCGATCCTCCTACCTCTGCTTCCCGAGTGCTGGGATTAAAGGCGTGCACCACCACACCTAGCTTTTTAGTGTCTTTTGCTTGCTATATATATGTTTGGCATCTTGACTATGCTACGTCATGGAGAGATTTTCCTCTGGTCATGCCTCGCTTCAGTTCTAAATGTCTCTCATGCTTGAATGTCCATTTCTTTCTTTAGGTTTTGGAATTTTTTTTCTGTTATAATAAGATTGGGCACATTTTCTATGACTTTAGACTTCATTTCAACTCCAAGAATTCTTAGGTTTGGTCTCTTTTAAAAAAATGACTTGTTGATGCAAACGCATGTCCGTTTTGCTTTGCATGGTTTGCTGGGTATGGAACCTCAGTTGTCAGGCTTTTTGCAAGCACACACCTTTAACCAATGAGCAGTGCCCCCAGCCTCTAGATTTGGTCTCTTGAACATAAGGTTCCTAGAGTTCTTGGAAGCTTTGGTCATGGTCATTACTTTTTTGGCACATGTCTGAATGTGTCATCTCAGCCTTATGCTTCATCCTTGGAATTCATTATGCCATGATGCTTCCCACTGGGTCTGTATTTGACTGACACATTCGTTTTCAAGATTTCTGCTCAGTTCTTTCTCAGTGTCATCTTCCTTGCTGAATTTTCCTTTTACCTTGGAGATTTTTTTTTTCTTCCAAAATGCTGTTTTATCTACCTAACTTCCTTGTCCATGTCCTGAATTGATTTCCTTTCCTCATTCATCTGCTTGTTTGAGCCTGCTCTGTGTCTATGGACCCTTTTGTGTATGTAGGCATGTGGGTGCATACGCACATATCATATGTGTGTATGTATGTATGCATGCATGTGTATATGTTCACATGTGTGCTTCAGTATGAACGTGGTTTTGAGACAGGGTCTCTCTAGTATTTTTAAAAATATATATATATTTTTATTTATTTGCGATAGGGAGAGAAAGAGAGAGGGAGAGGCAGAGAGAATGGGCACACCAGGGCCTCCAGCCATTGCAAACAAATTCCAGACACATGGGCCACCTTGTGCTTCTGGCTTACTTGGGTCCTGGGGAATCAAACCTGGGTCCTTTGGCTTTGCAGGCAAGCGCCTTAACCACTAAGCCATCTCTCCAGCCCTCTAGTCTTTTTTTTTTTTTTTTCAATTTTAGAGAGAGGCAGAGATACAGAATTGGTGTGCCAAGGCCTCAGCCACTGAAATTGAACTCCAGGTGCTTGCGCCACCTAGTGGGCATGCACAACCTTGCGCTTGCCTCACCTTTGTGCGTCTGGCTTAAGTAGGATCTAGAGAGTCAGGCATGAGTCCTTAGGCTTTACAGACAGGTGCCTTAACTGTGAAGCCATCTCTCCAGCCCTCCCTTGTCCCCCCCCCCCCAGAAAGGCCAGTCTAGCTGGCCCACAATCTTTGGGTTTCCCTGACTTCTTTTCCCATTACTATAGGCACATTGGGATTACAGATGAATGTGCCACTAGGGCCTGGCTTTATGTATGTGCTGACAATGATCAAATGTGAGCAGGCTTGCAGAGCAAGTGCCTTTAACTGCCCCAGACCTGTTTTTAGTAGTGTATTGTTTAGTTTCCATGATTTTGTGTATGCTCTATAGCCTTTCTTGCTACTGATTTGTAGTTTAATTCCATTGTGGTCAGATAGAATTCAAGGAATTATTTCAATTTTCCTGAATTTGTTAAGATTTGCTTTGTGTCCTAATATATGGTCTATTTTAGAGAATGTTCCATGTGCTGCTGAAAAGAATGTATATTCTGCAGCCTTTGGATGAAATGTCCGTATATATCTGTTAGGTCCATTCCTTCTATGACCTCATTTAGTCCAGATGCCTCTCTGTTTATTCTTTCCCTGGATGACCTGTCAATTGATGAGAGTGGGGTGTTAAAGTCACCCACCACCACTGTGTTTGGTGTTATCTGTGACCTTAGTTCTAATAGTGTTTGTTTGACGAATTTGGGAGCCCCCATGTTAGGTGCATATACGTTTAGGATTGTAATGTCCTCCTGTTGGAGTGTGCCCTTAATCAATATAAAGTGACCTTCCTTATCTTTCTTGACTAACGTCGGACTAAAGTCTACCCTGTCTGATATTAGGATAGCAACCCCTGCTTGTTTTCTAGGCCCATTTTCTTGAAACACCGTCTTCCAACCTTTCACCCTAAGATAATGTCTATCCTTTGTAGAAAGGTGAGTTTCTTGGAGACAACAAATTGTAGGATCCTGCTTTTTAACCCAGTCTGCAAATCTATGTCTTTTCGTTGGGGCATTGAGACCGTTGATATTAAGAGATATTATTGAAAGGTGTGTATTTATGTTTGCCATTTTTTGTGTGTGTGTGTGTGTGTTTCTGGTTCTACCTGTGCTCTCTTCTTTTAACTGGTATTTGAGTATAGCTTGTTTTTTCTAGGTTCCTTATATGAGTGCTTTTCCTTTTGTTCAACATGGAGGATTCTATCAAGTATTTTCTGTAGAGCTGGTTTTGTCTTCAAATACTCCTTTAACCTGCTTTTGTCATGGAATGTCTTTATTTCTCCATCTATTTGAATGGATAACTTTGCAGGATAAAGTAACCTTGGTTGACAGTTGTTATCTTTCAGAATTTGGAATATATCACTCCAAGCCCTTCTGGCTTTAAAAGTTTGTGTTGAATAATCTGCTGTAATCCTGATGGGCTTGCTTTTGTAGGTAACTTGATTTTTCTCGCTAACTGCTTTCAATATTTTTTCTTTGGTGTGTGTGTTTGGAAGTTTGATTATAATATGGCGAGGAGAGGTTCTTTCTGGGTTTTGTCTGGCTGGGGTTCTAAAGGCTTCCTGTATCTGTATTGGCACCTCTTTCCCAATTTGGGGGAAATTTTCCTCTATGATTTTGTTGAAGATGCCTACTATGCCTCTGGAGTGGAGTTCTTCTCCTTCTACTATGCCCTGAATTCTTATATTGGATCTTTTCATAGTGTCCCGAATATCTTGAAATTCCCACTCATACTTTTCTATAAGTTTGTCTTTCTCTTTGTTGGACTGCATTAGGTCTGCCACCTGGTCTTCTAGCTTAGATATTCTGTCCTCTCCCTCATCCATCCTACTGGTGAGATTTTCTACAGAGTTTTTTATTTCATTAACTGTGTTCTTCATTGCTAGTAATTCTGAATGGTTTTTCTTTATTATTTCTATTTCCCTATTTATGTCTTGTATTGCCTTCTTTATTTCATTAAATTGGTGTCCTGCCTCTTCGTTGATTCCTTTGATTTCCTCTTTGATTTCTTCTTTGATTGTTTTCATGTGTTCTTTGACCTCTTTGAACATATTTATAATTATTCTTTTGAACTCTTTCTCAGGCATTTCCTCTAACTCTTTCTCACTGGAGGACATTTCTGATGCATTAATACTTTTAGGTGGATTTATATTGTCTTGCTTTTTAGTGTTTCTTGTGTTATAATGTATATATTTTTGCATCTTGGATTAAGTTAATGCTTGGATTTTCTAGCTAGCTGTGTATTCTTAGCTGTATCAATTGATTTGATGTAATATATTTTCAGGGTAGGACCTTAAGGTATTAGGTGTGGCTCTTAAGACTCTCAGAGTATCTACAAAGATGTTCTTAGGGGTTGAGTTTCCCTGCTATAGGAGTATTCAAGCAGGCTGAGTGGAATAAAATACAGGTAGATTCTAAAATTTAACTAAACACTGTACACATTCAATCAAAAACAGACCCGAGTATGTATGCAAGAGTAGTTATTATAATGACCAGATCCTCTATCAACAAAGAGATTTAGATTTCTGGTCTGTTGAGGGATCCAAGTCAGCTTGTGACCAAGTGAGACCCTTCCCTGGTGCAATCCCAGTTACCTTGGGTGATTTTGGTCTCAGTCAAGTTGCTGCCTGGGTCGTCGGGCTGCTGTTCTGATTTCTGGAGCTGGGCACTTGCTTTTCCTACGGGGCAAACCGAGCCGCTGCTGCTGCCTCTGCTGCTGCCGTAGCTGCCACTGCTGGAGCCACCACCGCTGCTGAAGCTGCCGCTGCCGTGTCCACCGCCGCTGCTCCCCCCGAAGCCGCTGCTGCGGGATCTGCCGCCGCTGCCGCCCCTGGGTCCGCTGCTGCTGGGGCCGCTGGTACCGGTGCTGGAGCCGCTGAAGTTGCTGCCAAACTCTGCTCCTGCTTGGGTCCTGCTGTCAGCCCAAGTTGGCGTGGCCGGGTCCCGGTCCGCTGCTGTGTGCGCTGGAGCTGGGCTCAGGCGGTGGGGGAGGGGAGGGAGCCGCGGCTGCTCTGGTTGTCTCGCTGCTCCACGTGTGCTTTTACCTCGCGGTCTTCTCCTCCGCTGCCCGCTGCCGCTCTCCCCTCACGTTTCCCGAGTTGCGGAGAGCACGGTGTGAGGGGAAAATCCCGCACCTGGCTTTTCCTGTGGCTCGAGCCAAGACAGACCTGTTTTTAAACAATGGTGTGTGTGTGTGTGTGTGTGTGTGTGTGTGTGTGTGTGTGTGTGTAGGGGGGCATGAGTGTGCCCCAAGGTATATGTGGTCAAAGTTGTCTGTGCTCCACCTACTTCCACAGTCTTTTGCTCCTGCAGACACATCTGGCCCATGAGCAGCTTTATGTGGGTGCTGGGGACTAGAACCCTGGTCAGAAGGTTTTGTAAGCAAGCACCTTTAATCACTGGGCCATCTTCCACGCCCACAACAGTGTTAACTTGCAGTAGAAGACACTTGTACACTCCTTCAATGTCCCCAGTGAGGTTCAGAGACAGTGCTGATTGGTGAAAGAATCATTTATGGATTTTTAGTGCTAAGGGGACCAGTAATTAAGTGGTGATGGAGTGAGAAAATCGGCTGTAAAGTGTAGGTGAGATGGGAGGTGTGTGGGTTAGAAGGCTGGGAAATGTCTTAGCAGTTAAGGGTGCTTGCAAAGCCTGCTGGCCTGGGTTCAATAGCCAGACAGGCGTTCGCTTGCAACAGCAAGAAACCCTGGCACATGTGCACAGGCACACACACATATGAGCAAATAAATGAGTAACAAGTTTAAAAAGTGTATGAAAAATCATAGAGAAAATATTGTTGATGTGAGCAGAGGAAGACAGGACACTCAATGGATGTATTTAGGTGAGAGAAGGCAAAACAGAAGCCTAAGGACCCACATTTGACTCTCTAAATCCCACATAAGCCAGGCGCACAAGGTGACCCAGGCCTCTTCAGTGCCACAGGCCCTGAAGGGTGTGGAGGGCTTGAAAGCCTGCGCTTGTCGTTCTCTGTGGGGTGGAAGGCTCTTCCTGCCTCCACCTCCCAGGCCTTGGCTCACAGGCCCTGTTTATGCGGTGCTAAGGGTCAAACTCAGGACCTTAGGCATGCTAGGAACGCGCTCTACCCTCTGAACTACATCCCAGCCCTGGTTTTGTCTTAAAAATGTGAACTAAAGAGCTGGCGTGAGGGCGCACGCCTTTAATCCCAGCACTGGGGAGGCAGAGGTAGGAGGATCGCTGTAAGTTCAAGGCCACCCTGAGACTACATAGTGAATTCCAGGTCAGCCTGGGCCAGAGTGAAACCCTAACTTGAAAAAACAACGGCAGCAACAACAAAACCAAACCAAACAAAAAAGTAAACTAAACAGCTGGCGTGATGGCGCACGCCTTTAATCCCAGCACTCGGGAGGCAGAGGTAGGAGGATTGAAGTGAGTTCGAGGCCATCCTGAGACTACATAGTGAATTCCAGGTCAGCCTGACCTAGAGTGAGTCCCTACCTTGAAAAACAAAACAAAACAACAACAAAAAAGTAAACTAACCTCGTGTCATCCCTCCAGAGTAGTTTTACTCTTTGGAAACAGGGTCTCATGTAGCCAAGGCTAACTCTGTAGCCCAGGTTGGACTTGAACTTGAACTCTTCCTGCCTCAGCCTCTGGAGTGCTGGAATTATAGGTGCGCACCACCATGGCCAGCTGTGAGTCCTTATTTTCTCATTTAGTATCATCCTTCCTTTTGGTTTTAACTTGCTTTCTCTTTCTAAGTTTTCAAGTGGAATAGTTAAGTAATTAGTTTATAACTTTTGATCTAATATGCACATTTGTGATTCTAACATAATCGCCATATAGCTTACATCCATTATCATTATTTTTTGGTATTTTCATTATTGCTTAAAGTATTTTTAAATTTCCATTATGAGACTTATTTCTACCCATGAGTCGTTAGAAATGTTTACCTATGAGAATCTAGAAACAAGTTTTTAAATTCCCACACTTAAGGCAGGCATGGTGACGTATGCCACTAATCCCAGCCCTTCGGAGGCAGAAGAAGGAGGCTCAGAAGTTCAAGTTCATCCTCAGCTACACAGCAGGTTTGCGCCTAAGCTGCATGAGATCCTCCTCACACAAGGGGCTGGGGTGGTGCGTCAGTCAGTACAGTCAGTAAGATGAGTGAGAAGCCAATGACAGGGTCTGTCTCAAATGGTGGTAGATGGCATTCATAAGGGTGATACCTAAGGTAGTTCTCTGGCCACTACATGCACATGCACTCATGTGCACCCAAGCACATATGAATACACACACACACATATACATACATACATATATATATATATCACACATACACACACATAAAAAAGAAATGTCAGAATTTATTATTATGACATTTAAATTCTAGAGTGTTTTTTTTTTTTTCTTCCCTCCCTCCTTCCTTGTGGTGCTGACTCTGAGCTCCCTGGTCCAGGTTCCCTGTACCTGATGGTGTCGGGTGGGCACAGGGAAGAGTGAGCAGGCCAGATCTCTGTTTCTCAGCTCCTCCCAGCTCCCTGGTCCAGGCTCCCTGGGCCGGACTGTGCGTGGGCAGGTGCGGTGTGGAGGGAATAGGACGCATCCCTGTTTCCAGCTCCTCCCAGGTCCCTGGCCCTGGCGGGCCTCATTGTGCCTTGCTTGGGGAGGCCTGGTTCCTGGGTGGGCTGTGGAATCAGGCCTTTTGCTCTGGTATCCTGATTGGCCACTGGGAACCAACATCCCTGTTCACCTGAATCAAAGGGTGCATGGGCAAAGAAAAAAATTTGTTTCCTCCTCAATAAATAGTCTCCCTAAAATGGGTAGACAACAATGCAAAAAAAGCTAATGAAGTCAGGAAAACAGAGATCTGCCCCAAGGAGGCCTAGTGCTTGAAATCATAGAGAAATCAACAGAGAATTCATTCCCCAAATAAAGACACAACCAATGAGACCCTGATCAAAAGAACCGCTGAACGGGAAGCAAAGCATCAATGAGCCAACAATCCTATCAATGGCACTGAACAGAACCGTCTCTTAGAGTGTTTAGCTTTTGATGGTAGGCTTGGTTGATTGAAGAATGTTAGAACCCTCAAAAGAGATATGAACAAATGGAAGGTGAGTCAAAAAATGGAAGATCTCAGGCTGGGTGTGGTGGCGCATGCCCTTAATCCCAGCACTCAGGAGGCAGAGGTAGGAGAATCACCGTGAGTTCAAGGCCACCCTGAGACTACATAGTTAATTCCAGGACAGCCTGAGCTAGAATGAAACCCTACCTCGAAAAACAAAAAAACAAACAAAAAAAAAAAAGGAAGATTTCAACAACTGTTGATTAAGCTTAATGAAGACCTGATCAAATGCAAGAATGAATTCCAGGAAGCATCAAGAAAATCAGAACTCGAACTGAAATTGTACCTCAAAAAAGAGATGGACATGGTGCAAAATAACAAAACAGAAAACAAAAATCAAATAGAAATGATAAAAAAAAAAACACCTCTCTAGAACCCCTCACCTACAGAGTTACTCGTGGAGAAGACAGAACCTCTGACCTGGAAGACCAGACAGAAGAACTTGATTGGGAGGCTAAAAACTTGGCTAAGTTCAAAAAATCAAGGGAACAGAATATGAGGGCACTGTGGGATACCCTAAAATGACCAAACACCCAAATCATGGGTACACCAGAAGAAGAGGAAATCCAAGCCAGAGGCATAGAGAACATTTTCAACAAAATTATTAAAAAAGGTTTCCGAATATGTCGAAAGAGAGGCCCATCCAGATACAAGAAGCCCACAGAAGACAAAACGGCAGGACCAAAGAAGAAACTCTCCAAGACACAACATAGCTAAAACTCTTAACAATGAAAACAGAGAGAGAGCGTTAAGAGCAACAAGAGAGAAACAACTCACAATACACAAAGGCAATCCTGTCAGAATTACATAAGATTTCTCAATGGAAACTCTGAAAGCCAGAAGGGTCTGGACTAGAACATTTCGGGGTCTAAAAAATTATGGCTTTCAACCCAAGCTACTCTACCCAGCAACAGTATCCCTCATAATAGATGGTGAAAGGAAAACTTTCCATGAAAAAAGTCAACTCTATGATTACATGATCACAAAGCCAAACCTATAGAGAATACTTGAGGGAATCCTTCACACAGAACAGTCAAACCACCAATCTCAAGAGCCAACAAGAAGAGGATCACAATAACCAAAACAGACTAGGCTCAAAATAGTACAAAACACAAGAAAGCACCAAACCACATCAAACAGCTCATCATGGCAGGGATTAATTTAAACCTCACAGTAATAACCTTAATATTAATGTCTTAACACACCCATCAAAAGACACAGGTTATCAGGGTGGATCAAAAAGCTGGATCCTTCTATCTGCTGTCTTCAAGAAACCCACCTCACCTTCAGGAAACCCACCTTCAAGAAGCCCACCTTGGAAAATGATATTCCAAGCAAATGGAAATAAAAAGCAAGCAGGTATTGCTCTATTAATATCTGATAAAACAGACTTCAAACCAAAACTAATCAAAAATGACAAAGAAGGCCACTTCTTACTCATCAAGGGAATGATCCAACATGAGCACATCACAATCATAAATCTATATGTGCCAAATACAGCGGCACCACAGTTTATAAAACAAAATTCACTCAATAAAGCAGAAATAAAGACCAACACCATCATAGTTGGGGAGATAAATACTCCAACCTCATGAATAGACAGATCATCCAAACAGAAAATCAAAAGGGAAATGATAGAGCTCAACAACATCATGGATCAACTACACCTAACAGATACCTACAGAACTTTCCACCCCAACTCTACAGAATACACATTCTTCTTAGCAGTCCAAAGAACCTTCTCAAAACTTGACCATGTATTAGGCCATAAAGCATGCCGCGATAAAGTCAGGAAAACTGAAGTAATTTCCTGCATCATGTCAAATCACAATGCTTTACAGCTATAAATTAACACCAAGAAACACATCAAGAACTCCACCAGCTCCTGAAGACTAAACAGTTACCTTTTTTTTTTTTTAATAAAATTGGCCAGGCCTGGTGGCACACGCCTTTTGTTGTTGTTGTTTACTTTTATTTATTTACTTGAGAGTGACAGAGAGAGAGAGAATGGGTGTGCCAGGGCTTCCAGCCACTGCAAAGGAACTCCAGACACATGCGCCCCCTTGTGCATCTGGCTAACGTGGGTCCTGGGGAATTGAGCCTCAAACCGGGGTCCTTAGGCTTCATAAGCAAGCGTTTAACCGCTAAGCCAACTCTCCGGCCCTAAACAGCTACCTTTAAACAATGAATGGGTTGTAGAAGAAATAAAAAAAGAAATTGTAAAATTCCTAGAAGTAAATGATAATGAAAACACCGTCTACCTAAGGGGAAAATTCACAGTGCTAAATGCCTTCATTACAAAGACAGAGAGATCCCAAAATAATAACCTAACTGTCCAACTAAAGGCACTTGGAAAAAGACGAGTCCAACCCAAAGAGCTCCAGATGGAAAGAAATGATCAAGATTTGAGCAGAAATTAATGAATTGGCAACTAAAAAACAATTTTTAAAAGTCAATGAAATGAAGACCTGGTTCTTTGAAAAAATAAACAAGACTGACAAACTCTTGGCCAATTTGATCAAGCAAAAAAAAAAAAAAAAAAAAGACAGACTCAAATTAACAAAATCAGAAATGAAAAAGGAGAGATTAGAACAGACATCAATAAAATTGGAAGAATGATCAGGGCACACTTTTAAAACCTCTACTCCACAAAATTAAATAATCTGGAAGAAATGGATGAATTCCTAGACACATACCACCTGCCAAAACTAAACTCAGAGCAGATTAATCTCCTAAACAAGCCTATCACATCCATGGAGATTGATGAGGTAATCAAAAACCTTCCCCAAAAGAAAAGTCCAGGACCAGATGGCTTCTTAGCCAAATTCTATCAAACCTTCATTGAAGAATTGAAACCAATTTTTCTCAAACTGTTTCACATAATTGGAGACCAAAATATCCTCCCCAACTCCTTTATGAAGCTAGCATCACTCTAATACCAAAACCAGTCAGAGATGCAACAAGAAGAGAAAACTATAATCCCTGATGAACTTAGATGCAAAGATCCTGAACAAAATCCTTGCAAACCAAATTCAACAACACACCAAAAGCATTATCCACCTTGACCAAGTAGGCTTCACCCCAGGGATGCAGGGATCTCAGAGATGGTGCAATATATGGAAATCAGTCAATGTAATATACCATATAAATAAACTTAACTATAAAAACCACATGATTGGCCGGGCATGGTGACACATACATTTAATCCCAGAATTCAGGAGGCAGAGGTAGGAGGATTGCTATGAGTTCGAGGCCACCCTGAAACTACATAGTGAATTCCAGGTCAGCCTGGGCTAGAGTGAAACCCTACCTCAAAAAAAAAAAAAAAAAAAAAAAAAAGAAAAGAAAAGAAAAAGAAAAAAAGAAAACAACACATGATCATCTCAACTGATGCAGAGAAGGCCTTTGACAAAATACAACACCACTACATGATGAAAACACTGGAAAGAATAGGCATGGAGGCTTTATATCTCAGCACAATAAAGGCTATATACAAAACTCCTAAAGCCCAAATAATACTTAATGGGGAAAAGCTCAAGAAGTTCCCACTGAGATTGGGAACAAGACAGGGGAGCCCACTCTCCCCACTGCTCTTCAACATAGTACTAGAAATATTAGCCCAAACAATAAGGCAGGAGAAAGAAATAAAAGGGATTCAAATTGGAAAGGAAGAAGTGAAGTGTTGCAGTCAGGTTCACATTGCTGGCAGAAATCAGTCGAGCAAGAGCAGCTTTTGGGAAAAAAGGGTTTATTTTGTCTTACAGACTCAAGGGGAAGCTCCATGATGGCAGGGAAAATGACAACATAAGCAGAGGGTGGGCATCACCCCTTTGCCAATGTCAGGTGGACAACAGCAATAGGAGAGTGCCAAACACAGGCAAGGGGACACTGGCTATAACACCTATAAGCCCACCACCAACAATATACTGCCTCCAGGAGGCGTTAGCTCCCAAATCTCCATCAGCTGGGAACCTAGCATTCAGAACACTTAAGTTTATGGGAGACACCTGAATCAAACCACCATATTCCACCCCTGGTCCCCATAAACTGAGAACCATATATGATTTAAGATGCAATGCTTTCATTGAACTTTAAAAGTCCCTGTAGTTTTTATCAATCCCAATGTTGTTCAAACATTCCTATAGTTCAAGGTCTTTTAACTGAACCATAGTACCAAAAAATTTCCCCAAGCCCCAGAATGGTGCAGAACTCATACTGCAAAAGATGGCACTGGGAATAGCAAAGAAATATTCAAAAACCACAAAATATAAACAGGACAAACATCAAACTCTGTAGTTCCAAGACCAACAAGTTTCCAAGTCCAATAATTTGAACCAGCAACAAGTCTCTGGAGTTTCAATTCTGCACCTCCAGCTAGGCTACTCACAGTCCTGGAAAACTTCATCTGGAGCCAGCAGCTCTCCTTGGCAGCCATCTCATGGTCCCGGCATCTCCACTGGGTCTCCACTGCAACCCATGGTTCATCCTCATGGCCCCATGGAATCTCCATGCAAGCATCCAGCAAACTTGCTTCACACTGCCCATGGCCATTTCCAAACCACAAAACCGTGTTACAAATTCAATGATACTCTTTCCTGCATTTCTTATACTCCACAATACCAGGTAGGGTGCCAATTTGTTAATCTGGAGGAATAAAGCAGACTTTGAAGAACAGGACACTCCTTGAGCACTCAGACCCCTTCAAAATAGTCTACACTCTTCCTGTTGCCCTAGTGCAGATCAGCTGGCCCAATCTCAAAGGTTGTAATCTCTCAATTACGGACACAGGCATAACAGCAAGCTTTTCACACAAACTGCTAACCCAGTCTAAGCAAGGCTCTTTCTCACCCTCATAAGCCAAACCTCACAGTCCATAGTCTTACTGCATTCAGGTATTTCAACTCTGACCAGAATAGTCCATCAAGCTGAGCTTACAGCACTGCAAGGCATCTCTTAGGCCAAGGTTTCAAATCCTTCCACATTCCTCTTGAAAATCAGCTCCAAAAGGCCAAAGCCATACAGTCAGGTGTCTATTAGCAATCCTAGTCCTCTGGTACCAACATTACTATTGCAGTCAGGTTTGCATTGCTGGCAGAAAGCAGCCAGCCAAGAGCAGCTTTTGGGAAAAACGGGTTTATTTTGGCTTATAGACTTGAGGGGACACTCCACAATGGTAGGGAAAATGAAGGCATAAGCAGAGGGTAGACATCACCCCCTCACCAATGTCAGGTGAACAGCAATAGGAGAGTGTGCCAAACACTAGAAAGGGGGAGCTGGCTATAACACCCATAAGCCTGCCCCCAATAATACTCTGCCTCCAGGAGGTGTTAATTCTGAAATCTCCATTGGCTGGAAACCTAGCATTCAGAACACCTAAGTTTACGGGGAACACCTGAATCAAACCACCACATGACCAAGTAGGCTTCATCCCAGGTATGCAGGGATGGTTCAATATACAGAAATCGGTCAACATAATATACCATATAAATAAACTTAACCATAAAAACATGATCATCTCAATTGATGCAGAGAAGTCCTTTGACAAAATACAACACCACTTCATGAACAAAACACTGGAAAGAATGAAGCTTAAAAGCTTTTTCACAGACAAATATAAGTAGAGCCAATAGATTACCCACTGAATGGGAGAGAAAAAATCTTTGCCAGCTATACCACTGACAGGAACCTAATATCTAGAATCTACAAAAAACTCAAAAAGTTAAACAATAAAAAATACAACAACCCATTCCAAAAGTGTGGGGGCAGAGTACTGAATAGGGAGTTCTTAGAGGAAGAATTACAAATGGCAAACACACACTTAAGAAACTGTTCAATATCTCTAACCACTAGGGAGATGCAAATTAAAACACTATGAGATTCCACCTTACCCCAGTAAGAACAGCAAACACTAAAAAAAAAAAAAAAAAAAAAAAACAAATCAAATTAAAACAAATGTTGGCGAGGATGTGGAGAAACAGGAACACCCATTCACTGTTGGTGGGAATGTAAGCTCGTACAACCACTATGGAAATCACTATGGAGACTCCTGAAAAGGATGAATATAGAGTTACCAACAGACCTTGTTAATTTCCTTACTGGGCATTTACCCTGAAAGCTCCACAACTCAGTTCAGATATATTTGCTCAACCATGTTTATAGCTGCTGATCTTATAATAGCTAAGAACTGGAATCAACCCAGGTGTCCATCACTGGGTGAATGGATAACCAAGATGTAGTATATCTACACAATGGAAGTCTACTCAGCAGTAAGAAAAAAAATGACACTGAAATTTGTAGAAAAATTTGGAACAGATCATACTAAGTGAACTCTCACAATTATAGAAAGACAATCATCACATGGTTTCATTCATCTGCAATTCCTAACTAGGATCAGCCCAAGTTGCTGACATACCTGAATGGCATCTTGATCTTGGACAATAGGGAGGGTAGGGCTTGGGGAAAGGGGAAGGGTGTGGGGGACACATAACTGTATCCAAATTGAACTGGGACCATAGAATCTTATATATCCTGGAAGTCAGACTAAAAAATTAAACCCTTGGGCTGGAGAGATGGCTTAGCAGTTAAGCGCTTGCCTATGAAGCCTAAGGACCCTGGTTTGAGGCTCGATTCCCCAGGACCCATGTTAGCCAGATGCAAAGGGGACACACGCATCTGGAGTTCATTTGCAGTGGCTGGAGCCCCTGGCTTGTCCATTCTCTCTCTCCTCTCTCTTTCTCTGCCTCTTTCTCTCTCTGTCGCACTCAAATAAGAATAAACAACAACAACAAAAAGTTTTAAAAAAAGTTAGACCCTCAAGAGTACCTTAGGTGGAGCTCCTGAATCAAAGGGCCCTGGAGAGGGTGAGATGAAGCCTAACCTTAATTTTCTCCTGTTTCTCTTTTTTGTCTTTTTCTTTTTTTCTATTCTCTTGGTGTGGGCCTGCAATTCTCTGTATCAAGACGTAGCTAACATCTACAGTGAGCTGTTGGAGAGACCTACAAGGTCTCCCAAAACAAACAAGACGGACTTCTGCCAGAGCACTTGATTACCCACCAGAGGTTAATGATAAGACCCTACTGCTGAAGACACCATATGCTGTCAACACGGACCATTGAGAGACCTGGGTGGAATCCGGAAGAAAGCCAGTCCCCAGACAGTTGCCCATCTAGTGCTTGAAGGTTCTGCATGAGGGGGAAAGTGACCAACATCTGTCTGAGCAACTTAAAGTCTAAGCGACTCAGCATCAAACAACCTGACGTGATGCTCACACAGAGCAATACTGGCACACAGCCATGGTGGGTAACCAACTGCTCTTGGATTGGCTAATGGACCTACTCACTGGAAAGGAAACCATATCTGGAGCTGGGAAACAAGTCAGAATCATATCCAGATAACGATTTAGCTTTCCAATGTCAAGCTCCCATTAATCTTGGGCTAAAAGAGGGCCTATACCCCTTAAATTCTCTCTAAATTAATAATGGTCATCCCACTTAACTGGTGCTGACTTCACTCTCTGTTGGAGAATCTGCTTCTTTTATTTTATTTTATTTATTTTAAAAATATTTTTTGTTCACTTATTTATGTATTTATTTATTTGAGAGCGACAGACACAGAGAGAAAGACAGATAGAGGGAGAGAGAGAGAATGGGCGCGCCAGGGCTTCCAGCCTCTGCAAACGAACTCCAGATGCGTGCGCCCCCTTGTGCATCTGGTTAACGTGGGTCCTGGGGAATCGAGCCTCGAACCAGGGTCCTTAGGCTTCACAGGCAAGCGCTTAACCACTAAGCCATCTCTCCAGCCCTATTTTATTTTATTTTATTTTTTAAGGTAAAATCTCAGTCTATCCCAGGGTGACCTGGAATTCACTATGTAGTCTCAGGGTGGCCTTGAACTCATGACGATCCTTCTGTTTCTGACTCTTGAGAGTTGGGATTAAAGGTGTGCACCACCACACCTGGCTCTGCTTCTATTTTTCATACAGGAGCAGGACCTAAGGAGATAAATGACCCAGTGCACTTCACCCCGGCCCCAGCTGAAACCACAGTGGAATTGGAGAGATGAGCAAACGTGCAGCTTTCTCAGTGAACCTGGTATCAGCACAGGGTGAAGGAGACAGACCCTGAGGACACTCAACACCTACCAAAGCAGAGATCCAGAGGCTCCTAAGAGCCCATCACTGAAGTAGACTTAAAGTGCTTCCAGCATGGCTCAGGGAATTTTGCAAAAGAGGGGATGGAATGATTGTTAGAGCCACAAGTTGGGACATTATGCACAGAGACATTGCCTTTCCCCCAAATCTGACTGCTGCCCCCACAGTGCATGACCCACAATCTCCATGAGGTTGACCTGCATCCCCAACAAGGAGGGCCTTTTTGGAAAAGGGGCAGGGATGAGGGAAATGATGGTACTAACATGTGGTGTTTACATACTAAGTATGTCCATATCTAATAAAAAAGAACCCAAGGATTCCACATATTAGGCAAGAGCTCTACTAACAAACCACACCCTCAGCCCCTCACTGGGGTTCTAGGCAGGAGCTCTACCACTGAGCCACGCCCCCAGCCCCTCACTGGGGGATTCCAGGCAGGAGCTCTATCACTGAGCCACGCCCCCAGCCCCTCACTGGGGGATTCTAGGCAGGAGCGCTACCACTGAGCCACACCCCCAGCCCCTCACTGGAGGATTCTAGGCAGGAGCTCTACCACTGAGCCACACCACCCAGCCCCTCACTGGGGATTCTAGGCAGGAGCTCTACCACTGAGCCACGCCCCCAGCCCCTCACTGGGGATTCTAGGCAGGAGCTCTACCACTGAGCCACACCACCCAGCCCCTCCCTGGGGAATTCTAGGCAAGTGTTTACTGTAGAGCCTTTTCCCCTTTGAGTTAGGGTTTCACTCTGAAGTTCAGGCTGGTCTTTATTTATAATTTTCCTGCCAGAGTTTCCCAAATGCTGGGATTGCAGGCTTGGGCCACCAGGCCCTGCTGAGAGCTGATTTCCTGGCCAGCATGGAGCTGAGTCTGTTTCTTGTACGCTTACAAAGCTCTTCCCCAAGGTGGCATGCAGATGTCTATAGATGTCCTGCAGATCAAGTGAGTTACTTTGCTCTTCAAATCTTCTAAATCCGACTCATGTTTATCCGATTGTCTGTCGATGGCTGTAGAAGGTGTTTCAAAGCCTCCCGTTGGCAGATCTATCAATTTCCTTTCCCAGGAGTTACTGTAACTTGTTTTTTTTTTCTCTCTCTCTCTCTCTCTCTCTCTCTCTTTTGGCTTGTGTATGTGTGTGTTCAGGTGTGTATGTCTGTTTGCATGTAGGCTTGCAGATCTGCACACACGTGAGGCCAGAGGTTGATACCAAGTGTCTTCCTTGGTCACTTTCTTTCTTATTTATTTAAGATAAGGTCTCTCACTTGAACCCAGAACTTGCTAATTCAGCTAGTCTGGCCAGCCTTGCCCCAGGGACCTCCTGGCTTGCCTGCTGAGTGCTGAGATCACAGGCGCATGCCATCATGCCCACCTAGCACATATGTGGGGTCTGGGGACCTCAAGGTTGAAGGGCATTTTATCCACTGTGCCTCTCCCCAGCCCCCACATACAAAGTAAGTTATGACAACAGGTGCATCACAGTCGGATCGAGACAGTCCTGCTGGGGAAGTGAACTTGGAGTCACGTGCCATCCTTTTTTATTAGGTAAGATTTTGCTCTAGTCCAGGCTGACTTGGAACTCCCTCTATTGTCTCAGGGGCATTGAACTCACAGCCATCCTCCTACCTCTGCCTCTCAAGTGCTGGGATTAAAGATGAGCACACCACGCCCAGCAACATCTCATCCTCTTTATCCCGAACAGTCCTTTCACACTTTCATTGGAGAATCTTGTCCTTTCCTTTTTCCTTCCCACACATCCCTGTACTTAAGTTTTAGGACCATCTCCTGTAAATGATGTGTGTATGTATGTTTCTAGTTTATTGTGAACATTGATATATTCAGATTTATTTATCTGTTTCATTCTCTCTCTTCTCCTATAGGTTTTGATCTTTCTTTACACTGAATTGATTGAGAGTTTGGAATCTTATTTTCCCTTCTCATTCCTTTTTCCTTTTCTAATGTATTTATTTACTCACTAAATATGCATTTATTCATGGGTTGTTTATTTTTGCTTGTTTGGGTTTTTCTTTTTTGAGACAGGATCTCAGCCTGTACCCCTGATTGACCTCAAGCTCCAGCAATCTTCTTGCCTCAGCCCCCCAAATGTTGGGGTTCCCAGCCTGCTCTGCCACACCTGGCTGTTAAGGGTTATTCTTGAAAATGCACACATGATGCGCATGCAAAATCTAATGTTAGCCAGTGTTTTCACCCCTTTCCAGGGACCACTCAGGAGCCCACTGTGTGTGAGCAGTAGCCTCTGCCCTGAGCCCGCCTGGGACCAAAGGCGTGCGTGTGGGCATCTGTGCAACCATTTCATTCTTTTCTGGATTTTTCACATGTCTTGCTATGTAGCCTGGGCTGCCCTCAACCTTGCAATCCTCTTGCCTCAGCCTCCTGAAATCTGGGATAACAGGTATGTGCCATCACACTTGGCTGTCATGTTACAATTTACATGATTAAAAAGCTCTTGGGAAAATAGGGGCTGGGAGATGGCTCAGTCAGTAAAGCCCTTGTCATGCAAGTATGAGGACCTCAGTTCGATACCCACAGCCTGTGAAAAGTGCCAGATGTATGCGGGGCGTGGTGGCGCACGCCTTTAATCCCAGCACTCGGGAGGCAGAGGTAGGAGGATCACTGTGAGTTCGAGACCACCCCTGAGACTCCATAGTGAATTCCAGGTCAGCCTGGGCTAGAGTGTGACACTACTTTGAAACCCCCCCCACCGAAAAAAAAACCCAGCTAGATGTGGTGGTATGAACTTGCAAAGTCTAGCACTGGGGAGACAGGAGGAGGACCCCTCAGGCTCACTGGCCAGCTGGTTTGGCCAGTTTAGCCAGTTTAGCCTGAGCTTCAGACTGGTGAGAGACCTTGTCTCAAAAGAGGTGGACGGAGAACCGGAGGCAGACAGCCGAGGCTGTCATCTGGCCCCCACATGCATATGCACATACATGCACACACATCTACACACTTGCATTCTACTTCCAAGTATGCACAAAAACATGCATAAAAGCTGCTGAGAAGATAGGACCAGATGGGGACGATTTAAAGAAACAATCCACCATATGTTATTATCATTACACATCATATGTATTTAACATTGCAAAGACTTAGGAGTCCTGCATGGCTCTGCCCCCTCCCTGGCTACCATTCCAGGCCACAGTGCCCACCCAGGTGTGTTCAGTAATTAAGATAGTGTGACACTAAGACTGGACAGACACAGTGACCCAGGAGAAAGCCTGAAGCCCACAGGCGGTCCCAGTCCTACTGGGACTCCTGATTTATGGCGGTACAGGTCCACTTGGGAGTGAGGAGACTGTTTAATGAATGCTACTGGGACAATTCGCTATTCATGTGGAAAAAATGAAATTGAATTTCTGCCTCACGTCATAAATAAAAGTCACTTGTGGAAGATAGTGTGGGAGATTATCTTTGTGTCTTCACCGTGGCGGGAGGCTTGCTTAAACAAGACACAAAAAGTGTGGACCGTAAAATACAAGATTGATAAATTTCACCGTGCTAACATAGAAACTTCGCTTGCCAAAAACTAACACAAGGAGGGTGGGAAAGCACGTCTTGGAGTGAGATGACATATTTTCCACACATAGACCATCTGAGGAGATAAATAAATCATCCAAATAAACACAGCCTGCCCCTTAAGAAATCGTAGACATGGATTAGGGTCTGATGGTGTGGCTCAGTGGGTAGAGTGGTAGCCTAGCGTGCACAAAGCCCTGGTTTGGTTTACAGCAGCACAAAACTAGGTGTGGCGGTCCATGCCTGAAATCTCAGTTCTTGGGGCATGGAAGCAAAAGGATTAGGAGTTCAAGAAAGAAAGAAAGAGAAGAAAAGAATAAAAGAAAAAGGAAAAAATGGCTGAAAGTTGGGACAAGCATGTCACAGCAAGAGACATCTGTGGTGGAATCTCCACAGCCAACTTGGTCGGATTGGGAGACAACTGGGAGCTGCGTGAGGCATGCGTTTGGGTGTGTCCATGGTTAGCTGAATGGAGAGATCCTGGGGCCATGTAGGCAGCCCCATCCTGGGATGGAGAATGAAGGAGAGAGGTAGGCTGCTTCCCACAGGCACGTTTCTTTCCTGTTTTCGTGGTGTGAGCAGTCCTCCTCCACTGCATACGACCACCACGTGGATGGGCCACGTGACTGTGGATGGGCCACGTGACTGTGGACAGAGCCCTCTGAAACTGTGAGCCAAAATAACTTTTTCTTCCCTTAAGTTGTTCCTGCCAGATGTTTGGTTCCCAGTGATGGAATGCTGACTCACATAGCCATGTTTATATAAATGGCAAATGAACCTATAAGAGGAGAGTCAGTTTCCTTGGTAATAGAGTAAATGCATATTTGGTTTGTCATTTTGTTCCCAGATTGGCAAGACTCAGTCTGATAAGTTATGTGTTGATGCTGCAAATTGACCTCCATTGGTGTTTTGTGAATGTTTTAATTTGTGATTATTGATTTGCATGTGTGTATGTGTGGAGAGGCCAGGTTCTCTTGCTGCTGTAAACAAATGCCTGTTCAACTTTACATGGGGGCTGGGGAATTGAACCCAGGCCCACAGGCTTTGCAAGCAAGCACCTGTTATGCCCAGATCACAGGGTCCCCAAAGACCACCAAGAGAGTCGGACATGTATGCAACAGCAAAGAGCTTTATTTTGGGCTGAAGCTCAGGCTCCAGACTTCACCAACGCAGTGGGTCCATCCAAGAGCCCTGAATGGCATCTGGGAGGAGCTTTTATTAGGTTCAAACAAAGAAAAGGGGAATTTCCAACATAGCAGTTACATGATTGGTTGACATTTAGCCAGAGTACACATGTTACGAGCTGATTGGTTTCACAGTAGCTGAGGAGTGTTAAGCAAACTTATCTATAGTCACAGGAGCCACAGGAATGTATAACATCTACTTGGTCCTTTCTGATTGGTCCGGTACAGGGTTATTTCGGGTACTGGGCAGTTTGTGGTTGTTTTTCCCAGTAACTGCAAAGTGCTGCATCAGTAACTTGGGCCCTGCAGGGCAACAGAAACTTAGGCCTATTAATATCTTTAAAGCCTGTCACGGTGTTACTTTGGTTTGGGCTCTTTGGTACCTTTAACCATGGAGCCATTTCGCCAGCCTCTGTTTTTGCTTTTTTAAAAATATTTTTTATTTTTATTTATTTATTTGAGAGCAACAGAGAGAAAGAAAGAGGCAGAGGGAGAGAGAGACAGAGAGAGAATGGGCACGCCAGGGCGTCCAGCCACTGCAAACGACCTCCAGATGCGTGCGCCCCCTTGTGCATCTGGCTAACATGGGCCCTGGGGAATGGAGCCTCAAACTGGGGTCCTTAGGCTTCATGGGCAAGTGCTTAACCGCTAAGCAATCTCTCCAGCCCCTGTTTTTGCTTTTTTAAAACACATGTGTGTGCATGTGCAAGTACATGTGCGCATGCGTGTGGGTGGGCATTGTATGTATATATGTGCGTGCATGTATGAAGGCCAGAGGGCAACCTCAGGTGTTGTTTCTCAGGAACACCATCCACCTCCTTTGAGACAGGGTCTCTCTCTGGCCTGGAGCTCACCACTTAGGCTAGACCCGCCAGCCAGTGAGCCTGAGGAAGCCTCCTGTCTCTGTCTCCCCCGTGCTGGGTTGACAAGTGATGTCGCCATACTTGGCCCTTGTAGATGGGTTCTGGAGAGAGTACACAAATTGTCCTCAGCCCCCAAGACACGCAGCCCTGCTTTTTTTTTTTTTTTTGGCAGTCTCACGTAGCCCAGGATGGCCTCCAGCTACTACGTATCCGAGGAGGACCCAGATCTTCTAACTGTCCTCCCTCCACCCCTGAGTGCGGGGATCACAGGTGCGCCCCCCATGCCCAGCTTGCGCGCTGCAATGGATCAAATCCTGGGCCCCGGGCATGTCAGCTGGCCATTCTACCTACTGAGCCATGTTTCTGGTCCTCACACTTCGGAAAATGAATCGGTTTTAACTTAGAGAAGTGAACATTTCAAGGTGTTACGCTCCAGCAGTTCTATTTAAATCAGAGAGAAGTGTTTGAACATGAGCCCATGGAGTGGAGTACTGGAATGTTCCCAGCACGCCATTTATAGAAACAAAGCCCTGAGAAAGGACCACGTGCCCATCTGATGGATGAGAGGGTGAAACATGCTTGGTGTACTAACACGATGGAATCTCACCCAGTGATGAAAATTTTACATGGTAGGGACCCACAACTGCCAACTTGGCCTTGTCTTCAAAACATATGCCAGAGGACTGGGGAGATGGCTCAGTGTGAGGCCACTTGCCTTGCCAGCCTAAGTGCCAGAGTTCAGATACCCGGACTCCATGTAAAAGCCAGAACTGTGGCGAGCTTCTGTAATCCCAGCAATCACTTGGAGAGATGATAGGCAGAGATGAGAGAATTTCCCGGGAGCCATAGACCAGCTAGCCTGCTGAATGCAGCAGAGAACTGTGACACCCAGAGAGAGCCTGCCTCAAACAATGGGGAAGGTGAGGACAGGTGGCCCAAGTCATCCTCTGAGCTCCCAATCCACATGTTGGCATGGGCGTGCCTACATTCACACATACGAACATGTGCACCCATGCCAAAAATAAATTTTTTAAAGAGAAACGAGGAACACATCAGAGTGAGGCTGGTTAAGTGGGTTTTTGTTCAGCATCACATGAGTGCAGCTGTGGAAACGGTTACAGGCACACCACGGGACTTGTGATAATGGTCAGCTCGGGGCGTGGAGGGTCAGGGGGCAGTCAAGCGGGGAAGGAGTCCCAGCTCAGGGTGACTGGCAGGAGGGGACATGGCTCAGGAGCCTCGTGGCTAGAGTCCCCCAAGAGAGTCAGTTGACCCCAAGGCTGTGTCTGGCTTATTTGCTCATCCTTTCTGGCTTTTGAGGATGTCACTGAGGTGCTTCCAAGTTTCTGGCTTGTGGGGTCATCTCACGCTGCCCTCCCCGCTGTCCTTGCGGGGTCTCCGCGTGCGCTGCCCCTGGACCCTCCTTGCTCTATCTGTCCCCCGCCCTGGTGTCTGTGTTCCACTCCAGCCGCTTAATTTCCTGGAACCCTTGCCTCGTCCCCTGATTCCCATCTTGAGGCTTCCTTCTCGGAGACCTGACATTCACTGCTCAGCTCTCAGAAGCCCCTCGCTGGCAAACTAAGAGACTATGGATACTCCTGCCTCCTCTGGGTCCTTGGCTGTGGGGGGGGGGTGAAGGCCGCAGAGCAGCCAGGGACGCCGACTCCTGATGCCCGGTCACCGAGGAGGAGGCTGCATCCGAGGATACCATGGTTCCCTCGAGGAACCCTCTTAGCTGTGTTGGTACCTTTTGTCCCCAGGGGACTCCGAGTCCCCCCCGTTTGTACTTCATCTAATGACTAGTTGTTGAATCTCGTGCCTCTATTGAATACATTCCCCTAACTGCTGGTGATGGTTGAATTCTACTGTCAACTTGATTAGATCCGGAATCAAGTAAGAAACATGCCTCTTGCTTGGGTGGGTTTGCAAGGGCCTCTCTGAACGGTCTGATGGAGGAAGGAAGTCCTCCCTCCAGAGTGGCTGGCCTGTCCTGCCGTGGGTGCAGACGCAGAAGTTCCGAGAGAACCCAGGGCCTCTTGGCTGGCGGCCTGCGCTGCTCTCTGGTGAGCATGTCTGCCGTGCTGCCCCTCCCCTCACAGACACTGGGACCCCGATTTACCAGCCTTCCAATATGGCCTGAAGCGTCGAGTCTCCCCGAGAGTCCTCTGCACTTCAGTATCACAGTGGGACTGCTGGGGCACCCAACAGGCTCTTTAACACCCCAGCCTGCACACAGCCGCTGTTGGACCGCCCAGCCCGGATCCTGCACGCTAATCCGGCGATTCCCTTTAGAAGTCTAGAGGGCCCTGGATAGCGCACCCCCTAAACACAGGGGCACCGCCAATGGGTCCCAGCTACGGAAGTGAAGCAAGCAAGTTTCCCAGGGACACTGGTTAAAACTGAATCCGCTGCTCCCATTTAATTAAATTATAAACTACATAGACCCCCACTGCCTTGGATTACCTTTATAATAAAGTAAAATGCCCCACCCAAGACAAAACAAAACAACAACAGCCCCTCTTATGTTGAAGTCCCAACTCCTAACGTGACCATCCTTGGAGGGAAGGTCTTTAGGGAGGTGCCTCAGGTTCAAGGAGGTGGTAAGTGTTGGTCTCCGATCTGAGAAACTCCTCAGCTTTATAAAAAGAGGAGGAGCATGGTCCTGGTGGCACACATTTGCAATCTCAGCAGTGGGGAAGCTGAGGCAGGAGGATTGCAAGTTGGAGGTTACAGAACAAGATTTTTTCCTCAAGAGCAAGAGGAGACTCACTCTCCCCCTTCCTCCCTCTCTGCCTGTCTTTCAGTCTCTCTCTCTCACTCTACCCTTCCCAGTCACCCGATATAAAAATGAAAAGAGCTGTCACCAGGAAGTGACCTTGAACCACCATCTTTTTCAGACCTCTGAGCCATACATTCCTTGTGTATATGTCGCCCCGGCTGTGATCCCTTGCCATGGGCTAATGGCAAATTAATTCACCACACAAATCATTGCAGTGACTTCAGACAGGGTCAGCTCAGCCTGACCACACAGGTCTGGCACGACCGCTCCTCGGGAGGCTGAGAATGTGGCTCAGGGGTGGAGCACCTGCCTAGAATTCCCCTGTGTTGCAGTCGGGTTCGCTTTGCTGGCAGTAGACACCAGACCAAGAACAGCTTGTGGAAAGAAAAGGTTACTTTGCTTTGTAGACTCGAGGGGAAGCTCCATGATGGTAGAGGAAAATGATGGCATGAGCAGAGGGTGGACATTACCTCCTGGCCAAAATCAGGTGGACAACAGTGACAGGGGAGTGTGCCAAACACTGGCAAGGCAAAACTGGTTATAACACCCATAAACCTGCCCCCAACAATACATCACCTCTAGGAGGCTCCAATTCCCAAATTGCCACCAGCTGGGAGCCTGGCATTCAGAACACATAAGTTTATGGGGGACACTTGAATCAAACCATCTCATTCTGCCACTGGCTCCTATCAACAGAATACTATCCATAATGTAAAATAGCATTCATTCAGTCCAACTTTAATTTTCTTTTAATTAAGAGAGAGAGAGAGGGCTGGAGAGATGGCTTAGCAGTTAAGCGCTTGCCTGTGAAGCCTAAGGACCCCGGTTCAAGACTTGATTCCCCAGGACCCACGTTAGCCAGATGCACAAGGGGGCACACGCGTCTGGAGTTCGTTTGCAGTGGCTGGAGGCCCTGATGCGCCCATTCTCTCTCTCTTTCCCTCTCTCTGCCTCTTTCTCTCTCTGTCACTCTTAAGTAAATAAAAAATAAACAAAACAATTTTTTTAAAGAGAGAGAGAAAGAGAGGCAGAGAGAGAGAGACAGAGACAGAGAGACAGAGACAGAGACAGAGAATTGGCACACCAGGGCCTCAGCCACTGAAATCGAACTCTGGACACTTGCACCACCTAGTGGGCATGGCATGTGTGATCTTGTGCTTGCCTCACCTTTCGTGTGTCTGGCTTATGTGGGATCTGGAGAGTCAAACATGGGTCCTTAGCTTCATAGGCAAGTGCCTGAACTACTAAGCTATTTCTCCAGCCCCAGTTCAACTTTTAAAGTCCTCATAGTTTTTATTGATCCCAATGATGTTCAAATTTTCTCATAGTCCAAGGTCTTTTAACTAAGCCATAAAACCCCTCCCCCCAAAAAAACCCACATAATGGCACAGAATAAATAGTCACATTGCAAAAGATGGCATTGGGGCATAACAAGAAAAAAAAATCAAACCAATACAAGCTTAAAAGAAACAGGGAAAATATCAAATTCTGTAATTCAAAGTCCCATAACGCTAACCAGTGATGTGTCTCCAAGTCTGATAATTCTAACCAGTGACAAGCTTCTGGAGTTGCAGTTCTGCCCCTCTAGGTAGGCTATTCACAGCCGAGGAAAACGTCATCCTGTGTCGGCAGCTCTCCTTGGCAGCCATCCTATAGTCCTAGCATCTCCATGGGGTCTCTACAGCAACCCACGGTTCATCCTCATGGCTCCATATCTCCGTACGCAGGTAATCCAACAAGCCTGCTTCACACTGCCCATGGCCATTTCCAAAATCCAAAACTGTGATGCCAATAAAATGACTCTCTCTTTTCTACATTTGTTATACTCCATAGTACTGGGCGGGCTACCAATTTGTTAATCCAGGGGAGAATAAAGCCAACTTTGAAGAACAGGACACTCGTTCAGCCTTCAGGCCCCTTCCAGAGAGTCTCCATTCTTTCTGTTGTCCCAATGCAGGTCTGCTGGCCCAATCTCAAAGGCTGTAATCTCTCAAACAACTGCAGCTGAATGGGCAGCACTTTCGGCCCAAAGATTTCATTTCTGTGCCATGCGCCTCTGCTCACAGAGGTCCGTTTGTGCTCAGCGCAACCCTGCACCAGTTCCCAGGACACGGGCAGGCAGGCAGGATGCAGCCGTCCTCCGCACAAACCGCTTCTAGCCCAGTCCTGACAAAGCTCTTCCTCACCTTCACAAGCCAAGCCTCACAGTCCACAGTTCTTACTGCATTCAGGTCTTTCAACTCTGACCAGAATAGACCATCAAGCTGTACTTACAGCACTGCAAGGCGTCTCTTAGGCCAAGGTTTCAAATCCTTCCACATTTCTCCCACACATCAGTTCCAAAAGGGCAAAAGCCACCTAATCAGGTGGCATCAACTCCACTTCTTAGTACCAATTTTAAAGCTGCGGTCAGCTTCATGTTGCAGGCAGAAACACCCGACCAAGAGCAGCCTGTGGGAGGAAAGGGTTTATTTTGGCTTATAGTCTCGAGGGGAAGCTCCACGGTGGCAGGGAAAATGATGGTATGAGCAGAGGGTGGACATCTCCTCCTTGCTAACATCAGGTGGACAACAGCAACAGGAGAGTGTGCCCAACACGGGCAAGGGGAAGATGGCTATAACATCCATAAGACCTCTCCCAACAATATATCACCTCTAGAAGGTTCCAATTCCCAAATTGCCACTAGCTGAGGACCTAGCATTTAGAACACATAAATTTTAGGGGACACTTGAATCAAACTACCACAGCCAGTGTGGGGCTGGGCGTGTGGCTCAGTGGTAGAGCACCTGCCTAGCATGCTTTAGGTCCTGGGCTCAATACAGAACACCACAAAAAAGAAGAGAGAGTGGGGAGGGAGAAATGGAGAGACAAAGAGATACACAGAGAGAAATGTTAAAACTCCAGAAAGTAAGAGCCCTGGGATTCCAGGAGGACATGGCTGTAGACTTTTGACAAAACTGGCAGAGGTGTACTCTTCCAAGGGTTGGTCATCTGTGAACCCCTCATGAAGAAAGTGCCTACAGGTGTGGGTCCCACCCGTCTGCACGTGACTTTTTGTTCATTGCTGCCCTTCTCCCCAGTTACCTTCTGTGGTGGTTTGATTCAGGTGTCCCCCATAAGCTCAGGTGTTCTGAATGCTAGGTTACCAGCTGATGGAGATTTGGGAATCAATGCCTCCCGAAGGCAGTGCATTGGTGGGGGTGAGGTTATGGGTGCTATAGCCAGTTTCCCCATGCCAATGTTTGGCACACTCTTCTGTTGCTATTGTCCACTTTATGTTGGCCGTGGGTGACGTCCACCCTCTGCTCATGGCATTGTTTTCCCCTGCCATCATGGAGTTTCCCCTAAAGCCTGTAAGCCAAAATAAACCTCTTTTTCCCCCACAAGCTGCTCTTGGTTGGGTGATTTCTACCAGCAACGCGACCCTGACTGCAACACCTTCCTTGGTGTCTGCAACCTCCTCCCAGACCTGGGAGGGAAAGGACACTTCCTGACGGGCCTCAGGGGAGGGTCTGGCTTCTCCATGCAGCATCCTGTGCCTGGTGGGCATGACAGGTGGTCCGCTAGGAATCACCTCCGTGGACCAGCCACACCAGAGGGAAGCCTGTCTTCGCCGCGGGCGTCTGAGTTGCAGCCTGCTCTTCCCGTGCAGCGACACTGACCTGGCTTCCTCCTGCCCAGAGCCCACACACTGCCGTTGCTCTGCACTGACCCAGATCCTGAGGACAGAGGATATGCTGCTCATGACTGGCAGGCCACCAAATAAGCAGGGTCGCAAGTGTCACCCACAACAGAGGAGGGATGGCGCCTGGGGAGGGCCCCTCCTCTTGGGCACATCTGGGGCTATCCACTGTCTTCTGATGGTCAGGGTGGGTGGAGCCAGGATGCCCATCTACTGGCTAGGGCACCCCATCCTGCGCATGGAGGGCAGTGTCCCCGCACTGCAGACCAACCCTGTTTTCTTTTCATTCCTTTTCTTGTCCACCTATGTGTGTGAGATGTGCATGTGTGTACGCCTGTTTGTAAATGTGAGCACGTATGTGTTTGGAGGCAAGAGGCTGACATCAAGTTTCTTCCTCAATTGCACTAAACCATATTTTTTTTGCTGAGGTAGAGCCCTATTCTAGCCAAGGCTGTCCTGGAATTCACTATATAGTCTCAGATTGGCCTCAAACTCACAATGATCCTCTTACCTCTGCCTCCCAAGTGCTGGGATTAAAGGCACATGCCACGAGGCAGAGGTAGGAGGATCGTGATGAGTTCAAGGCCACTCTAAGACTACAGAGTGAATTCCAGGTCAGCCTGAGCTAGAGTGAGACCCTACCTCAAAAAAATAAATAAATAAATAAATAAAGGGCAGGCAAGGGTCTCCAGCCACTGTAAAGAAACTCCAGATGCATGTGCCACTTTGTGCATCTGGCTTATGTGGGTCCTGGGGAATCGAACCCGGGTCCTTAGGCTTCACAGGCACGTGCCTTAACCTCTAAGCCATCTCTCCAACCCTGATAATTCTTAAAAAATGCGATTTCTCCCTCACTATTTAGAGTCCCTACTTATCTGACTGAGCAGCTTGCCCTGCAGCCTTGTGGGCCCTGCTGAGCCTCAGTTTCTCAACTGCACCTGGGAAGACACCCTTGGGTGTTCTTGTACGAGTCAGCAGCAGGGCCGGGAGCCCCAGAACACCCACTGGGTCCCGCCGGCGACTTCCAGAGCGGCGGGGACTGCCTGCCGGGAGGCTCTGGTGCCTTCCACCAACCCTGCTCATAATCACTGAAAAATAACCTTCATAAAAGGCGAACAAACGTAATTTCCAGGCAAAAAGGGCTCAGATTAACAAGGCGCACAGAAGAGCGCCCTGCGGCCCAGGAACACACACTTCTGAGGAGCTGTGATGACACAGAAAGATAGGTGAGCTGTAACTTAGTGAAAACAGGAGTAATTCAGAACAGTGCACAAAGCATTTGCGCAATGCCTTGGGGAAAAAAAAAGGCTTGAGTCCTAAACGCATGCGCACATATGCATCACCCGTGTCAGTATGGGCTCATACATAATGTGTATTTCCCTGTGCACACATTAGGTAGATGTACTCAAGGTGCATATTTCTCTTTACACTTGTATCTGTTTTGATTACATATGTCTATTTGTCCTGAACAACTGAGTTCAAGGATTTAATTGGCATTCTTTAATCACCCTGGGATCACCTCTGCTCTGAGGAGGGGAAAGGTGCTTGCTGGTCATTGCTTCCAGCAGAGGAAGCTGCTGTGCAGAGAAGTGAGGGGCACAGCCTGTGTGCTCGGGACGAAGCCTCACACTCAATCCCAGGAGGTGGAGGTTTTGGCAGGCAGAGCCCTGCTGGGGGAGGTGTGTCCCTGGGAGGCGAGTCGTCTTGGGGGGTGATAGCCCAGCCCTGCTTGCTACAGGCCCAGAGATCGTTGCGCTCCTTCCTCCCTGTTGTTACGGAGATGTGATACTCAACTGGACGCTCCTGCTGTGCTTGCTCCGCCATGATGAAACTTCTCCTCAAACTGTAAGCCAGAAATAAACCCTTTCCTTCCATAAACTTTTGGGTGTTTTGTCCCAGCAACAAGAAAGTAACTGTTAGCCAGGCACGCCTTTAATCCCAGCACTTGGGAGGCAGAGGTGGGAGGATCGCTGTCAGTTTAAGGCCACCCTGAGACTACATAGTGAATTCCATGTCATCCTGGGCTAGAGTGAAACCCTACCTCAAAAAACCATAACCAACAAACCAACCAACCAACCAAACAATAAAAAGAAAGTAACTGTTATTCATGGCTTCCCATACACTCTTTTTTTTGTGGGGGGGAGGAGGAAAAGGGTTGAGGCAGGGTCTCACTCTACCCCAGGCTGACCCGGAACTCACACTGTAGCCCAGCTGGCTTTAAACAAACAGTGATCCTTCTACCTCTGCCTCCTGAGTGCTGGGATTAAAAGTGAGCGCCACCACGCTGGCTTCCTATACATTTATTTGAATAGCAGATATGGTCTGTGTATAGTATATTGTATCTAGTGGGACTTGGTAGCACATGACTGTAATCCCAGCACTTGGGAGGCTGAGGCAGGAAAATTTCACCTTTGGGGCTAGCCTGAGCTATATATAGACAGGCCTTGTTTCAGCATACAAGGATTCAAGAAGCAAGGATTCAAGATATGTAGTATCTGTAATCGTGTCCAGGTATATATGGACAGGTGTGGTCAGGTATGTATGTTGTATGCACAATTGTTAAAAACATGCATGCTTTTTTAAATGAGTGTATATGTACACTATATATAACGTGTCTAGGTGTATCTCTAATTCTCGGTGCATATATGACATGTGCCATAACTCTATGTGAGCGCATGTCACCTGTACAAGTCTGAGTATCTGCCCAGGTCGTGACTCCATGTGTGTGCCACAGAGAGAATTGCAGAGCAGTGTCCCCTACACAGAGTGTCTGCATCTTCCGTGAAGAGCCTGTCTGAAGACACGCTTGTGTCTTAAGGCTTAAGAGGGACAATTCCGCACATGTGCACATGTATGTCCATGCACGATTATGTGTGTGTATGTATATGGTATACATATATCCCCACAGGATGAGTGTGCATGTGTACACACACGCTCACACACACACCCAGGTCCAGAAACCCAGGCCTCTAAAGCACCTCAGAAGGGTGGAGTCAAGCTGATTTTGGGAGCTGAGGAGCAGCTCGGTTGGTGCGGTGCTTGCCCAGCACACATGAAGCCCTGGGTTCCATCCCCAGCCTGCAGAAACTAGCATGGCGGTACATGCCCATAAAATCCTAGCGCTCTGGAGGTGGGGGCAGAAGAATCCGAGGTTCGAGATCTGGCTGTGTCCTGCCACGGATGTGTTGCAGAGACAGGGAAGGCCACAAGGTAGGGTGTGTGACTCTAGGAACTCCGTATAGTGGCTGCCACAGTGCCTGGCATTCCTGGTTCACCAAGGAGGCTCTGGACTCCAGGGCTGCGTGGCTGCCAGGGAGAGGTGGCCCAGGCGAGTGTCTCCTGCTTCCTGCCCTGGGCTACAGGGAGTCCCTGGGCCCCTGGCCAGCTCACAAGGAGTTAAGAAGCCCCACCGATGCAAATTAAGTTTAATTAATCCTTTTCATCAGCTGCAAATATACTTTCTGAACCCTATTAAAAACATGAATATGCAAATGTAGACCTTTTTAATTCTCGCTTTTCAAGGGCTTGGTGTTGGGGTTTGATTAGTGAATCCTGTTAACAGCTTGTAGACCTGGTGCAAAATTGAATTTCCATTTTAAGTTTATTTTATTAAAAAAAAAAAAAGAAGGAGAAGAGGGAGAAAGACTGCTGGTGGAGCTAATTGTAGGGTTACACTGGAGCATCCAAGCTGACTCTAGGGTGCTGCTGACACCCATTGATCCGTTTTCCAGATGTGGAGACTGAGGCTCAGTGGGAAGGAATCTTGCCTACAACCACCTGGTAGATTAGGGTGGAGCTGGCATTGAGCAGAGGCTTCTGATGTCCCAAGCTATATGAGTTTCAGATGTATCGTATTACATAAAATATATTTATTAGAATTAAGTTAAATTATAGGTAGGTGCAAGCCACAGCACCTAGCATTTTACATGGGTTCTGGGGATTGAACTCAGGTCCTCATGCTTTCAAGACAAGCACTTTGCCCACTGAGCATCTCCCCAGCACCATTTCTGGTTTTGCTATGCAGCTCAAGCGTCTTACAACTCAGTATGTGGCTCGGGCTAGCCTCATACGTGTGATCCTCCTGCCTCAGCCTTGCAAGTACTAGGATTCCAATGTGTGTCACTATGACTGCCACCCTCCTGCATGCCATCCTTGCCCAGGGGCCATGCCCATCTCTGTGTCTCTCCAGTTCTGGTCTGTTTGCTGCCAAAGTGAACTCTCACCCCTGGCTCCTAAACATGTGCCCCAAGCTGAACTTGTGATCCTACCTTGATGACCACTGGTATAGGCCATGACGGTTGGCACACTGCCTTAGTGACTTTCTCATTGCTGCGGCCCCATTCTTGACCAGATCAACTGAGGAAAGAAGGGCTTATTTGGCTCGAGGGTCAGTCTGTCATTGTGGGGGAGAAGGGGCGGCAGGAACCTGGAGCGACTGGTCACGCTGTAGGCACAGTCAGGAAGCAAAAATGAATGATGAATCTGGTCAGGACCCGGCCTGGGGAATGGGGCTGCACATGGTCAAAGTGGGCCTTCCCACTTCAGTTAACCTAATCAACATGAGCCTTCGCTGGCATGTCACGAGGCTCAAGTTCGGGTGATTCTGGGTCCTGCCAACTTGACAATCAACATAAGCCAACAACACTCACCAATGTCCTACCTTTCAAATGTGGTTACTGAACGTTTCAAATTACATATGATGTTGGCATGACATTTCCATCAGACGGCACCATTTCATATGTGAGAAGAACTGATTAAAATATATATATTACAATACATGCATAATGTGCATATGATAAATACATTACGTACCAAGCAGAATGCCAGACAGTGATGAATGTCATATGGAAAAACAAAGATGGCTGTGGCAGGAGGCGGGATCCACGTGTGTGATGACGTTGGCTGCTGGGCTTAAGTAACGTACATTCGTTCTCACCGTCTTGGAGGCTAGAATCCAAGGTCAAGGCTCAGCAAGGCCTGCCTCTCATAAAGCTGCCTTCTTGGGCTGATAGACATATTCTCTCCCAAGGTCCTTGTAGGGCCAGCCCTCTGTGGATCTCTTCTAATCACTTCTTGTGTGCAGTATGCATGCACGTGTGCATGTATGTTGGTATGTATGTGGGCATATGGTATGTATGTGTTTGGGAATATGTGTGTGTGGCTACAAATGCATATGTGTGCACATGCATGTGGAAGCCAGAGGTTCTTCTCCATCACCCCCCACCTCATTTGTTGAGAAAGGGTCTCTTATTGGCCTGGAGCTCACCAATCAGTCTCGTTTAGCTGGCCAGCCAGCCAGCCCCAGGATCCTCCTGTCTCCACCTCCCCAGTGCTGGGAGGACAGGCCAATGTGGATGCTGGGGAACCAAACCCACATGGGCCTCATTCTTGTGTGGCAAATACTTAACCAACTAAGCCATCTCTCTGGACTGATCACCTCTTCTTATAAGCACTTCACTTGGATTAGATTTGGGCCACCCAATGAGCTCATGTCACCCTACTTTTGCCTTGCAGACCCCATCTCCAACAGCTCCATGCTGGGACAACTTTTCCTGAAAAGGCACCAGGGAGCAGCACAGGAGGTGTGCAAAGATCCACGTGGAAGACAGGGAACAGCACAGGTGGTGTGCAAGGATCCACGTGGAGGACAGAAAACAGCACAGGTGGTGTGCAAGGATCCACGTGGAGGACAGGGGACAGCACAGGTGGTGTGCAAGGATCCACGTGGAGGACAGGGGACAGCACGGGTGGTGTGCAAGGATCCACGTGGAGGACAGGGAACAGCACAGGCAGTGTGCAAGGATCCACGTGGAGGACAGGGGACAGCATAGGTGGTGTGCAAGGATCCACGTGGAGGACAGAGGACAGCACGGGCGGTGTGCAAGGATCCACGTGGAGGATGGAGGACAGCACGGGTGGTGTGCAAGGATCCACGTGGAGGACAGGGGACAGCACAGGTGGTGTGCAAGGATCCACGTGGAGGACAGGGGACAGCACAGGTGGTGTGCAAGGATCCACGTGGAGGACAGGGGACAGCACAGGTGGTGTGCAAGGATCCACGTGGAGGACAGGGGACAGCACGCGCGGTGTGCAAGGATCCACGTGGAGGACAGGGGACAGCACAGGTGGTGTGCAAGGATCCACGTGGAGGACAGGGGACAGCACGGGCGGTGTGCAAGGATCCACGTGGAGGACAGGGGACAGCACGGGCGGTGTGCAAGGATCCACGTGGAGGACAGGGGACAGCACGGGTGGTGTGCAAGGATCCACGTGGAGGACAGGGAACAGCACAGGCAGTGTGCAAGGATCCACGTGGAGGACAGGGGACAGCATAGGTGGTGTGCAAGGATCCACGTGGAGGACAGAGGACAGCACGGGCGGTGTGCAAGGATCCACGTGGAGGATGGAGGACAGCACAGGTGGTGTGCAAGGGTCCACGTGGAGGACAGGGGACAGCACGCGCGGTGTGCAAGGATCCACGTGGAGGACAGGGGACAGCACAGGCGGTGTGCAAGGATCCATAGTCCTGAGGCACCGACGGCTGCACAGGGACCCGGAGCTCCTGTCTGCTGTGCTTCGAGGTGGGCGTTTGGGATGCGACACTGAGGCAGACTGGCTTTTCTGGGCAATTTCCAAGGTTGTTATGTGGGAGAAACTGAGTTAGAACAAAACCCAAGTCCTTTAACCCCCGTGCCTCCCCCATCATCAAAGCCAGCGACACCGGCGCCTTTGCACGTCTGTTCGGTAGGTGTGCAAATCTTCCCACTAGGAGGTCAAGCCAGCTTGGGGCCAAGGGAGGAGGTTTTCTTTACTGTTTATGTGTCGCCTTTGTTGTCAGGGGCTGTTGGTTTTGTTTTGAGGTAAGGATGCATCTGAATCCTGCAGGTAAAGACAGCAGACCAAGAGATGAAATGCACCTAACCTGGGCTCCCCAACTCTCTCTGACTGTGACTTTGGGTGAACTCCTCCCCTTCTCTGGGCTAGGAGCAGAAATTCATGTAAGCCGTTCTCAAAGTCTAAGCACGTGTGTACACACATCCACCTATGTGGACTCATGCATGCCAAGTCCACATGCTTGCCACATACACATGTGTGCACATGCATACATGTCACATTCATGCTCACATGGGAGCAGAAGCCCTACACACACACATGTGCAAGTGTGTCACACGGTACTCTGTATACAGTCTTCTATCCCAAACCCCTGAGCTTTGAGACACTTCCAGGCTGCCTCAGGACAGAGACCGTACTTGGCCTGGGGGGCTGGTGACATTGAAGAAGGGAAGAGGGCATGTTTGCCTCAGACCTGGCACCCAGATGGGTTAAATCTGCAGCTGGGGTAGCAGGGCCCAATACACCCAGAAGTGACTGTCGGCAGGTTCCCTCTATCCCAACGTGCGTCTGGAATCTGCCCCCCAACTAGCAGGGCATGACCAGCTGGTGACCTTATGGAAAAGAGCTTTGTCAGCTAGAACATTCAATGAGGTGTGACCCTTTGGTGCCACCTGGGGGTTTCTGGGCAGATTTGGAAGCTGCCGGGGCTGATACTGAAGCCCTATAGGACATAAGAGTTTCCTGGGCTGGACAGACAGGGTCAAGGGACCCTTGGTAGGGGACTATAGTCTAACCCAAGATGGTGAAGGCGTGGTCCCACTTCCTCCTTCTTCCTGGCCTCAGTGAGCTTTTCTTGCTGGCAGCTGGCTTGGCGGCTCTCTGGGACCCGCGTCGTGCTGGGTTTGTCATGGACCAACCAGCAGCTTCGTCTTCATTTACGCTGACCAGCCACGGACTCCCGATGGCAGACTTCCTCCACTCAATAGAAGTCCAGCTCCCGCTGCATCTGTGTGCGGTCTGGCTCTGGGATCCCCTCTCCCAGGAGTCTGTCCTCTGCTTTTTACCCCTCTTACTCTGAAATAAACTTTATTCTTCTAAACACTTCCCTTCCCTTTGAGCCTTTAATCGGCAGAGAAAATGAACCCCACACCCGTAGACAGTATCAGTAATTCACTCCTGCCACAGGGAGCTGGTCTCTGGGGCCTCGCTGGGAGCTGCAGAGAAAACCCACAGTCCGCTCGGCCCAGAGGGCCTGGCATCAGATAGCACAGACAGGGAAGACCCAGCGCTGGCTCATGCTGGGTCGGGTGCAGTGGGGACCCCTGGGGAGAAGTTGGAGACTAGGGTGCAGAAAATCCTGTTACCTCTTGGCAATTAGGCTTGCCCTGTGGCACTAATCCCTTAAAATGAGTCATTAGCGGCTTAAGACCCATTTAGCAATGCACGCCCACTAAAGAGCTGGCAAGAGCTGGACCTAATGGGACCAGAACTTTCTCTGACCCAGGACTGCTGGACCAAGTCTCTGGCGGCTGCTTTCGGTTCCAGTTGAAGGTGTGTGGAAAGGGTGTGACACACCCTGAATGGCAAGTCATCTGGTTGTGACGGACGTGTGATTTGGGGCCTTAGCTTTCAGGCCTGCCTGAGCGTGCTCTTCCTACCGTGCCTCTCCTTGTCTCTGCCCAGAAAAACCTTCAGTCTGCCAACCTGCAGAGGTCTGCCAGCTCGCTGGGTGGGTGGGCTGGGCCTGGTGCGAGTCACTGGAGGGGGAGCAGGTGGAGGGCCAGCCTCTGGACTCAAGAGACCCCTGGTTGGGAGAAAAGCAGATGGGGAAACTGAGGCAGAAAGGAGACTGGCTGCCGCCCTGCCGTGTGGCTGTGTACCATCTGCAGAGAGGCCATTTAACTGTTGAGGGTCCGTTCATCTCTGGTGGCTGAGGCAGGCGGTGGTGGCAGGCATCTGACCCAAGCCCAGCCAGTGGGAAGACCTCGCCACGAACACCGACACTTGAGGTGACACAATGGTTCGGGGACAGGTGGTGAGGTCCGACAGTCACATGGTCCTGGGCCATGCAGCTATGTGGCCATCAGAGGTGCAGGGGCCACAGGGTTCCTGGCCATGAGGTTACAATGTGCACCTAGGGAGGGTAGTTAAGTCCACACTCCTGGGGTCTCAGATACATGGGGGAGTGTCCATCAGCAGAAGTGGTGCGGGGATGGATAAGGCCGTGGCTTCCCAGTCTCCTGTGGCTGGTTCCATAGCCTCACAGCTTGATCCAACCCTCCTCAACATGACGTGTGCACACACAGTGCCTCGCTGTTGGGCTATGGCAGGTCTGGCCCTGGCCCAGCAGCTCCGTGGGGCACAGCAGTGGGTAAACAGGCTGGGGCACCATGGAGGTTGCCTTGAACCCTCAGTACTGGGAACAGCACCAGCCCACAGGAGCGAACGGTGACCATGGATGACCTAAGAACAGAAGGAATGAATCTGGCTGGGGGCTGGCTGGCTTGGGCTTCTCGAGAGTACCAGGAGCTAACAGTGACCCCACCTGGGCATGGCATAACTTGGGCTCCATAGGGCTCAGCTGCCCCTGTCGGGGACAAGAGCCTCACAGGGGTGCAGCCTCTGTCCCCACATCTGCCTTCAAAGCTGGGCTGTCAGGGGCGGGGCCGGGACTGGAAGGCTCCCTCATAGACTGGACAGCCAGTCAGGCGTTACATGACAGGTCTCCCTTTCCTTTGGTGTCATGGCCCCTATCTTGACCCCTATGATCCCTGCTGGTCAAAGAGGGAGATACGGTCAGAGCTTGAGGCTATGGGCACACAGGGATTTGGGAGAGGGGACAGAGAGGTCAGGGTGGCCCCAGTCATTCCAGCTACCATCTGGGTCTCCTGCCAGGCAGGATGGGCACAACCTTCAGCCCTCCAGGCGTAGAACTACCCTGGCCCTTCAGGAGGGACAGAGCAGTGGGCAGCAGAGCAGGGATCAGGCTCAGGGTTGTCTATTTCAGGGCCTGTGCTTGCCCATCCTCATGCGACAGTTGGGGTCCCTTGCTCACTGATGTCAGACACCCAGGCTTCTGAGAAATGGGGCCTCGACTGCAGACACCTCCCTGGCTGCATCTGGGTGTGAAGGGAGTGTGGGAAGAACACGATGGAGCCTCTCCTGACCCGCAGCGGGGAGCCAGGCGGCTGGAGGCCTCACACATGCAGCCAACATACAGCCGGGTGGAGGGCAATGAGAAACCTTTTATTTCATAAGGCCGGGGATGTGGACTTGAGCCACAGTCTGCCCACCAGACTCCTGGGACAACAGACCAGGTGGCAGCATCCGGGCCAAGGGCAGCTGGGGTGGGGACACCTCGGGACAGGGCAGCGCGCTCGGCACCCAGGGACAGAGGGGGCTGGGGAGCGGGCCCCGGCCTGGAAACTCCTGTGGCTGTCCCTTGCTGGCTGGGGTCCTGAGACAGGGCCACAGCCTGAGCAGAGGCTGTGGCTCGTGATCATGACCTGTGCTGCAGCTGCGGGTGGCTGAGGGGGTGGGGACATGGTGGGGTGGCTGCCTGGAGGTCGGGGCAGTGAGTTGGTGGCTGCTTGGCTGCGGCCCAGGGCCGCGGTGGCAGAGCCGGGACGGCGCGGCTAGACGGCGGTCTGGCGACTGAAGAGCTCAATGGTGAGCGCGCTGAGGAAGGCCGGGATGCTGTCCTGGCGCAGCAGGTGCAGCTCGATGAGCTCCGGCACGGAGCGCGAGAACTCCGTCTCCAGCAGCTGCATCTTGGAGCCCGAGGGGCCCGTGGCCTGCGGGGTGACAGGAAGGAGGGCGGTTAACACTCCCAGCCGGCAGGTGCTGCCCTCCCCCACACCTTCAGGGTCGGAGCCCGGCTCAGGAGGGTGGAAACACACTCCTGCCTCTGTCCGGTGCCCAGCTAGGTCAGCTTCAGGGTCAGCAGCAGAGGGGGCTGAGAGTCACAGTCGACAGCCACCCCTCAGACAGATGGCTTCAACCCCATCTTTCCCCACCGCTGCTGTTTCCCGTCTTCCTCTGTCCCAGGGCTGAGGACAGACCACCACACACTCAGGACGCTGGGGAGTCAAGGTCCCACGCCCCCCCACCCCCGGCCCAGTGGGGATTCCTGGGGACGCCCATTCTGGAAGGTCACCAGCTCTTCAGTCGTCCACCTGCCTGGCCACATCAGCCCCAGTCCCACGTCCTGCGGGCAGCCTGAGCAAACCCTGAACGTCTTCCACACTGTGGAGGACCTGTGCTCTCGAGCAGTGGCTCCCCTGTCAGCCTTAGTTTCCCAGCCAGTGCCGTTGGGGTGCTGGGCAATCAGGGATGATGCAATGAAGGTCTGGCCCTGGACGTATGAACACCGGAGCACAGACTGACCCCTTTCTGCCTTGTTAGGCAAATGTCACTTAGGTCTGGGGAAGGGCAAGGCGGGCCCATCACCGTGTGTCCAGGGAAAGCTTGCAGACAAGATCACAGGTGGCAGCAGGCCACAGGGCAGGCTCCTAGGCACAGCTAGGGCGATGCAGGCAGGGGGAGCTCACAGGTGCCTCACTTGCTCGGCAGTCTGTCTGAACACCCCGGGCCATCGCTGCCCTGGGCCACAGGCAACGGCGGGACATTCACACAGCCGGGTGTGTGGACAGGAGTTGCAGACAGAGGCTGCGGCTGGCAAGGACCTCCAAGGTGCTTGGGTGCTTCTGGGCAGGGCCTGCTTCCATGATATTCCCACCCATCCAGGGCCCACCCTGCCTTCAAACCCAGCCAGGCTGCAGTGGCCCAGGCTGTGCAAGAGCCATGTGGCCCGTGAGGGAAAGGCACTCACTACCCAGGCCACAGACAGACCACACGGGGCAAAACACCTGCTCTTGCAGCCAGGAAGGTGGTGGCCACAGCCCGTCCAGGCTACCTAAGCCTCAAGTGTGACAAATGCCCAGTGAACCCAGAGCCCTCCTAGCTCATCGCAGACCTGCAAAGGGCCAATTACAAGCTGGGCAAAGTTCCGATTAGCTCTTGGGGCACCATGGCTCGTGAAGGGGACATGTCCAGCCAGAGTGGGCAGCTGCTCTGTGCCCATCGGGATGGCCACTCCAGAGATGAGTGCACAGTGAGGCTCAGGAGGAATCAAAGCTCATATGCCTCATCTGTGAGAATGAATATAAACGGCAGTGCTGCTATGAAAAAGTGACATCTCCTCAGGGTGACCATGCGACCCAGCAATGTCCCTCCAGATATGTGTCCAGTGCCACCGAACGTGTGCTCTGCTACCCAGCCTCCCATGAAAATGTCCCCAAGGCACTGTGGCGCAGGAATCAAATAGGTCCTGAACGAGGGCGAGAGAAGACCCAAGGACAGGGTAGCGTGACTCCGGCCACACGAGGCCTTCACTGGAGGCCATGCGACAGAGGACAGAGGCAGGATGCAGGTTGGTCTGTGCAGGGAGGGGAGGAAGAGCTTGCTCTGGAGTGGGGCTGTCTGTGAGGTGGTTAACATGCCCTGCAGGTGGATGACTCTGAGGACGACACTGGATGTGCCACCAAGAACCTACTGGACTGTGATGGGCGAGGTGGATGCAGGAGAACGTCTTGTTAATAAAGGCCCTCCTGACAGCGGGCTCCTTCTGCGGAAGCCACACAGGTGGCCCGGCTACCCCATAGGTACTGACAGCTCCTCCTGGTCATGCTTGGGCCAGGCCCAGACTTGGTGGTGAAGTACCCCCATTTACCATCTGACACCCCATTAGGAGTGAGCAAGAGCAGACTTAGTGGGAGTGGCAGCTGCCTGGGCTTGGAGCACCCCTTGTGTCCCAGCATCACCTCCCTCTACCTCATGGGGCATTGAGGTGTGAGGCTCTGTGTCTAGATGGCTCTCCAAGCTGCAGCATGTCTTGCTTGTTACCATCATCTTCCTTTGGTGTCCTCACTGAGGCCGACCCCAGCCTGTGCCTGTGGCCCTTAATACATTTAGCCTTGTCATAGTTCAACACAAACCGTTTTCAAACAAAAATAAGAGAAACCACGCTGACCTTTTCTCAAGAAAATCCTTTCATTTCTCCCTTCTGCTCTTGACTCTGAATGTTTCCCCTAAATGTCAGAAGGGCTGGCTCTTCAGCAGCTGTCGGGGAAGCGGAACTGGCAGGGCTGGCTGGGCAGGGGCAGGAGTGGGCTGGGAAGAGAGTCTTCAGACCTCCTTCTGCCCAGGTGGGGTCCTGTGGGGGCCATGTCTTCCCTTCCTTGCTCCTCCTTTAGCAGTGGGAGGTCTGGGGTCTGGCCATTCTTTTTCTTTTCATTCTGAGTGAGATCAGAATGGATTCAAGGGCCTAATACAAGTTAGGCAGGTGCTCTGCCACTGAGTCACACCCCAGCCCTTCACTGGGGGATTCTAGGCAAGAGCTCTACCACTGAGCCACTTCCCAGCCCCTCACTGGGGGATTCTAGGCAGGAACTCTACCACTGAGCCACGTCCCCAGCCCCTCACTGGAAGATTCTAGGCAGGAGCTCTACCACTGAGTCACGCCCCCAGCCCCTCACTGGGGGATTCTAGGCAGGAGCTCTACCACTGAGCCAGGCCCCCAGTCCCTCACTGGGGGATTCTAGGCAGGTGCTGTACCACTGAGCCACGCCCCCAGCCCCTCACTGGGGGATTCTAGGCAGGAGCTCTACCACTGAGCCACGCCCCCAGCCCCTCACTGGGGGATTCTAGGCAGGAGCTCTACCACTGAGCCACGCCCCCAGCCCCTCACTGGGGGATTCTAGGCAGGAGCTCTACCACTGAGCCACACCCCCAGCCCCTCACTGGAAGATTCTAGGCTGGAGCTCTACCACTGAGCCATGCCCCCAGCCCCTCACTGGGGGATTCTAGGCAGGAGCTCTACCACTGAGCCACACCCCCAGTCCCTCACTGGGGGATTCTAGGCAGGTGCTGTACCACAGCCACGCCCCCAGCCCCTCACTGGGGGATTCTACGCAGGTGCTTTACCACTGAGACACACCCTCAGTAGCTTAGATCTTGAAGTTATCCTCCTGCCTCAGCTTATTGCCTAAGGGAATGAAAGGACTGTGTCATCAGGCCCAATAAGATTTTTTTTTTTTTTGAGGTAGGGTCTCCCTCTAGCTCAGGCTGACCTGGAAATCTTCCTGTAGTCTGGGCTGGCCTCAAATGCTCAGTGATCCTCCGACTTCAACCTCCCAAGTGCTGGGATTAAAGGCATGCGCCACCATGCCATGCTCCGGCATGATTCTTCATTTGAAACAGATGTGCCCCTCAGTCACCAGTGTCACCTCGTCTGCCGTGACAAACAGGGAAGGGAAAATGGCTCAGCACGCCTCCCACCAGGCTGACACGGGTTGGACAGGAGCAGCCGTCCTCTTCACAGATCCCAAACAAAAGCAGGTCCCATGAGAATGGCCAATCCACTCCCACCCCACCCCACCCCACGGACAGGCTGCTCTGATAGCCCAAGCAGCCTTCTCCACAGGCCCTTTACCCACTCTCCTGCCTCAGTTTCCCTCAGAGTGCCCTGTCTCCAGGTGCAGCAGCAGAGGCTCCCTCCTCAGACGGACCCTGGACGTGGCCCTGGCTCATCAGCATGCACAGGTGGAGCACTGCCCTGCCTATCAGTCTCCAAGCAGCGTTGCCTTGTTCAAATACCACCCAGTCCCCAGGTGCCTTGTAAATCACCATAATTAGAGGCTGTTCACTTAAAATTAGAGCGCAATTTTTTAAAAAGCAAATTGCCCAGTAAGACGTGCTGGCTGTGGCTAGAAATATTTATGGGCTGTACGCGTGTGCCTCTCCAGCTCCCTCCCTCAGCGCTGGGGGGCATCGGCAGCTCTGCAGCCCCACCCCGCTGCCTGGCGTCTAACACTCGGGTCAGACCCGCTGCCTCAGCCGCTGCCTCCGCTCTGGCAGCAGGAGACTGCCGGCCGCCTCCCCGGAGGTTGAGGGCTGTGTGCAGAGCTGTGCTGGGTTCTCTCTCCACTGTAACAGGAACTGCACGGACAGGCCTCGGGACGCGCGTGTGTGCGCACGATGCACACACGCCCGGGACCTCTGCTGTGAGTTACAGGTCTCTGCACTCCCAGCCCGGTGCAGGCCGGCGGCTGGTGTGTGTAACGGGCGCGTCACAGCGCTCCTCTGGCAAAGAGGACCGCGGAGACAAACGGGCTGGAGGGGATCAAGAGAGACAAGACATTCATTCCTCTCGGCTATCCCGCTGCAAGTGAGGGGCACGCAGGGGCAAGGTGCAAAGCGTGGTGGGCTTCGTGTCTAGAGTGCGAGCACCTTCCGCCAAAGGGTTAGAGAGTATCTTGTAGGTAAAGAACTCACTGGTACAGTGTCTGCCCAGAGTCCCCCAGTGAGGGGCTGGGGGCGTGGCTCAGTGGTAGAGCTCCTGCCTACCACTAGTGAGGGGTTGTGGTATGGTTCAGTGTCAAAGCACCTGCTTAGAATCCCCCAGTGAGAGGCTGGGGGCGTGGCTCGGGAATGCTTGCTAGCATACACACGCCCTGGGTTCAACTGTCGGCACTAGAGAAGAAAAAGAAAGAAATGAAACAGGTGTCTAGAGATTCAAGCCACTGCTGTACAGGAAAGCCTGGATCCAGGTTCACGCAAGCAAAAGTGAACTAAGACAATGAAACCAACATTCCGCTTCAAGATACCCGGGAGCGACGTCAGCGCTGCTCCTATGGCATGACGGCGCTGCGGTGAGGGTCACGACGGCCCGTGGCTTCCGACTCCAGGGCTGGAGTGAGGCTCTGGAGGAGACGGGCTTCTTGTGTCAGAGCACAGCGTGCTAAAGAGGAGGACGTGCGGCGGGGACGTCCGCAGCAAAGCCCTTGACCCCCTGGAAGCTGGGCAGCAGTTCCCCGGCAGCCCTGGGTTCAGGGGCATCTCTGGGAAGCACAGCAAGGAGCCGTGTGGCCTGGCGGCGGGGGAAGCCCAGGCCTGGAGGCCCAGGCACAACTGCAACGCTGCCGTTATTATTAGGACAGAGAAAGCTGAGCATGGGAGCACCCAGTGTGTAGAAGAAGCCCATGAGGGCTGGAGAGATGGCTTAATGGTTAAGGCGCTTGCCTGCAAAGCCAGAGGACCTCGGTTCGATTGCCCAGTACCCATGTAAGCCAGATGCATAAGGTGGCACATGCGTCTGGAGTTTTGTTTGCATGTGACAACAGACCCTGCTGTGCCCATTCTCTTTCCCTCTAATAAGTAAATTAAAACATTTTAAAATCCCGTGGCAGGGAGCAGCAGGCAGCTCAATGTGGCGCGTACTCTGTGTGGGGACAGGTTAGGCCCACAGGTCCCCAGCAGAGCCCATGGCAGGAGCTCAGAGGCAGCTGAGCCCGCTGGTGGAGGAGGCTGGAACAGGTGGCTCAGGAGGGAGACAGGACTTGGGTGGGAGCAGGCCGGCACCGGGTGCACCATGGGAGGGAGGCAGCCAGAGCCCGGGGCCTCTGCCCTATGCCTCCAGAGCAGCTGTGAGCTCTTAGGACTTGAAGCCCAGCCCAGGGTATGGTGCGCCATGGGGAGTGTCCCATTCACTGGGTGAGGGTGGCACAAGAGTGTGACAGGATGAGACATATGTGGGAAACGAGGGTGAGAGCCAGGGGGATGGCTGGCGTTGGGCTGCCCGGGGAAGGTTCTAGACTGCAGGTTCCTTGCCTGCCTTGTTCTTCCAGCCCTGACAAGGAAGCTGTGGTAAAGCCACCTGTGCAGGAGGACAAGTGGTCACCGTGATGTGTAGGGACCCACAGTGGGCCTCCTTGGGGGAAGTCCATATGCACTCAGGCCTTGGCAACGTGACGTCCCAGGGCAGCCAGCCCCCAGCCCTCTCCCCTCAGGCCGCCCCCCTTCCCGGCTCCTGTCTCCCTTAATGCCCCCACTTCCCTGCTTCCTCCCATGGAGCAGACAGACAACTTCAGGATCCTCTACAAACTCTGCCTTCTTTTCTGGGTCTGGACGGTGGCTTCTGGTGAAGAGAAAACTCTCCAGGAATTCAATCTCACACCGGCCACAAGGACATATGGACCTGATGCTCAAGTCATGGCTAACTTTTCTTCCCCACTAATGCCTTTTCCTCCCCATCCCCAGGGCTGGTGGCTCCTGTGACAGAGGTGTGCTCTGGTGATACCTGGCTCAGGGCATGACCCTTGCCTCCCACCCTTGTGTCCCTAGAGGCCAAGCCCCACTTGGTCACACTGGGTCAGGATGACCCAGGCAGAGTTGAGGACTATCCACCACACAGTTCCATAGGGCAGAAGTAGCAGGGAGGCATGCCTGGCACGGGGAACGGCCCGCCCAGCATCCCTGCTGGTCTGTGCCAAAGAAAGCGTCCAGATGTGGTGTGGGCTAATTGCACGGCATGAAGGGAATTCACTGTCCCAGCTAGGGGTGACCTTTCCCTCCTGAGCCAAGCCATGGTGGGGGAGGAGCGGCAGCCAGGCCCTGCAGCCCCAGATGAATCTCAAACCAACAATTATTATTATCACTGCCTTCTATTTATGAGCCACGCGTCCTCTGCGCTCCCTCTCCATCGCAGAGCGCGTGCCGCTGGTCCTATAGCCACGGAAGGAGGGGAGGGCTCGGGCGGGGCGGTCAGAGCCTGCTGGACATATCTGGCCAGTTTCACCCATCAGGGTAGGAAGTGGTCCAGACTCCTCCAGGGTCCTGCTGGTCACTGAGGGCACAGGGACCCAGCATGTGTTGGAGAGGCAGGTGCAAATGGAGGAGGAGGGGGAGATGGGCCCCGAGGGCTGGCTGGAGTGGCAGGTGCTCAGAGCCCACGGCTGGCCGGGAGGAGAGAGAAGGGCAGCAGGCAGGAGGGCATGGGGCCCAGCCTGTGACTCAAGATGCAGGAGAAGGGTGGCAGGAGACACTTGGAGGCCTGGCCTCCCTGTCCACACCCTGGGTTCAGGGAGGGGAGAACCTGCGCTCAGGAGGGCCATGTCACCTCACCAGTCACATGCAGCCCAGAGGCCCCTCAAGATTGTTTCCCACAAGGACAGGACACACGGGCCCTGGGAGGGATCTTTCGAGAGGCTGCCATGTTTGGAGCGATGGCATCGCGTAATGAGATGTGGCTGTGCTGGGAAGGGTGGGGACGGACTCAGGAGACCTGGCCTCAAACCCTGGAGGGATCACTTTCCTTCTTTGAGCTAGTTCCCTCAGCGGGGAATGGGGAAACGGGTTTGGCCCTTCCTTGGGTGCCTGTGGTCAGCTCAGGTGGTGCATTGTGTGTGCAGTGCTCGCGGCTGGGGTGCGGGAGTAGAGTCAGACTTGCTCACTCTGAAACAGCAGAGAGGGAGACAGGAAACAATTTAAGTTACTGGGCTTGAGGGGACAAAGGGCAGAACCTGTCCCCATGTGCCCAAAAGTCCAAGAGCCATGCCGGCCCACAGATGAAAAGTACGCTGTGAGGCAGGATGCGCGGGCCGGGGTGGGGGCCGAGGCATACCAGCCTGACGACAAAGCGGGAGGAAGACGGAGGAGGACGGAGGTTCGGGCGGATGAGAGGGGAACTTCTCCGGTGAATGAGGCTGCAAGTGGAGATATGTGAAGGATTTATCATTTTTATCCAAGTCTCTGTAAACGACAGGTGACTAACAGAAGTCCTTGTGAGCTTTTATATGTACACGAACTGTGTAGACAAAGGCGTGAAGGAGAAAACCGAAGGTGTGGGAATAATGTTCGTAGGCCACACAATGGACGTGGGTCACTAAAGGGTGGCTGTGACAAGGTAAGGGCACTTCATAAACCCTAAAACAACCTGCAACATTATTAAACAAGAGATACAGTTAGCCAGCAAAATATTGAGACATGAATTTATAAAAAAAAATTCAGTTAATTGGGCTGGGGAGATAGCTCAGTTGGTACAATGTTGGCCCTGCCAGCAGGAGGGCCCACGTTTGTTCTCTAGAACCCACAAGCAAAGGCGGTAGTATACGCCCGTCATCCCAGCCCGGAGGGGGCAGAGACGGGAGGGTCCTGGGGGCTCCCCAGCCAGCGAGTCCAGCTTGAGTAGGAGCTCTGTGCCAACGAGAGCCTCTGGCTCCATAAAGGGGGGTGGTGCTGAGAGGAACCTTACGTGAAGTTGTCCTGTCCTCTACCTGCATACACACCAACATACACACAACTGTGTAGGAAAGAGACTAGGGCTGGAGAGATGACTTAGCAGTTAAGTTGCTTACCTGCAAAGCCAAAGGACCCAGTTTGGACTCCCCCAGGACCCACATAAGCCAGATGTACAAGGGGGCACGTGCATCTGGAGTTTGTCTGCAGTGGCTGGAGGCCCCGATGTGTCCATTCTCTCTCTCTGTCCACCCCCCCTCTTTTTTTTCTCTCCCTCTCAAATGATCAAAAAGTAATAAAATTTTAAAAAGTAAATAAAAATAATGAACAATATGATGCCCAGGAACTTGATGTGTAGGTAAAGTGGACCAAGTCCTCACATAACTGCCCATCTCACAATCAAAGATAACACAGACAGCTGTGTACCTATGAAAGAAACCGAATCTGGAGTTACAGCCTCCTCAAAGAAAACCCCGGGGCTGGACGCAGTCCTAGTGGGTGTGGTCAAACACTTCAAGAGGAAATGAATACCAGTTCCACACGCCTTTTCTTTTCGCTGGAGCTGAGACGGAAGTCGGGGCCTTGTGCGTGCGGGCAAGGGCTCCACCACGGCGCTTCGTCCGGGGCCATCTGTGCCCACGCTAAGAAAGCGACGAGGAGGAATGCAAGGCCAGCACCACATTCATCACAAAACCGAACAACAGGCCTCAGGCACACGCACGCACGCACGCACACAGGTACACGGAGCCTGAACAGAAAGGCAGTAACTCGCTTGGTCGCTTTGCACAGCACCCGCTGACGCTGCAGGGGGCAACGACTTTGTTCTCCATTTCAGAGGCGTCACTTCATCGCAGTGGGGAGGGGCTGGCTTGGCAGAGCAGCTCTCTCTACGGTGGCCAGGAAGTAGGGAAAAGGATGCGTGGAGGGTCCAGGGACGAGGTACTTACTCCTTAAGGACACATCCCAGTGAGGTTCTTCTGCCAGCCAGGTCCCGCCTCCTAAAGCTTCCAGAGCCTCCCCAAACAGCACTACGTGCTGGGACCAAGTGTCTACCCCAGGAGCCCGCAGGTGACGCTGTAGGTTCAAATCGCACTGACTGGGGCAGGCTCATCCGTGAGGGCAGGGCCGCATTGGTGGTCGGAAGTCCATGTGCCTCGACACGGTGGCAGCATGAAAACGGAAGACCATGCGCTCATCTGAACAAGTGCAGGCTGGCTCTGGGACATGCTCAGTGGAGAGAGGGCTTGCCACACAGTCACGAGGACTTGAGTAAAATGCCGTGTGACAGTATGGCTCTGCCATCTTAGCTCCACAAACGCCATTGGCGAGCTCCCAGCTCAGCGAGAAACACTGTTTTAAAAAATGAGGTAGGGAAGCCAGGCGTGGTGGCGCACACCTTTAATCCCAGCACTCAGGAGGCAGAGGTAGGAGGATCGCCATGAGTTCGAGGCCACCCTGAGACTACATAGTTAATTCCAGGTCAGCCTGGGCTAGAGTGAGACCCTACCTTGAAAAACCAAAAAAAAAAAAAAAAAAAAAAAAAAAATGAGGTAGGGAATGACTGAGGAAGACACGTGGCATTGATCTTGGGCCTCCACACACACATGGACATATGTGCATGTACACCTGCATACACACACAGGCCCCCACGCACATGAACATGCAGACACACATGCGTCAACACAAATATACATGTGCATGCAAAACACTAAGATAAATGTAGAAAAAGCATACCAACTTGCTCAAATTGCAGCATCCACAAGAAAACACATACATCTTGGCAAGCCATGATGCCCTTGGCCTGGCAAAGGCTGCCTGAGCTGCACATGAAGGAAGCCAACCCTGTGGGGTGGGACCGAATGCTTTTCCCTCTCGGAGACAGACCATGTGATGGATGCCTGTTCTTAGACTCCACGGAGATGTCTTAGGCTTCTTATACACAAGCAACAGACAGAAATGACAAGCAAATACCAATCCCTTTTATAAAAATATCAAGACCAAAAAAAAAAAAAAAAAAAGAAAAGAAAACCAAAACTCAAAAAAAAATATCAAGACATGATATACCTTTCATGAAGAGTCCAGAAAAGATGTGGTGAAGCACCTGCAGAATGGAGATGAGATGTTGCTCAGGGGAAGTGACCTTAAGCCAGGAGATTCGTGGCCAAGAAGCAGGTGCATGCCCGATGAACAGTGGGCAGTGCACTCCTAACTAACCTTTTGCAGGATCCTTCAAAAGCCAAGTCTACAGATCCCAATGAAATTCGCTGACTCTGGGATTCCCGCACAACTCCGAACAACAATGTAGGGGCAAATGCAGCCTGACTGAATGATGGGTTAACAATGCAGTCCAAGAGGGACAAAAGACTGGCAAATGGTGATGGCTACTCAGACACTGACTCTGACGGGCATGCAAAAGTGCTGGACAGTTCAGTACTTCCCAGCCAGTGACGCTGGGGTGGGGATGGCCAGAAAGCCACACAGGGGATGATCTCAATGCGAACCAGATCCCCAGACAGAAAAGTAATACCACAGAAGTGCTAGAAGAAAAAACGTGGAAGAAATTCATGAAAGGAAGACTTAGTAGACAATCAAAGCTTACAATTTCTGGGATGGGGGGGGGGGTATAAGCCTGAGGACCTGCACTTGGATCCCTAACTCCACAGAAAAGCTGAAAGCTGTGGCAGGCTTCTGGAATCCTAGCACACTTCTGGTGAGGGAAGGCTTGTCAGGGACTGACTGGAAGCTCGTGGGCCATCCCGTGCCTGGCCAGCGGAGCAGTGAACAGTGAGAACCTGCCTTAGACAAGGCAGAAGGTGAGGGCTGAACCCAGAAGTTGTCCTTTGACCTTCACACATGCATTGTGGCACATGTGCACCTGTTCTTCACACACACACACACACACACACACACACACACACACACGCATGTGGAAAATTTACAACTTCTGCTCATTGCAATACTCTGATTTCAGAGAATGAATGACAAGGTATGGACTAGGAGAACATACCCATACTGATAAAGGACTTGCATGGAGATATACACAGAATTCTCAAAACTCCAATGCAAGAAGACACACAACACAGGAAAATAATGAGCAAAGATGTGAACAAACAGATATGTTGCCAAAGAATGGCAAATGCATGCACGGCTGGCAAAGGCGTGTAGGGAAATGCAACGTCAAACTGTGATGAGAAACCACTGTCCTTCCATTAGAATGTCCAATGTGGGGAAGATCTGGGGAGCATGTGGGGACCCCATAACTCCCACATACTGCTGATGGGACTGTAACACTGTAGAAACAGGCTGGTAGTTTTTAACAAGTTAAACACCCTTGCACCATATGATCCCCACTTATGTATGCATCCAGCCAAGAGAGAGATGTGCGCCTGTACTGAGACGTGTGTGGATGCACAGTGGCAGCTGTGTTAGCAACAGTCCCAAACCAGAAACAACCCCACGTGCATTGACAGGTGCTTGGATTACCAAACTGTGCTATGTCCACTCACCAGACTCAGCACTCAAAAAAGGGATAAAATGCCTGTGCTCATGACAACGTGGATGGATTGCAAACTAGTCTTGCCAGGTGGGAGAATAGCCAGACAAAACAAAACTCAAGGAAATGCAAACTCATCTGTGCTGACATCAGAGGGACAGGGTGAGCTGGAAAGGGCTCCACACATAGCACGTGAGGTGATGAGAACTTTCTGGAATGGCCACATTCTGGGAGTTGTATCAATGAAGCTGTGTGATTGGAGACATACCGCGGCTGTCCACGCGGGAAGGTGAGGCTGCCTGTCCCAGCAAGGGCCGCCTCTGCAGCTGGGCACCTGGTCGAGTACGTGCTTCAGGGCTATGCAGCACAGCCCAGCGTTTGCCTCCTGCCACGTCACAGGTGCTTGCTGGCTGATGCAGGAACCTTGCACTGCAGACATCTTGGGGTGAGCCTTGTCGCCATCCATGGTGGGCTCCCTTTCTGGGGACCTGCTACTTGTCCCTGTCCTGTGGTGAGGATGTCAAAGTGGGGTCTCCCTCCATCTGGTCCTGTGTACACTGAAGGATCAGCAAGGAAGTGGCTTCGAGTAATGGCAACAACACCTTTGGAGCTGAGGCCCTCTGGACAGGCTTGCCACGCTGGGAAGACCCCTGGATGGCACACCGCTGAGCACAGCCAGGGCTAGGACCCACCAGCCCATCGGTAGGAACTGGACGGAAATGCAGCATTCCTCTAAGCAGCTGGCCCGGAAGGCTCTGGACAGGAGTTCAGTGTCCTGAGTGATGGAGATACTCAGCCTGCATCTCATGGTGGCCCCGGCTGTCTGGAGGCCAGGCCGGGAGGCCATCAGCAACTGTGCTGTTAGTCCATCTGCTCAAGAACTGACTCCAGATGAAACTGGGGCAAAACAGCCCTGTCCCCAGCAGGCGCCGGCAGGCTGTGTAACTAGATTCTTGGCTGTTTCCTTAGAAGCGCTCCAGGCTCACTTTGCCACGTGTCACACCATGGGTGGGTGAGAAGCAAAGATGAGGAGAGCTTGTCCTCGCCCCTCCGAGTCTGTAGAGACTTACCTCTCAAAGTCATGTCATTCATGAAGATATTTTTAACCCAGGACCAGCAAAATCTGCCTTTTCTTGGTGACAGCAGACTCTGGCAGCCTTGGAAGCAGATGGTCACCAGGCTGCTGTCCAGGTCCCCAGGTCATTCAGGGACCCCCAGGCTACACCTGCCACCCAGGAAAGGCAGATGCCTCCAGTGAGGCTTCCCAGAGCTGTGGCGACCACATCTCCCCACCAACCACTGGCTGTGAAAGGTCACATCATAGTCCAGAGACACCTGAATCCAAGATCCAGGCCACTCTGCCCTCTTCTGGCCCTTGGGTGTCTTGTTCATGACCTCTAGGCTGTCCTCCACTAGGATCAGGATTGACCTCAGGGTCCAGTGCTAGGGCCTAATTTGCAATGTCTCCCCGCGGTGGTCTGCAAAGGCAGGTTGCTAACGTTGGCGAGGCTGAATTGGAGGAAGCAGTCATTGGGGTGGGTCTGCACAGAGGGAGGCTATTCCTGGATACCTCCCCATGCTTCCTGTGCTGCTATGATTTGAGCTGCTCCACTCTACCATGCACTTCCAACCGAGGCGTATTAAACCCCTTGAAGCCGTGAGCCAAAACCTTTCCTCTTTTAAGTCATCTGTGTTAGGTAAATCTGGTTGCAGGGACAGAAAAGTAAGTAATAGATTTGTGCGCAGCGGGCATCCAGCCATGGGGAGAGGGGCACAGGGCCAAGCAACAGAGACCCCTTCCAGCTTCTGCTGTCAGTGAGAAGAGGCATGGTGGGAAGATCCCCAGTAGCAGAGGGGAACGGAGGCTGCTTCTGTTTTGGGTACAATTCTGGTTGCAACTCCCATCCTGCTGGGGTCCCCAGGCCTGAGCATCCCACCCATGACAAGGGAGATCCCATCCTTCATTCCAGAAAGGTGACTAGGGCATCGGTTGAGTGTCCCCTTTCTAGCTAGGATTCGGGGTTGAGAGTAAAAGGCACTCCCTGGCTGAGGATGACTCCGGCCATCCTCACATGCCCACCACCATTTCTGTGTGGACTGCCCGCTCGCCCCTGGCATTGGCATCATCTGCAATTGTGTTGTTTTTCATCTTTGGCAGGACTGAGAGGCCGCCGATCATGAAAGGGAGTTTTCTTTTTTCTTTTTTAATTAGTACTTGGTAATATCACCAAGCTGTGAGTTTATGGCTTTGTAGATCTTGTGTTTCTGACACTAATTACTCACAGAGGCTTTTCCGGCTCCATTTCAACTCGGCAACTGCCCTGCCGGCAATTAAGGAGAGAGGAAGAGGCAACAGACTCGGGTTTCATATGCTGCCCTCCCCACCTGCTCTCCTGGCTTCTGTCTAGCCCTCGTCCTGCCAGAGGACGGCTTCCGGGCCACAGCCCTTTGGGGTGGCTCTTGTCCCCACTTGTGATCACTCACCCTGATAGACTTCTGACAGCTGGGAGGGAAGCCGCATTCCACAGGGGGGGATCCACAGCGGTGGGCACGTGCTGCTTGTATTCCCTGGCTGGTTTTGTCACCAGTTGGGCACCTTCTGGAACAAGTGAGACGGAACCCACGTCCCCTGAGCTGGTCAGGTCACTGAGGTGTCCTCTGTGGGCCTTTTTCCAAGAGAAGCCGCACTCTGAGCAACTGTGACATTCACTGTGGATCCTGCCATCGCCTTTCTCTTCTCCCTGCACCTGCAGGGCACACCCAGGGCCCTGTTGGGCTACAGGTCAAGAGGCCATGTGCCCACACATAAGGCCCCCTTGTCCATGACTGCCTCCCTGGGGCTCAGGTCACAGACTCGGGCTTCCTCAACCAGTGTGAGCTGGTTGTGAGCCTGGATGCCAGCAGAAGCCAGGCTGCATGAGGCATATGTCTGAGGCTTGGCTCCAGCCTGGCTTTCTGGCAGAGTCTACACTAGGATGGTGAATGAATAATGGTGCCTGGACTTCCCAGGCAAATGGTGCCCTTGGAGAGCATCTGGCCTCACAAGTCTCTGATAACACAGCATTGAGATCTTTGCACGGAGGGTCTGGGTTGAGGCAGCTATCCTTGTTTCTCACAGCTAACTGGTTCCACTTTGGGCCTGCAGCATGGTCCCTCCCTGGCTCGTCTGTCTTCGGGACCCCAGAGGTGATGCGCCTCTGAGCAGGGCCAGCGGTGCTCCTGCTCTTGTTGGGAGGCTCAGGAGAGGCCGGCCCAGGGAGCTCGGGCAGCTGGCAAGAAGATCCAGGAGGGGCCATGGGCCTGCACAGCCTCATAACAGCTCCCCATGCCTCTGTGGCTGTGTGAGTGGGCAGACTTCCTCAGCTGGTCCACCTCTGACTGATCCTGGGCCTCCTTAAATACAATTGGTTAGTCACAGTTTAATCTCCTTTACTGCAATGCTATTTTGAGACACAATTAAAACATCCCGTTGCCAAAGTGCATGCTTCCTACTGGGAGTTCTTCCCCTTCCTAACATGACGGAGTCGAAAACAAAGATCAGGGAGGAGCCCTGGGCGCCAGACTCATTTCTGAAATGGCAGGCTTTGTGTTGGCCCAGTCTTCTTGGAGAGTGTCATGAAGGCCGTGTTAGGATGAGGCCTGGGCTCCTGGCAAGGGAGAGGCAAGCCATTTTCCGCCCAGAGGGCGTGGCCTCGCGCCAGCGCTATGCTCACTCCCGGACTCTTGCAGAGCTCAGCTGAGTCGTAACTTCTTGCCAGTCTTCAGCCTCTGAATTTCTGGCAGCTTCAGCCGTGGCTATCCTGTGGCCCTTAGTGGAGAGGGGGACGTGCGGGAGGTCTGGTTTGCTGCAAGGGGACTGAGCCCTGATGGGAACGGACACAGGAGGGTGGCCAGCAGAGCCTGCTGCTGGAACGTTCTTGCACATCTGTGCAATTTCACCGTGACTGAAGGTGATGAAAAAGGAAAAGCCAGAAATTGCAAAAGCATCTTGGCCAGTGTCATGGGGGCTCCCGCAGGGCTGACCGCACTCAGTTCACACTCTGCGGTGAGCTCCTACAGGGGCCAGTCATTGGAGGGGCACTTCCATGGCTCCCAGTCTTTCTTTCCTCCTCTGTGGTCCACAGGAGAGCCGAGTGGGGGCCTGGAGATTGCACATCCTGGGCAGTGCTTGAGATGCACAGGAAGGCACAGCTGCAGGGTGACCAGAAGGGCAGGCCACCCTGGAGAAAGCCTTGTGGGTGTCCACCGCAGACCCTGGAGTTTGAGCTGCATACTGTCAGCACCTGGGGCCATGCCACGACCAGGGAGCTCCCATGGCTTCCATGTGAGCTCTCCTTGGAGGTGGAGGGCTAGCCCTCCTCACAGGGCTTCCCCTTGATGCCTAGCATGGCTCAGCTCCCTAACACGCAGAGACCACTTTTGTTGAGGTCTGGCCCCCAACATTTTGGAGCTTCTAGAGGCTTCTTCAGGGGTCTAGAGTATGGATTGTGCTCACGGCACGGGCAGAGTCCTTGCTGTGCATGATGGCACATCCTTCCACTTCCCGAGTCTTCATCTTCCCTAAGCATGAGGTGAGCAAGCTCACTGCTCCGGGCTTCTGCCGGGATGGCAGGAGATCATATTGGCCAGCCAGTGAGCATGCAGAGAGCCACGGTCACTGCACCAGCTCTTGCATGGGCCCCGAGGAGGCAGGGGCAGGGACACCCAGGGCCCGGTGACTCCCACTTGGGCACAAGGGAGGGCCTTCTCCCCCTCCAGGGACCTCTAACTGCCTAGCACAGCATGCAGGCTGGGGTTGGCCGCTTCACTTTGCTGATGTGAGCAGGGCCCTGATCCAGAGCTCAAGTCCTGGTCAGTGGTGGATGGTGCATGGAATACCAGTGCAGAGGAGGGCAGGCTCTTACCTTGGTGAGTCACATGGCCCTTACCATCACCTCAGCTGGCTCGGAACCCAACAAAAATGTGAGCGGCTGTCTGGTGCACAGGACAGGGTGTGCGTGTGGGAGACAGAGCAGTGCCAGGCATCCTCTGGCTGTCTTTGCCCAAGTTCTTGGCATCTAGGAATGGGAAAGTGATCCTGAGGTGGTCAGACACCTGCTGGCTGAAGGTCCCAGCTGTCAGTGCTGGCGACTTTGCTATGCTCTCAGAGAGGGTCAGGAGGTGCCAGGACAGTACCCTCCACCAAGGAGATGCGCACACGCTCAGTTCCACTGCAGAGGTAACCTGCCTGGTCACTGGGCCATGGCTAGAATCCTAAAGCATCCAGACCTGTAGGAGGAGATGCCTGCTCCAGCCTCTCCTGCACCAGGGACTGCCCTGCTGCCAGGCTGATCCACTTCCTCTCTGAGGCTGGAGCCCTGAGTGGCCCCCGTGGACAAGCCTGGCTCTCACTTCTCTCCCTCCAGCAGTGGGTGGTGGGGTCAGAACACCCACCCTCCAGCGTCCCCTCTGGGAATGAAGAGCTGCAGCGACCCAGGCCTTGCTCGGGGCCTGTGGGGTGATGTGGAATGGGGTACCCATCCAGGAAGTCAGTGGGACTAACAAGTGATGAGCTGGCTCGGCAGTGTCTGGCCCAGCACAGGAGCAGCTGGGAAGAAGATGGCGGAGTCCCACGCAGAGGGCTAGCCGGCCTGGCAGGCAGGATGGGTGAAACCTGCGCGCGCGTGAAGGTCAGGAGCTCACCCACCCCCACAGGCCCCCACGGGGAAGGAGCGTCTTTCTCTTTGCAAGAAGGGTGACCTGCTGTGGTCTGCTCAGCATGGCCCGGCCCGGCCCGGCCCGGAGGGAGTTGTTTGCTTTCAGACCCGGGTCTGCGGGGCTTGAGTGATGTGGCAACAGGACGTCACGCGTGCTGCTGATAACACTGTGTTTTCATTGACCACTTTCATTTACAAAAGAAATTTCAAAGCATGTTCTGCAGCCAATTTGCTCCTTGGTCCCCAGAATAGAATGTAAGTCATTTCTCACATCCGGCAGGTATCGGCCTATGATTTGGTTTCGGAAATGATTTTTTTTTTTAAAGGACTCTGATGCTGCCAGCTGTCTTGGGAGGGAAGTGCTTCCCGCTCCCCTTTTGAGGTACTGAACACCACATACCTCCTCCAACTTGAAGAGGACCACACACTGGCTGCCCAGCTGGCATTACAAAAGGGCATGGCAACTGACTCTTCCCAGACCCAGCCCATGACAGCACCCTGTGGAGGCTGTGCTGGATGCAGATGTACCGCATAAAATACTACAGCAGCTGCTGGCTAACGCCCGGGACAGATCAGGGACCTCCAGAACCTTCACTCTGTGTCATAACCTATGATCAATTTTAGAGAAAGTTCCATAGCTGCATCTGCAGCATTTGGATGGAAGGTTCTGTAGATGTCTGTTAGGTTCATTTGTTCTATGATGTCATTTAATCCAGATGTTTGCGTTTTCCACTGAGATTATGACATCCCTTTAGCTCGGAGGTTTGGAAGTTCAAGAACATGGCTCTAAGAGCTGGGAAGATGGCTCAGTGGATAAAACTCCGCCAACCTGGGTGCAGATCTCCACACCCCACATAAAAGCCAGAAGCTACGGGGGGCTTCTGTAAGCCCAGCACATCTGTGGCAAGAAGGAAGGAAGAAGCCGGGCATGATGGCGCACGCCTTTAATTCCAGCACTCGGGGAGGCAGAGGTAGGAGGATCATTGAGAGTTTGAGGCCACCCTGAGACTACATTGTGAATTCCAGGTCAGCCTGAGCCAGAGTGAGACCCTACCTCGAAAAACAAACAAACAAAGAGAGAGAGAGAGAAGGAAGAGACAGCAGAATTTTCCAGAAGCACACAAAGAGGGCAGTGAACAGAGACCCCCACCTCAAATGAGATGGAAGGCGAGGACCAACCTGAAAGTTGTCTTGTGCCCTCAACACATACACACAGCGAATTAATTAAAGAAAAGAGCATGTGTCAACACCTGCTTGGCTCTGGTGCGGGGCTCTTTGGCAACACCACTCCATGGTCTGGCGAGCTTGCATAGCAAGAGAAGAAACCAGAATATGGAAGAGCTGTTCTTACTCTTTTCTAACTGAGTCCTGACTCAATTAGTCACCCCTTCTGAGGACACACACCCCAGTGACCTAATAACCTCTCTATATCTCACTTCCATCAGCTGTTAACACTGAGAACCAAGTTTCCAGCACATGAACTCTTGAAGTACAAATTTAAACTACATCTAAGTCATAGCCAGATAATTCTAGAAAGAAAAAATAATAAAGCTAGTAGTGCACTGATGGTAAATATAACAGAACAAAGTAAGAATTTCTCAGGGCATGGTGGCTGTGGTGGTTTGATTCAGGTGTTCCCCATAAACGTAGGTGTTCTGAATGCTAGGTTCCCAGCTGATGAAGATTTAGGAATTAACGCCTCCTGGAGGGAGTGTATTGTTGGGGGCGGGCTTATGAGTGTTATGGCCAGTTTCCCCATGCCAGTGTTTTGCACACTCTCCTGTTGTCCACCTTATGTGGGCCAGGGGGTGATGTTCACCCTCTGCTTATGCCATCATTTGCCCCTGCCATCGTGGAGCGTCCCCTCAAGCTTGTAAGCCAAAATAAACCTCTTTTTCCCAGAAGCTGCTCTTGGCTGGGTGATTTCTACCAGCAATGTGAACCTGACTGCAACAGAGCTCAAATCTGCCCTCTCCCCAGACTAGAGATAGGCCATCAACGGGGTGACTCAGTGGCAAAGGGATGGGTCCCAGTTACACAGCATGCCCACCATGTGCTGCCCCTCTGCCACTGGCCAACAGCTGAGGGTTGACACGTGTGCCAGGCCCAATGTTGGGGGCTTCGTAGGTGTAGTGATTCGTTTGCTCCCACTGAACAGAGTGCAGCTGGTACGTGGAGGCTCAGCTCAAACCCACCCCCCAACTCGGACATTCTGGATCCCCCATCATGGGCAGAAAACCACACGTGTTCTCAGCCTTGTGCCCCCAAGGCTCCAAAACCACCTCGCATCCTGGTGGAAGTGAGTTCATGGCACACATGCATCCAGTCATGTGCCACTTTTTGTATCTCGCTTACGTGGGTCCTGGGGAATCGAACCAAAGATCTCTGGCTTTGCAGGCCAGCGCCTTAACCACTAAGCCATCTCTCCAGCCCCTGGTTGGTCCTTTTGCACATGCCTCTCATAGATAAAAGGTGCTGGTGACCCCTCACGGCACACGGCAAGCAGCCATTGAGCGAGGACGCTGAGGAGCGCCTCCAGGACGGGGCAGACCCCAGGGCCAGCAGACCCCGCAGAGGAGCCACTCTCTTCATTGGCCACGAGGCCGAGTGCCATGGCTGGAACCTGGCGCTTGTCTACGGGTCCTCATGGTGTCCTGGCCATACATCAGGCCCAGGCTGGGACTGAACAAAACAGACACCTGGGTACACTATTCAGACCATGTGGGCTACAGGGAAGGGTGGAGGTGGCTGCTCTCCTGTGCCCCGAGCTGGGACGACTGAGACCGCTCACTGGGTCCCTCGCGGGCTCTGGAACAGCCTCGCTGGCCCAGTACTCTGTGTCCACCCTGAGATCCCTGAAGCTGAGACCCAGCAAGTTCTCACTTACTGGGCAGAGGCGAGGGGAAGCAGAGCTGACCTCTCCACCTTGATCCAGAAAACAACGTTCGAGGGAGGTGTGGGTGACATTACGTGATTTAAAAGTTAATTAGAATGAGTGCTAGAAAGGCTAACAGCCTCAGGTGTTTATTTCCAAAGAGGCCTTGGAAGGAAAAGGAAGGGAAGGAAATCTAATCAAAAGCTTTGTGAGGTACCGCATTAGGAAATAATCACACTGCTAAATCACCCCACGTCTACACCCTAACGACTGCTGCTCCGGGGCCCTCGCCCTGGCAGCCAAGCGCAGGCGCCGTGGTGTGGTGGGGCCCACGGCCCCTGGGGCGGTGCGAGGGAGAGACCGAGGGGCTGAGTCTGCCAAGGAGGGCAGCTCTACCCCATACACATGGGGCTTCCTTCTTTCTTTTCTTCCTTCCTTCCCCTCATGCTCCCTGAAACCACAGATCAGACCAGATAGGTGCCAGGTGACCGAGTGTGTGACAGGCGCGAAGCCAACAACCTTTGGGGCTTGGGGGAGAGGTCCCTGGGGAAGAAGCTCTTGGGCCCCTTAAGGATGTGTCAGGTCAGTAGGTGGGTGGGCCTGACTTGAGCTCCTAGGTGACCATCCTCCCGGCATCAGGGAGGCTGCTGACAAGGCTCTGTCCTCTTAGCATTGCCATTTGCCACCTGAGGACCACACAGCCAAGGTGGCTGGCTGGCCCCATCTGCCTGGAAGGATAGAGTGGGTGGGGGATGATGTATTCACTCCACAAACTCTTGAGGGGCCTGGAGGAAATGACACAGGGGAACAGAAGAGCATTGATGGGACGTTTCCATATCAGAGCCCTCCCTGGGACTGTTCTGATGCACCTGGGAGCCAGGTTTGTGGTCTGATCCTACCCTCACAACCTGTGTACCCTCCTGCTCACACAGCTGTACCTGTCACCAGGTCCCCTGGTGCCCTGCATGGAGGCCCTAATGCCCAGGCCTGCTGGGTGGGCTGGCCTGACTCTGCTATGACATGCGGACCAGGGTCTATCTGGGAGCCTCGGCCTGGACTCGGCCCTGAGGGCTGAGGAGCTGAGGCCAGGGGCCTCCCATCGTCTCTGCCAAGCTCGCTCCTGGCGGCGTATCAGGCTGGTAAATGGTCCTCCCTACCCACAGTGGCTCTCTCCTTGGTCCTCATGCAGGCGCCGCGCTGCGGTACTTCACGGTGAACACTGCTCACCACGAAGTGTCGTCACCTGCTCTAGCATGGCACAGGTTTGCCTCCCTCCACTCACTGGTTGGCACTGAAGCCCATTAGTAGAGGGCTTGGGTCTTGCCTTAGCCCTCCATGTTTGAGTGTCTCTGAGCATGTCTCTCTTCTTTTTTATTTTTGAAAGAGACAGTGAGAAAGAGGCTGAGGGAAGAGGCAGAGAGAGAGAGAGAGAGAGAGAACGGGCACGCCAGGGCCCTCAGCAGCCACTGCGAATGAACTCCTGATGTGTGCCCCCTTGTGGTGCACGTGTGGCACTGCGTGCTTGTGTCACTGTGCGTCTGGCTACGTGGGACCTGGGGATTCGAGCACGAGTTCTCAGTTTGCACAAGCAAGCACTTTAACCACTAAGCCATCTCTCCAGTCCTCTTTTTTTTTTTTTCTTTCTGTTTTGAGGTAGGATTTCACTCTAGAGGACCTGGGGATCACTGTATAGTTCCCAGGCTGGCCCTGAACCAACAGTGATCCTCCTACCTCAGCCTCTCGAGTACTGGGATCAAATGTGTGCCACAATGCATGGCCTTTTTTCTTTCTTTTTTAATCTTAGCCGGGTGTGGTGGCGCATGCCTTTAATCCTAGCACTTGGGAGGCAGAGGTAGGAGGATTACCATGAGTTTGAGGCCATTCTGAGACGACATAGTGAATTCCAGGTTAGCCTGGGCTAGAGTGAGACCCTATCTTGAAAAAAAAAAATCTTTTGTGGCTGGGTGTGGGTGGTACACGCCTTTAATCCCAGCTCTCAGGAGGCAGAGGTAGGAGGATCACCAAGAGTTTGAGGCCACCTTGAGACTACATAGTGTAAGACCCTACCTCAAAAAAAAAAAAAACAAAAAACAAGATAAAACAAAAAAATCTTTTGTGTATCTGGCATATGGAGGTCAGAGGACATCCTTGGGTGTCGGTCCTGCCTCCCCCCATGTTGGAGGCAGGGTCTCCCGTTACTGGCAGCTGTGAACACAGGACTAGATGACCTGTGAGCTTCAGGGGATGCTCGTCTCTGCCTCTCCTCTTGCAGAAGGAGAGCTGAGATGACAGTCACACTGGCTCCACGTGGGTTCTGGGGATCCAAACTCAGGTCCTCACGCTTGCTCCGACAGCACTCTATCTCTGAGCCATCTTTCCAGCCCCTCTGAGCATCTCTTAGGGCTGGGCAACAGCCGCAGCTGGGTGCTGACAGCTCAGCTGCCCTGTGACAGCTGCTCAAGAACTGAAGGCTTCTCCCAGCACCCTCACACTAGGGTAGTGGCTGCGGTCACCAGCTCTAGTCCCCAGCATCCTGGTACTGATCCTACCAAACCTACTATGAAGATACTGGTTCCATTCCCATGGCCTCAGAGTCCCAACTCCTTACGTATTAGCTTATAAGTCTCAGGTTCGGGCATTCTGAAGCCATCACCCCCCACCCCCCCCACGAGAAGCTGGGCGAGTTACATGCTTCTGCAATGCAAGGGAGGGACAGTGCCTGAGGACACTCCACACATCCTAGAAGAAGTGACAAAGAACGTAGTGGCAGCCCTGACATACCAGTTTTCAGTGTGATGGGGTCTAGAACCACCTAGGAGACAAACTGTGGGCATGTCTGGGAGGGATTTCAAGATTAGGTTAATGAAGGTGGGAGGTAGGAAGACCTACCCTGAATGTGGGCAGCACCTTGCCATGGGCTGGGGTCCTACCTGGATTGAATCAAAAGGAGAAAGAAAGGGGCTGGAGAGATGGCTCAGAGGTTAAGCGCTTGCCTGTGAAGCCGGAGGGCCCCAGTTCAAGGCTCGGTTCCCCAGGACCCATGTTAGCCAAATGCACAAGGGGGCACATGCGTCTGTAGTTCGTTTGCAATGTCTAGAAGCCTTGGTGCACCCATTCTCCTCTCTCTCTCTATCTATCTGCCTCTCTCTCTCTCTATCACTCTCAAATAAATAAATAAAAAAAGGGGGGGGGAGAAAGCGCACTAGCCCTCCGCTCCCTGGTTGTGGACCGAGCTGCCTCATGCGCATCCCCCTGCTTCCGGCCTCGGTACACCCTAACTTCAAACCACAGCGTGAGCTAACTCTTCTGCCCTCGAGGGGCTTGTGTCAGGTATTTTGCTGCAGTCACGAGAAGAGTAACCAACACAAAGTCCAAGGCCTTCAGACCTTGCAGCCTGACAACACCCCCTTGCCCCGCAGGCTGAGCAGGAATGGCCCCATGGCTCAGGACTCTGCCTCACCTCAGTCAAGGATCGCTTAGTCCGCAGAGGAGTACTGGGTGGAGGCCACCCACTGCCCCGGGCTCACCCTGGCCCATTTGTGACGGAGGACCATGCAACATGGCAGGGAGAGAGCAGTGCCTTCCTGCAGGGGTGCGGGACCCACCCTGCTGGGGACACAGGCACCCCACACACTCACACTCCCACCATCTGCCGGCTCGTTTGTTAATTACCGAGCAGATAATTCATCATCGTGGTCTGCTTGCCTTCTGTTTATCACCCGCTGTCTGAATCCACTGAGCTTCCAGTGAGCAGAGATAAGCATCATTAATAAGAAAGAGGTGGGGGAGGGTGCTGGTGGCTCCCTCCTGAACCCCTAAAAGTTCCCTGACAGGGCTGGAGAGATGGCTTAGTGATGAAGGCACATGTCTGCAAAGCCTAAGGACCTGGGTTCAACTCTTCAGGTCCCACATAAGCCAGATGCACATGGTGGCACATGCATCTGGAGTTCGTTTGCAGTGGCTAGAGGCCCTGGCGTGCCCATTCTCACTCACTGTCCCTCTGTATCTCTCTCCCCCTCTCTAATAAATAAATTAATAAAAAATAAAAAAAAAACTTAAGGGGCTGGAGAGATGGCTTAGTGGTTAAGTGCTTGTCTGTGAAGCCTAAGGCCCCCAGTTTGAGGCTTGATTCCCCAGGACCCACGTTAGCCAGATGCACAAAGGGGTGCACGTGTCTGGAGTTCGTCTGCAGTGGCTGGAGGCCCTGGTGCGCCCATTCTCTCTCTCTCTATCTGCCTCTTTCTCTCTCTCTCTGTCACTCTCAAATAAATAAATAAAAATGAACAACAAATTTTTTTTTTTTAATGTTGAAGTTCCCTAACAGTGGCTAGTGGGAGGGATGAGTCCTGCTTCCTCCAGGCAAGTCGGACCCCACACCAGGGCCTTTCTCCTTTTATGTTAGGCAGACCAGGCGACCCTGCAATGCTTTGGAGTTGTCTGATGTCAAAAGTGGGAGCTGGGGCTAGGAAGGTGGCTCAGTGGTTAAAGGCAGTTGCATGCAAAATGTGCCAGCCTGGGTTTGCCAGCACCCACATAAAGCCAGATGCACAAAGTGGTATGTGCGTCTCGACTTTGTTTGTAGCAGCAAGAGGCCCTGGTGCTGCGCCCAGGCATGTTTTCTCTCTCTAATAAATAAGTAAAGTAATGTTTTTAAGTAGGAGCTGGAGGAACTTAAGAGCTCCTCATAAGTTTACTCCAAAGGTGAGAACTTTCCTCCTTCTTTTCCAACCAGGAAGGGGACTCTAGCTTTCCTGGGGACTCCCTGGGCAGGCTCATGGTGGCCTAATGGCAAACAGATGATGGACGTCTGTAAAGCACCAGGTTCTCTGTCCTTCTGGTCACCCACAAGTGCCGTGAATGTCTGCTGGCCCTGCTGGTCACACCACCCCTCACCTTCCTCAAGCACACATTCTCCATCGAGCACGTCACAGAAACATCCTTAGTGGTGATGGCAGGGGGTGGAGAGGAGCAAGAGGAGAATGAGAAGGCAGGAGCCAGGCCTGCATGGAGCAGGCGTCTCCCCCTCAGTGCCCTGGGCCTTCATTACTGACAGTGTCCATCTGCCTGCCCTTCCCCAAGCTGCTCCACCAGCAGCTCCCCGCCCCCTCTGGACCTGAGGCCCCTACATCTCAGATGGGGCCACAGCTGAAACTTCCCAAGATACCCAGCTAATCATTCAGCCCCTCGATGGGGCAGCTCGACACTGTGGGCCCTTGGTGGCTGGTGACTCTGGACTGGCCTCTGTGACGATAGCATTGGCCAACACGGGTGTCTGTTGCACTGCTGTGGGGACTTTTTACTGTGGAGGCTAGGGAGCGTCATGGTGAGCCAGAGCCCACAGCTGAGCAAACCCCGGCTCCTGCCTGGGCAACAGCAGAAGGGAAACGGGCAGCAGACAAGGAGGAAGCTGAGGGGCACTAGAGAAAGGACACATCAAGGGTGGCCTGCTGCCCAGCAAGTCCTCCCGTACCCCCGAGGGCTCATCATCTCAGCCAGCCCTAGTCTCTCATGCAACAAGGACCTTTAGGCCTGTGGTCAGGGAGAGTCTGGAGCCAGTGATGTGCTGCTGGGCCCTGGGCTGCAGCTGCCCAGTGGAACCCCGGCTCTCCTCCGTGCATGCATTAACTATGACAGAATAAACAACACTGTTTTGAAAAAAGCGTGTTTCCATGTGATTGCCTTTTTTTAATTGGTTGGTTTAACATTTGAAATCTGATTTAATTTCATCTTGCATTTCCTGAGCACAGGGTCAGGCTCTGAGTGGGGGAATCGTTACCGGAGTGCCATCACTAATGGAAGAACGGGGGTCCTGGAGCACGCACAGGGGCCCCTGAGGGTGTCAGCTGCCCTGCCATAGCCCTGGAAAGGGTTCTGGGCTATGAGCCTGCCAGTGCCAGTTCTCTGAGCTCCAGGCGGTAGCCTCACCCAAGGACGGAGCCCGCCCGGCCTGTGGGGGAGAGGGTGGGGTCTCTCCACTTCAGCTCAGCCACACAGCAGCTCAAGCTCCCAGGGTTCTGATACCGTGGAATCTTCCGGTTGGGGTGCAGTGGGGCGGCAAGGGGCGGAGAGGCGAGGGCTCTGCTCGCCCTGGCCTTCAGCGTGGGAACAGGACGATGTGAGGACCACACGAGATGACGCCTGAAGAACGTGGCACTGCCACTGTAAGTGCCCCACAGACTAGGGTCTCCATGGGGTGCCCATGCCTCCCAGGGGACTGGGCCCCCAGTTCTACCTGGCCCTATGCCTGCCTGGTGCCCACACTCACACCCGCGGCCAGTAGCTCATCAGTGCTGGGGATGCTGTGGCACAGATGCTGCGTTCCGGTAGCCCGTGAGGAGACTCCAAGGTATGAGTGATAAGTCTCCCCAAGTCTGTGCTTCTCGGCTCCCACAGGGGCCACGGCATGATGCCTTTCCCTACTCCTGTAGTCCCGAGTCTGAATATTCCAGGACAGCCCTGAAGCTTGGCTGGGGCCTGCCAGCTCTGCCAGCGCTGGTGTGTACCAGGACTCCCTCTGGCTCTACCTCATCTTGCCATGCCACCCAGGGGCCAGACTGGCCTGGGTCCCACTGCTGCTGTGGCTGTCTGAACATTCAGCACTGCAAGCCAGGATGTGACCCTGCACCCGGGGTGGTGGCAAATGGGCACTGGGGCTGTGAGGCCAGCTGTGAAACGGGGGTGAGGAGCCCAGGCAGGGAGCAGGGTCTCCCAAACAGCGAGTCCCTCAGGAGAGGATGGGGCTTGGTGGGACAGGCTCGAGAAGGGTAGAGGCAAAGCGAGCCCAGGGCAGCCCGGAAGGTCTGAGCCTGTCACCTGCTGCCTCTGGCTATCAGGGCAGATGGCGGGACTGCTGCCCCAACCCCGGCTCCTCATCTCTGTGAGCTCAGAGCAGGTCTGCCGTGTGCCTCCCACACTCCCGCTGCCACAAGCACCCCCACCTGCAGGTTCTGAGGGGCCCGCCCACCACGAGCACAGAGCCACGGGGACTCCCGCTGCGGTCAGTGATGGCCGGCTCAGGTCAGGGCACAAGAGATGGGTCCCTGCTCGGAGGCACCAATACTTGCACAGTGACCGGTTCACCTGGCACTCCTTCCCTGCTCCCTGTGCCCAGCAAAGCTGACCCGAATCCCGCCTACAACTGCCTGGGGACTGAGTCCCAGCAGGTCTGCGGAAGCCACTGGGCCCCGGGCCTCCCGAGGATTCCAGCTCCTCAGCACGGACTCTGGCGGCGGGAGGAGCCCAGGCACGCCCAGACACCTGTCTCTTAAGCCCACCTTTAGGGCTGAAGGGCAGCAGCGCCTTGGCGCCTGATGGCAGCTTTGTGCCTTGATAGCGGCGCTTTGCTCAGGGGCCAGGGAGGGCCGCATGTGCCACAGGCCAGCCCACCTAGGACGGCCAGAGCCCCGGGACCATTCAACCTTGTCCCCAGGGCATGTCCAGTGAACTCTGGGGTCCACGCGAGACCAGAGTAGCTCCTGCCCTTCGAGCCACGGGCAGAGGCCAGAGGCCAAGCCTCCATGGGTGTTGGGGGGGCGGCAGAGCCCTTGGGCGTGAGTACCAAGCCCAGCACGCACTTTGACAGCTGGAGACCCTGCTGCATGGCAGAGCCCTCTGAGTTGAAAGCGGCGAACTACTGCCGGCTTTAACAAAAGCAGCCAGGACCACTCACAGGAGACTTCTGAGCTGGGGCTTGCTGACATTCGCTGGTGGGGGGAAGGGTGTGGGGGCGGTCCTCAGACTCCCATCGAAGAGCTCAGGCACCAGCTGTGTGCAGTGATGCACAAGGCCTCAGGGGAGGTACAGTACCTAACAGGTCACAAGACAGCAAGCTCCCCAGAAGAGGCTATGGGGCGGCCATGCACGCTGGGGTGAGACTTGTTGTTAGGGCTACTTGGGGGTCTCCATGCTCTGGAAGTAAACCCTCACAGTGCGCTCTATGTAGCCCCAAGAACTGGCTTTGATGCCACTGTGCTTTGGTCCGTCGTTTGCACGCTAGCTGGGGCAAGTAGATGTGTATTCCTGTCTCCCTGGGGAAAAAGTTTCACACAACCTACCTAGCTTCCACACTGTGGCCTTCTGGCAGCTTCCAGAACTTCCTAGAATGTTCTCCCACAGGTCTTCACAACTAGCTCCTTATCATTTTCTAGGATCTTCTGTGCCCAGGTACCCGTCTCCTCCAGAGTTTGTGAGCCTTAATGGCTGTCAGCTTGATGGCACCTCTGGGACTGTGACTTGGCTTCTGTGTGCTTACCGTAGGAACACCAGGTGTAACCGCAGGGGAGCAAAGGGGCTGGTGAGGAACAAACGTCTGCCTCTGGGTGACAGCGGGCCCAAGAAGCCCCTGACAGCATGGCGGGAGCTGGCGTTCCTCAGGTGGCCAGCACACCTGGTAAAGAGCATTCCAGGAGTGTGGCTGAAGCTGTGGGAGACACAGCCATGCTGCGATGCCTACAGGCCTGAGCATCCGGAGAATGCTGTCCCCAGGGAAGGTGTTCTTCGCCCACGTGGCCGTGAGGGAGGGGCGGGAGGGCTGGGTGAGGTGGCAAGAGAGGCCGGGCTGGCCCGTCAGGTCTGTGTCAGGGCTTGTCTGGACCAGAACTACCTTCCGTGGGGCATGCCAGGCCTGTTTCCAGACACTCCTGCGGCGGCGCGAGTGGCCCCATGGAGAGAGGCCCACATGGCTGTGGCTGCTGTGCCTGCGACTGCGGCACGGCCGTGGTGCGGGACGCGCCCAGGAGGCCGTGGCTCGAAGACACAGCTGATGGACACTGCCGGCCTGAGACGCGGCTCTGCCAAGGCCCTCCTGTTTACGTGGCGTGCGACAGCGGCAGAGACAGGCACAAGCGCTGAGGCCGGGGGCAGTCATCTGGTGCCTGTCACGAATGGCGGGGGGTGGGGGGGGGAGGGCAAAAGCCCTAAGGGGAGCTTGGCGCTTGAGGCCCAGGCAGGACCAGCTCCACAAGGCCAGGGGTGAGGAGAGAGCACTCGGGGAGGGACCCCCGCAAGGTGACGGGCGGGGTGAGGAGAGAGCACACAGAAGGGTCCTTTAGCAAACTACGCAGGGTTAAGGGCTGTCTGGCGGTCTGGCTCAGGCGTGTTCACGCCCAGCTGCGTGACAGACGTGGCTGTTAAATGGGGCAGCAGTAGTGCGGCAGGGGCTTGAGGGGTGCGTAGTGGCCCCGGCGAGAGCCAGTGCGGCGGCTCCCCCTCTGCCAGTCCGGAGCGCGGCGTCAAGGAAGGCTGGAGGCTGGGGAGTGCTGAGCAGCCAGGCTGTGGCTGGCACCCCCGGGCCAGGCAGTGCTGGTCTCTGGCCTGGCTCTGGGCTCCCTCGGTGAGCTGGTGTGAGGAAGAGGAGGGCGGATGGCGCATCTGAATGGAGGGCGTTGTTGCCTGACTGGCTCCCTGTCCGGTGGCTCTTAGACGAAGGTCTGGGGTATCCACACAGACTTGGGGTCTCCCCCTGTTCTCTACAGAGGACCTTGGGAGCATTGTTTGAGGGGCTCCTCGGTGCACTGTGAGGTCTGTAGGAGCACGCCCGACCCTGGCCCTCTGGAAGCCAGCAGTGCCAGCACAAGTGGACAGCTGCAGACCTGGCAAGCGTCCCCTGGGAGGGACACTTAGTTGTCTGCCCGAGAACCCTTGCCTAAAGCCTAGCTTCTTAAACTATGGGTCACCACGACATATGGGGCTGTGTAACTGAAAATGGGGAGAATCTAAAAGCTTAGCAACAGTACGAGGTTTCTGAACCTTCAACAACCAAGAATTTAAAATCAGACACAATGAGTAAAAAAACGAGTAAAATGAGTAAAAATGAGTAAAAAAATGAGTAAAAAGTGTCTCTGCCGGTGCTCAGTCATGCTGTGCCACGTGACCTCGCCATAGCCTTGGTTTAGAACCCACACCTTGGCTATGTGCAGACCTCCATGCCACACAATGCCAACTAATGCTGCCTGAAACTACCAAGCTCAGCTTAAAAAAAATTTTTTTTATTGATTTATTTATTTAAAGTGTGTGTGTGTGTGAGAGAGAGAGAGAGGCAGAAAGAGAGAGAGAATTGGCACGCCAGGGCCTCCAGCCACTGCAAACAAACTCCAGATGTGTACGCCCCCTTG